>NC_087256.1:31755000-32129000 GCF_037042905.1 Lytechinus pictus | reverse complement strand
TAGTAGTAGTAGTAGTAGTAGTAGTAGTAATAGTAGTAGTAATAGTAGTAGTAATAGTAGTAGTAGTAGTAGTAGTAGTAGTAGTAGTAGTAGTAGTAGTAATAGTAGTAATAGTAGTAAAAAAATACCCTGAATTCCAGTTTGAAAGTCATTCTTATTGCTCCCTCATTGCCGAATGTCAAGGGCAATTGCATATTTCAACCAATCTTATTATTCCCATTATTCTAGTTTAACTTATTGTATTTTCTTACGCCTACGCATGTGAATGACTCCCCAAATTTTTATTATTTGACATGTTAAGTTAGGGGATCCCCTCATTTCCATACAATATTTTGTTAAAGATATTTTGCATATGTTTTGGAATTTGTAGTTGATTTGTTATCATTTTAACCATTTTTTTTTTTTTATTTGTTTATATATGTTATGATGCATGTCTGATTTGTATTTATTTGTAATGTTATTGGTGGAAATGAAAATAAAAACTTGAACTGGAACTTGAACCAATCAAAAAATGTCATTTATCATTCCTTCATCTAAATTTTGATTGGAATAAATGAACGAAATTATTCAATAACTATCAGGAATTGACAGATAGACAAAATTTGCCCCAATACAAGTCGACCTTTATTTATGTTTCCTAAGTACTATTCGCATTGCCGAATTTTTAGCCGCCAAGTCTATCAGATGAAACTGTTTCAAATGAAATTCCAAATCTTGTGCAGTGCTTTCTGCACACATAAAAGCAACCCGAATGCCACATTTAACATTTAAATTTTTATGTTTACTTGTCAGAAAGTCCAAGTTAATTCAGTAACTTTCATGGTTCGTTACTACTCATACAAGGCCAATAGGCCTGTTTTTGCCACGCGGACTTATTGACAAAATTTGCCATTCTGTAATTATTCGTCAATGACATTCACCATTTTCGAACAGTTACACACCTTATTTATTTTATTTGCGAATGTAAGTGACCGTCCTCTTTCAACAAGGGGAAAAAACTCGCCAATTATTCAACCCAATTTCTAGTGCATCGTAAACAAAGGTAATCAAATTTGTCTCGATTGACGCTGCGTTTTGTGTTTCCCTTACATCAAAGGAAAAATTATGTAAAAATAAATTTTACAGATAGAAATTCTGATTCTATTTCAGAGAAAGAATCTTATGGACGTTTTCAAATCAGTAAATTCGGATGAAATTTCAAATCTCCTTTCTTTACAATTTCACGTGAACTTCATTTTGTCTGATTTTTATGTCCATTTTGTACTTTCAACAAGGAATGGTGTGAAATTTGACACGTGATTGATTACATAATATTTGCACTCGTCATGATCATAATATTGAAAGACTTTTTTACCTTTGAAACGGAGATTTTAAAATATCTATAAAAAATATATAGATAACGCTTTTCTATTTGAATTTTATATTATCTTCTGTCATCACGGTAATCAGCAGCAATTATGATAATCCTTACCACGGCCACAATCATCCTTATTATTGTTTCCTACATCATATTTTGCATCGACATTATCCGCGAAAAAAAACCAATCACAAGCAGCAACAGGAGCAAACGATAGAAGTTGCAGTCACAATGATCAAACCTACCGATAGTATGTCATTTATAATAACGTAATTGATTTGGTTGGTCTGTGCCGAAGTAACTGTGGAAAAATAACTACTTCCAGCAGCTATTGTCATCATGATGACCGTCGTCGTGCTCGTTGTCATTGTTATGCGGCGACATCAAACGTAACATAACAAGTATCATCATATGTAAACCATTAGGTAGGAGAAGCAGGAACAACATCGTCAATAACGATAACAAAATCATCAACATCATCAATATCATAGTATCATCGTCATCAACAACAACAACAACTAAATCAGCTGCAACATTCACTGGCGATTGATGGGAGAGGAGGGCTCATTATCATCATCACTATATTCGTTATATTTCTATTTCATATTTTTTTGTATATGTCGTAATATCAATCTTGTGTTCTTTTATTGTGTTGCAGGGCCCCTTTGTAAATCAGTTTGCTAATTGTAAGGGCTACCCTGTTGAAATAAAACGTGAATACATAAAAATGAATAAATAAATCATCAATAACATCATCATCATCATTACCATCGTCATCATCATCATTATTATTATCATTATTATTATCTCATCATTACCACCACCACTATCATCATTATCATTACCATCATCATTATTACCATCGTCATCATCATCATCGTCGTCGTCATCATCATCATCATCATTATTATTATTATCATCATCTAACAACATCAACAACTACACCAAGATCAGCAGTAACAACGATAACAGATTGAACATAATCAGAAATATCATCGACATAATCATCATTATCAATTACAATATCAACTTAGACATCTTCGTTATTATCATCACCAAACAACAGCGATATTAAACCGGTTTGAATAAAGGCAACATTATCAACCACAAAATCAAATCCTTTTCAATATCTTTCGCAGCATGCAGCCGTACTTTTGTTAATAATAACATCATCATCGCCTACGGTAATCGTCTTCGTCATCATCAGCGACAACGTGTCTTCATTCTAACCATCGTGACATAGACAGAGATGTTATTATTTCCAATATGGGAAAAGTTGTTAAAAGTGTTGATCTTTCCTGCTGGGCCTATTATGCAAATTGAACCACTGTGGGAAGAGGGATAACGACCAAACATTTCACTTTTACCTCACCCAAGGCCAACCTTATCAAACAAAATAAAGGAAGGTAATTTTCGAAAGCGAAATTGGTGCTGGTCCTTCCTATTTACCATAACAATATGGAAATATTCATATTTCACAATCTCATTAGCCTTTACCTTGCCGATAATTTGTAATTCAATCTTTGTATTCATAGAAGTAAGCACACAAAATAGTATAACGTGTCCATGGTGGCCGGTGCACAGGAACACACCGAACGATATATCGAAATAACGTAATAGCATTGATCGGTCTGGTATCGGTTGATGTAAGTGTACCATATCATGTGAGTAGAAGTTGGAAATTAAAAAAGAAATCAATATAATAATAATAATAATGATAATGATGTAATAACAATCTTTGCATTAAAGAAAATAAATGAATAAGAAGTGACTTTAAATGAAACATGCAGTAGATAGAAATTCAGGAATAACCAATTGAATTTCAAATCTATACCGTGATATTCCTGATGTGCCAAATTTGTTCGATAAAGGTTGATTGCATTACCATTTTAATATTTCTTATGACCATGGCTGACAATAATAACGAATCATGATTGATCGTTATACTACATCCATTAAATAATGGAATTCATAATGGTCATGACGAATCAAAATTATTCCTGTCACGGTAATCAGACTCCGGATTTAAAAAAAATAGGCTGGTCTAGAATGTAAGTGAATTTCTACTTAATCTAATCTAGTTTTTCCCATTAACACTATGCCTAATTGCCACTTTTGCTATCTCCCATTTATAGTTCGGCTAAATCTTCACTTGCTTAATTAACCACTTTCTAATCATTAGAATTAAATTCATCTTAGAAATAACCACACAACTATGATAGGAAGACGAAACAGACGAAACAGACGAAGTGACACTGTAATCAAGACAAAATGGCAGTAAGATCAAGTGGATTGAAGGAATAGTTCAGTTATAGTCGTGTTAGAATCTAAATCTAACCGTGTAGGAAGGGAATTTGATTTATATAGGCACTATCGAAAATTTGTGTAATTTGTTGTACGTTACCAAGTTCATATCTACTGTAGATACTAATATTGTACGTTTCTGAAAACCTCCCTCCTATATCACCTCCTCCCCCCTCGTTTGTCTATCCCTTTGTCATGTTTGTTTGTGTGTGAGGGTATGGGAGGGCGGATGTGAGGGTGTGTGTGTTGTGTGTGTGTGTCTCTCTCTCTCTCTCTTGAAATTTTGTTTACCCTTCATTCATCGGTCATTTTCCTTTCTCCTTTGACACTTTTATACCCCACCTCCTACTCAGTGTGGGCTGTCCATCTATTTGTCCTTTCTCCCCCTAGCTCGTTCACCATCCAGTAAAGCCATGACGACCATTACAAAATTAAACATTCTTCATGTTCCACTTATTAATGGTTTCAAATAAACCTAACTGTTCTAAAAAAAAAGTCGTCAGGAGTGAACGATGTTCAGCAACGATGTAACCCAAATTCGCGGGTCAGCGAAAAGCATGAGAAACCGGGAATGATCCCCACACAGTGACAGGTACTTTTAATTCTCACTCTCCTCCCCTATCTCCCTCCTCGCTTTCGGTAAGCCTCGATCGCTTCATTACTCGATAACTGGATTAAAGAGCTTGCTGCTTAATTCAATTAGAGGGTTTTAACTTGAGCAATCTGGACCAATAAGGCTTCATTAATCATCCGCAAACGATTAGCTGCACGGGACTGGTGTTGATTCAAGCCGGGTCACCGCCCACCGGGAACTGTCTACGAGATGTGCTCTGACATCGGTGATGAGCGGCCGTATAATAGTCTATGACCACGGACTCTGACATCGGTGATGAGCGGCCGTGTAATAGTCTATGACCACGGACTCTGACATCGGTGATGAGCGGCCGTATAATAGTCTATGACCACGGACTCTGACATCGGTGATGAGCGGCCGTATAATAGTCTATGACCACGGACTCTGACATCGGTGATGAGCGGCCGTATAATAGTCTATGACCACGGACTCTGACATCGGTGATGAGCGGCCGTATAATAGTCTATGACCACGGACTCTGACATCGGTGATGAGCGGCCGTATAATAGTCTATGACCACGGACTCTGACATCGGTGATGAGCGGCCGTATAATAGTCTATGACCACGGGCTCTGACATCGGTGATGAGCGGCCGTATTATAGTCTATGACCACGGGCTCTGACATCGGTGATGAGCGGCTGTTTGACTTGCCGTTTTCACACTGGATGTCTTCGTATGCACTATCATACGTGGATACTAATTTGGAAATTTTGAGGCCTATTCATTACATTCTCACTAAATTATACATGGTTTAAATCCCACCGCAGCTCGCGTCCTTTGGCAAAATGTTTATCAACATTTACCACTCTACACCCAGGTGTAGTATATTAATTAATTTCTTGAATAATTGATCAAGGTAAACAAAAACATATTAAGCGCTATATACGTAAAATTTTCACGTCATTATTATTAATTATTATGATAATGATTATTATTATTATTATCATTGTTATTATTATTATCATCATCATCATCATCATTACTATTATATTTATTATAATAATTATTAACCCATATACAGTTTTTAGCAAATCAACGCTTTTATCAAAATCCATTATAAGGAATAGAGTCATCACTGTCCTTCCTTAATTCGTTTCATTGAATGTGTCTTTTCTTGTTAATAATGACATATTGATGTTTGGTATTTCAGTAGTACCCATGTAATTTTCCTTAAAATTTACCATTCATTAGCATTATGTTTATGTATTGCATAATATTATTACCAAGTACTGGTCGCTCATTTCCTCCAAAGTTTCTGTTTGTTTAGTTTTTGTCCTTTCATTCAGAAACATAATTTTCTTATGAAGTCTTGCGTTTAGACTTTGTCTGATTATCAAGACTAGCATGTGAAGCATAAACATTTTTTGCTTTGGCAGTCTACCTGTACTTTTCTTCACTTTTATTTTGATAAACATGTCTAAATAGATGCTGTTCAAGCTTGGAGGTTGAATCGTATCGATTTGTACGCGGTCAAATGAATAATCTGGGTTGTATTTAAGGTCATGTGATATGATATGAAACCGATTTAGGTCACGTGATATGATATAAACCTTACCAGAGACTGGTCGATGGTACTGTCTCGATCCGTTTGCCAATAACACAATCATCCCTACACTTTCTCCTGAAAACTTTCTTCAGGTCTTCTTTCTGTGAAAAGAAATAGGCCTATTTGAGGAAAATGTAAAATAGTTAAAATATCATACACAGCCAGGTACTTGCACTGTAAATTATAACGTCCTGGGTAAAAATTGACTTCAGTTTGTGTCTCTCGAGAACCACAACCTGAAAGAACACCTTTGAGATTGAACATAGCACCAAACAGTGACAACTAAATGTGTTGTAATATTCCCCATTGGTGCTAAACTAACACTGTATATACCCCCCAAAAAAACAATAGTGATAATCATAATAATAAATAAACAAGTAAATAGATAAATAAATAAATAAATAAAATAAACAAATAAAATTTAAATAAAATACAAAAATTAAATAAAATAAAAATAAAAATATGTTCAATACACGATTATAAAAAAAATTATCCTAGACCTAAGTGCAATTCCATATTTATCTGAAATATTTTTATTTCGATTAATGATTGATTTGATCTCGTCACCCAAAGATCAAAAGCTCGTTAGCAACCCCCACGCACCCCTACAATATCACACCCAATCATAATTACACGCCCCAATTAAAAAGTCCTACTCTATGCATGTCAATGATTATCACCACTTAGGCATCAATTAAACCATTCTTATTCCAATGACAACTAAATGATGAGTATTCAAGCTCACAGATTTTATGTATATATATATATATATATCCCTCTTTCAGTTATCCATGGTAACGCGTCAAGGTGAGTTGATAGCGTGACTTTAGAGCCTGCTCAAATGGGAGAAAACACACGGTAGTGTCCTTTTTATCAAATTGTAATTAGATTTGATAAATTGGAATAAAATCATTCTAATGGTGATCAATGTCGCTTAGATGGCATAATTCTGTGTGCTAATGAATGCTCAATGGTACAGTCATTAGATCATTGAATTATTAGCCCGCGTTACTACACAAACTATCACGTTTCTCGCAATAGATCGATAAATAAGTTCTGGTACAGGATGTTCCAACAAAATCCGCATATCTTCCAATTTTCTTTGAAATGTAATGTAAAGCGAACATTTGCATGATTGATGTGTGTGTGTGAATAGTGTAACGTATAATAGTTTTGCTGTGAACTGAATGAACATTTCTTCTTTTTATATGGTCTATGGGGTAAGGTATGCCCACCCCTCTCCGTGGCTCTGGGAAGCGGGATGCTTTAGGGGTGCTCTGTATACTATTCTCCATAGGCAGCACCCCCATGTATTCTGGAAGGTTTTAAAAATGGGAAATGAAACGGAAATGACTCTCATTATTGTAGTAAAACTTTCTTTTTCTTTGTTGTGAGAACCCCCCCCCCCTTTGCTTTTTTTTTTTTTGCTTTTCAAATTTCTCGGAAACAATATGACCCCCATTTTGTAGTGAAAACATCCCTTTTTTTTGCTTTTCAATTAATTTTCATCAGCACCCGCAATAAAAAAAAAATCGTTCCCAGAGCCCCGCCCCTCGTCGTGATTAAATAGCTCTCTTTATCCAAGACAAGTAATTAATATTCGAGTGCCTCGGTTAATCACTAGTTCAAATCATGGATATATTTTATACTCAATAAATGGACACAATAGTAAATATCAGATTTATAGTTAGCAAAACAATGTTTCCTTTCCCTGTCTGTTGCTCAAAGATAAGCGTATCCACGAATCAAATGGATACGAGTGATTCTATTCTGTTCATAAAATGTGATTTTACTTTAATTTTTAAAACGCGTTTTACCTTCTCTGGAAACAACATGAATACATCAGTTATGTTTCAGAGAGAAACAATCTTTGTGCATGGAATATTAGCCCAAATCATGTTTTTTTTTCAGAATACACCCCAAAATTTTGCTTCATGTACACTGCAGCTAAAAAATTATAGCCCGAACTCACCTGATGATCAGGCACTGGAAGAAAGCTTTAAATATTCTTCTAATTAAAAAAGGCAGCTTATAATGTGCCACCATTGCTAAGGTAAATGAGCCTATTGCCACAAGCTAGTAAGCATTATCATGATTATACAATACATTGTGCATTCGCATAACCACTCACTTTTATTTCATGACACACCTTATAATCATTAAAAGAGCTGCCTTAATTTTCTTGCAATCGTGTTGTTCATCATTCCCGCTAAATTGTTTGCAAATCTGCAGTAAATGAGCGGTTAGTAAGCCCCCTATTATTAGCTGTCATCGATGATAAGTGAGCATTAATACAAATGGCCTCTAAAGAACTGACATCAAATTATCAGCCTTGATGAGGAGGAGCAACTCCCGTGTTCGAAATAATACTCTTCTGAACTAAAACCTGGCATTTGAATAGTTGGTAGAACGCTGAACTGGGCCGAAGTATATTCTTACATAATTGAAATACATCTACCGGATTTTAATTAGGATTTAATGATAGCATGTAGGGAGGTGTCACGTTTATTTCGGCATATGTTATTTGGAGGTTATTCTCTTCTTCTGGATCATAATTTATATTGATAGAAACAGACGAAATATTAAGTTTCATCTCGCTCGCTCTCGCTCTTTTTTTTACAGAGCCATTTGTTCTCAGTATATCAAATCAATGCAGTAGGTTTTAACCACATCCTCTAACGTGTTTCACTGTGAAAAGCATACCAGTCGGTATTCTGAGAGGACCACATCCCTCAGGTGTTAACAATACACCATGGTATTTTATCATAACACCAAATAGTGTTATATCAAACAGAATTTGTAGTGATAGCATCCATGTGCGATGAACTAACACCATAAAGCTAACACTTGGTTGAAATAATTGGTGTAATCTTTCACTCCCAATATCTCTCGTTTTAGAACTTTTTGTACTTTTGACGAAAATGCTTTTCAGTGACTGACATGACTGCGGTGCCACTGACTGGTATGAATTGTTAGAAGCCCAGAATGATTTTATTCCATTTGACAAGCATGCTCCATACATCACTGTTCAACCTAAAATAAGAGGATCACTTTAGATTAACACTCAGTACATTGAAATTGCAAGAGAAGGAGACTTTAACAAGAAAAAATATATAACAAGACCGAAGATCCCATCTATCATAACAGATTTAACAAAGCGAATATCTTCAATTAAAAAAAGTAAAAAGGGCATATTTCAGAGGACAACTACCATGACTACGAAATGCTGACAGTGATGTGAAAAATTGAATATTTTAAATGGCTTATTAGCAAATATAAACGTCCAAGCAACAAGTGAGACTTAATGACTGAAGGTAAAGAACAATCCAAGTTTGTCCTAATATATATTGAATTTATTCTTTAAAAGGACTTAAAGGATTTGACTGATCCAAGTCTGTTGGTCTCGATGGTCTTATAATAATAATATGCAATATTTATACAGCGTTTAATGTTTATCAGCGCTGTATAAATATTGGCGCTGCATACTATTACCCCGGCTTTAGAACGGCTATCCTGATCGGACGCTCGAACATTCAAGGAATTCCTCCTTCCTACCGGGTACCCATTTACTACGCCTAATTGGAGAGTGGCAAATGTAGATAAACGCCTTCCCAAAGGACACGAGTACTGCGGTGGGATTTGAACCCCGGACCTTGTGGTTCAAAGTCCGGAGATCTATCCACTGAGCCACAACACTTCTACAACACCTCAACATCCCAAACATTTGAAATTGAGTGCACATGTAATTGCATCGGCTATAGCTCATGTTTTTAACTATTCAATACGTAAAATTTCCTCAAGATTTTAACCTTACCTTAATAGTGTTTCTATACAATAGGGAAATCATCTGATGACTTATATCGTTTTCAGTAACTCGTTGATCCGGAACAGTCCCGGGTTTATGAATGACGCTGACTAAAATAGCCCGCACTAGGCCCGTGCTATTTTAGCGCTGCTTTTATCTGCACCAGACCAGTGCCAGGCCCGTGTGCCCGATCTTTTTTAAATGCGTCATGATTGTAAAAGCAGCGCGGCTCTCCTATACAGTAGTTACTGAACGCAATTTTCTATGATTGTGTGGTGCGGACTATTTAAACTTAATAAGCACTGGCCTGATGCGGACCAAATAATCATGAGTTACT
Organism: Lytechinus pictus; assembly: GCF_037042905.1. Classification (NCBI taxonomy): domain Eukaryota; kingdom Metazoa; phylum Echinodermata; class Echinoidea; order Temnopleuroida; family Toxopneustidae; genus Lytechinus; species Lytechinus pictus. Next base: position 32,119,016 of record NC_087256.1, on the reverse strand, counting down.
GTAAACAGTATAACACAACTTTCGTCCAATGTCCATATTTTCCGTGGTGGTTGCCATAACATTTTAAAGGGCTGTTCACTTACAGAAGTTGCTTACCTTAAAATGAAAAAAAAAAACCTAATGAAGTGAACGCCAGTCTGGTTTTGGGTAAAAGTACTTGACTGTAACATGCTTAACTGTGAAATCAGCGATTATCTGAATGATAGAATTTACAAAGGTCATCTGGATTTAAGGAAAGCCTTCGACATCATCCCACATAACCTCCTTAAAAAGTATTTTGGTATTACAGGACTATAACTGGAATGGTTCAAATCATACCTGGTTGGAAATGCCAGTTTATGTCTTGTATGGACATCCTCCCTGTTTATTCAAGAGAATCTCATTTTTCATATTATATCCATTATATTCGAAGAAAAAAAAATTGTTTGAATGAAGTAACAATTGTATTATACATTAATGCTACCCCATATTGATTGCAGTACAGTCTGGGCATCGTCAACCAAAAAAAAAAAAATCTTAAGATTAAAAAGATGTCAAATTAGGTACGCCCCCTTATATTAATCGCTGATTACTATATATACCCCCCAATCGTCCAGTTTCTTAATACTTTAAAATGGTAAGAAAGGCTAGATTCCTTTTTCTTTTCAATACTACGTCTTAGTTTATGAACTAAATTATTAAATAGATTATCCCTTCTAGAAGACTACTAACTTATACTGTCATACCATTTACCATACTCGAAATGTTGTTACCAACCAATTATACTTGCCTAAACCAAAAACCGAAAACCAAAAATTCTCTCTTATGTATTGCAACCAAACTGTTCAACTTTCTACCAATTGATATTCAAACATCCCATTATCTCCAAATCTTCCAAAGACGCCTTAGACAATACCAGAACCATTGAACCAATAAATGTCTTATAACCATCCAAATGACTCCTGTATTGTCGTGTTCTTCGAGTTCTATTTTTCTTTACTTGTAATGATTTTTTTCCATTAGTTTTTGTCTGTATATTACTATCATACTATATTCTATGATTTTTCTCTAAATTATTTGTTATTATTTATCATTGATCACTAGGCGCGATAGCTTAGTGGGTAGAGTGGGGTTTTCGGATTCCGGTAACCCGGGTTCAATTGGTGCGCTAGTGCCCTTTGGTAAGGCATTAATCCTCATTACCAGGTCCCTCGTAGAGGACATTAAGCCGTCGTTCCTCTGGATTCTGGCTTACAAGCATTCATGCTTTCTTAGCAATCAGGTTTTAAAAAATCACTTCCAAATCGCTACCATTTTTTTTTATTTCTGTATGTCATATTTATATATTTATGTACATATGACCGGTGTGTTGGCTCAGTTGGTAGAGCGTCCGTCTTACAACCGGGAGGTCGGGGGTTCAAACCCCGGCCGCGTCAGACCAAAAGACATTAAAAGATGGGAGTTGCTGCTACCCTGTTTGGCGTTCAACGATTAAAGGGCCCACGATCAATTGGGCAAAGCATATTTTCGGAGTATTTCATTTCATGTCTATTTCGAACAATAAAATAGTGATTTTCATTTTCATTTTTTTTCGACAGGGCTCTCTTGAAAAGCAGGCCAATTTGCCTGAACGGGACAACCTTGTCTTTTTTCAGGAAAATGTAAATAAATAAATGAATATATATTTAAATAAATAAACAAACAAATAAATAAATGAATGAATACTGAAATAGATTTTTTAAGCACATGTGGTGTCGATTTTTAAAGCGCCATTGTGTGTGCAGTGTACTGGTAAAAAGGTTTAAGGAAAATGATGAACTGTGTCTCAGATTACCATCTCAAAAGCTGTTTAACTGTAATGATGTAACTCCGGTAATTCACAAGAGTAACTTTACAGCAACCAAAATGATGTATTTGAAAATTCTGGATTTTAATGTATCAAATATGGGCAGGAGTACTAAGCAAGTTTCTGCCGTTAGTATAATTACTACTCGTAGTTCTAACCAGTCAGTAGCGAGTTATTAGAATAATAATTGATTTGATAGTATTTCGTTCAGTCAATTTTTCATTGGCGCCTCCAATAAATTAGAATTAATGAGTCAGATTCAGTGATGTAACGGATTGTTAAGATTCGTGGGAAAATATTTCAGCTCCTATTTTTGTCATAAAACTAGCATGAAATATTGTTTGATGTTTGTTAATAATCCATCGACTATTCTGGCCTGATATTTTACATTTATTTAATTCATAAATCTTGTGAAAAGTGTTCAAATTTTTCGCTCTTTTAAGGCGGCTTCTATATATTGAATGAGGGGGATGTAAAATAGATAAAAGAATGATGATGAGGGTGATGATGATGATGGTGATGATGGTATTGATGATGATGATGACGATGACGATGATGATGATGATGATGATGATGATGACGATGGTATTGATGATGATACTACTGCTGCTGCTGATGATGATGATGGTATTGATGATGATGATGGTATTGATGATGATGATGATGATGATGATGATGATGATGATGATGATGATGGTTATGATGATGAAGATGTTGATGATGGTTATGATGATGACGATGATGTGGTAATAGATGAAAAAGACGGGGAAATAGCAGAACAATAGAAATAACAATGATAATCCTAATAATACCAACGACAAGAAAAGAAGAAAAAGAACGAATTGCAGAACTGAATCATTGATTTGCGCTCTTATTAATTTCATTAACTTCATCATCACCGGTAAGGCTCAATTGCGTTCAATGGCTTCCTTACAACAAATACAAGGCGGCTTACTTCATTTATACCAAATACCTTCGTTTGAGTAAGCAAAGTATTGCATTTACACAATACATGTCAGCATGTAAGGCAATGTCACAAACGGAAAATCAGCCGATGAATAGTGAAAAAAAATATTTCCATCCAAAGGTATGATGATGTGCAATTCGACCAGACACAACTTCTACTTAAAGTTACGTATTTAAATCGCCATTTACTATCCGCAACTTGTTTTCTTTTATTTCTCTTTCAAGCGAGACTAACATTATAAGCACCATTTGCAATATTCATTAAGGCGTTTGTATCTAGCCTTGTTTCCCATCGAATTCCCTATCTTTGAAAAAAAAAAACGCATCACGAAAAAACATATCTAATTGGCGTGTCGCACCTGCCTGCATTTTGGCGCCGAATACCGTGTAATTATGATTCAATTTGCTGAATGCACTGCATGCACGCCCTTTTATGGTTGAAGACAAAATCAAGCCGTCATTTAAAACATTGTCGTCTGTCATGGATGAAAATGGCTGTAATCGGTGGTACGTTTGGGAGAGAAAAATAAACACCGCATTGCCCCTTCGTTCGTCACTCATTCCTCATGAATTCAGTGGTTTATGGTAAAAAGACCATTACGATTATTTGAGGCTCTTCCCATGAGTAATTTATATTTTGCGACTGATTAGGATTTTGAATGGAGTATGATCAGGATTGCAAGTGTTTTACAATAATTTAGCGTTGGGTGAAATATCTAGAAGCGGTGACAAGGAGGCCTTGTAATTCAATTTGTATGCTGGGAAGAAATTCTAGGCAATTTTTTAGGCTTACACATTTATATTTATTTACAGATAATACGTTTAAGAGAACTTATTTGAAAGCAACAACGATCATGTCAATCAAAAGTAGATTTTCCACAAGTTTAGGGTTTTCTGTGAATAAAAACAAGCAATAATGGTAATGAAATTCTTTATACTTTTATCAATGAAATGCCCATCAACTCTCACTATGTAATTTTGACTACGGTACATCTACTTCTTAAATTCTATTCAAGAGTCATTTAAGAAAATACCAGTCACATTCACATCGTAAGATTTTTCACTCAACGGGCATGAAATGCAAATCCAGAGGGATACAGGAAGCATATGCCCCATCTCTTTTGACAATTACATATAGAACCATTAGGTATGTAGTGTAACCCCTCCCCCCCCCCCTCTCCCTCCCTCATAAAGTGCACAGGGAAATATAAAACTAGGTCCCTTTTATTATACATTCCTAGTTATTTTTTTCTTATTCATTAGAGGGAGGAAAAATCGATTTTGGAATGGAAACCATTTTCTTTTATTTATTTTTTTGGTTGTTGTTGCTTTCTTCTTGAATCCTAGATCCGCCCCTCAATCATGTATTTTACAATTCAAATATCGAGTCTTAATTCAGGATAAGATGCTATCGGTAGCTAAGGGGGGATTAAATAATATTCTTCGATTGTGCCGTGGTCGAGTAGTCTATTGCGCTGGTTACACACTAAAAAGTCCAGGCTGCGAATCCTAGAACGGCACTTTTTGCACTAGAGCAAGACGTTTTAACTTCATGTACATGGCTCATTGACTCGTTTTATCTTACATCAAATAAATGCAAATGCTATAGGCATCATTGCTATAACATCATAACGAGTGCATGTGGTGGTTTAAAAAAACATTTAATTGAATTTCATCCATCCACTATAATAAGGCTCCCCCGTGGCCAACATTTTTTTCCCTTAAAACTTTTAGAACGAATGAATACATTTATGAATAGATAAATAGAATAAATGAATGAATAGTATTCTTGAATGGTTAATGATTAGATAAATAGTTAACTGTACAGTTAGATAACTAAATCATTAACTAAATAGGCTAATTGACTAAATTGCCCTCATTACCTCTCTAAATCTTTTTCTGAATTAAGCCAGTCCTTTCTCCTTCTACTTTCCTAAGTCGCCATATTTTGTCGGATTCTGTTATTGACAATGTCTGATTACACACCTTTGACTATTTTATAAGCATTCAAAATTGCATGTTAAGCAGTGCAAACTCCTAATCACTGTGGATGACATTGATCTCATTGCAATTTTCTGTCCTTAACTTAACAATTGCACCCACACCCACACACCCGTACACCATCTCTTTGTCTTTGTAGATTTCACTGACACACGTGTACTCACCAGGCTCACCGGATGCTGATCTTAACGCACACATTTCTTAACTATGTTTTTGTTTTCTTTCTCTTTCTCTTAATTTTAGTTATCTTACATACCAAGCACACACACACACCCTCCCAACACACACACACACTCACACTCATTCTCTCCCTCTCTCCACATAGCTCTCACCTCGTCGCGTCTAATGAACATCTTAATCATAACGCTAAGCATCATCAGACGACGATTCATCAGCCTAACATAATAACCTTCCCCAGACGTATCTTCACTTCTGATGAGCAAATAAAATAATTCCAATACTGTTTGGGTTGCCCTCCTAATAAGATTTGAGTGAATGTGACTAATTACATAAGCCCGGCAGCTATCGGGAGCAGCTGACTAATTGGATCTTTTGTACGCGCTCATCCTCTCCACGTGACCTTTAGCGAAAGAGACTTAAAAGAGTTAAACCATCGATTTTTAGACTTTCATAAAATCATGAGCGAAATAAATCCCTAATGGTATTTGTTCTCGGCGAGCAAAAATGAGCGACGGATTTTTGATTCGCTCTTATAATTTCATGGTATAATTTTTTTTTTTCGAACTTGCAAAGTTGAGACTGCATAGATCAAGTTATGGTGGATTTTATGCGTTAGGAAATTCCATCTGTGCGCATGCGCGATGTGGTTCGAGAAACTTATCAATCTCGTCATATCTTTTTCAGTGAATATTTCTAAAATAAACCAAGATGCACCACACTCTAAAAAATTTTGGGTAAAAATGCTCCATGAGGGTAAATATGTGTCCAACCAACATTGGGCATTTCTTTGGGGCATTTTATTTATTAAGTGTTATGAAATTTTTGCCCATTCTAAAGTAATTGCTGCTTATTTTTTAATCTTACTGGACAATATGCTTCCCGCATTGGGTAAAATACTACCCCAAATTGGTTGGACACATGATTACCTTCGTGCTGTTTAAAATTTTACCCTCTATTTTTTTACAGTGCACTTGACTTAACACAATACAAAATACCAATAATAATGCTTATGCTCGAATTTTTCTCCCCTTCAAACACCATAAAATTGGGGCGGGCGAGGGCGGTGAGGCAGGCGGTAAGATCGCACATGTCCAAATCTTTGACGTCTTAATTTCTTTGGTGCTCCTTGAGATTAAACTTCAAGGAACTTTTCGGTTTCAGTTTGTTTTTTTCATTTCCAACAGAAGAAGTACAAAATCCATACAAGTATCATAACAATAATCAGTTGAAATAGGATATATACGATATAAAGCTTGTACTATAAGCTTGAAACTGAAATTAGTAAAGACATACTACTTAATGGAGCCAAAATACATAATAATAAAGTATATAGAATGATAGATATAATTATTTCGCATCTATTCTCTTCCCTCCATAACCCCCTTTTTATATTTTTCTATCTCATCATTTTTAATTCTTCATTCCCTGAAAGTGGCGCCATAGGTGCTTACCTCCCCCCCCCCCTCCCCTGATCCCAGCTACGCCATTGAATAACGAAAGAATAAGGAATTCGCAGCAGAAGTATTCAAAATGAAAATATTGTTATCTGGTTTTGTAATTTATTAATCTGTAAAAGATTCCTACTCCATTATGATATCAAACTCACGTCACACAAACAAAAACCTGTTGTACTGTCACGTGAAGAGCTCAGCATATGAGCAACTGCAAAGATCTGGAACTCATTTTATTAGAGGCGGTCGTTGACGATGTTTACATTTCAAACTGAATTGGAGGGTAAACTGATATGTGATACGGTAAGAGTAGATGTCCAATTACACGTGTTTTAGAAGGGGAAAATACCATCATGGCTATCATTGCTTTGGCGTCTCCTCTTACCCATGCCCATTTCCATGATTTGTCACCCCAGTACTGCATTTAGTTATCATCATTCGTGCTACAGCCACAGCAAGGGAAGCGACTTCAAACTGATCGGTTATGTGCCATTCGAAATAACGAAATTGATTGGATTGGTCCGCAGTACGATTTCACAGTATGACTGCGGCTTATACAGGGGCCGCGGAGCATTTAAAAACAAATGGGGAGGGGTGATGGGTGGTTTTTACGTTTTAAGTTTATTTCTTTACGTGAGACTGAAGCAACCTCCTCTTACCCGTCCCCTGTTATAAAGCAGCCATGTATTACTAGCTTTGTGATGTACCTTAATTCTTAAGTCACACCAACGAAACCGACCAAAACTAACCGATCGCATATCATTGGTAATAACGTAATCGCTCTGGAGTCGATTGTAACGGTGTGACTAAACTTCACTCTTCATTATCTCCATGCTCTAGTTTATGAGAAGTTGCTTTTATTCCTACTGTCCATTATTTCGTTTCAAACTTTATAATATAGGCGAATATGTATTGTTATTGCTGCTTTGATATAGTTGGATGTCAGTCCGAAAATGTTAATGCATATCAAAATCATAATTGTTCGTAACACATTTTTGAAATGCTCACATTGATTATACTGGCAGCGTGCTTCTTGTGAGAATTATCAATGATATTATATGGTCAGTTATCGCCTGGGGTATTTATATCTCACCATATCTGCTGCAGATTATATTCAATTAAAATTCAATAGAGGTGTCGTGGCTCAGTGGATAAGTCTCCGGAGTTTGAACCACAAGGTCCGGGGTTCAACCCCCACCACAGCACTCGCATCCTTTGGCAAGGCGTTTATCTACATTTGCCACTCTCCACCCAGGGCCGTTTCATAAAGCTGTTCGTAAGTTAAGAGCGATTTTAAGAACGACTGGTGAACCTGTAGTACGCGCTAAATAATCACCAGTGAACATTTAATGGTGAATATCACTTACTACAAGAAAGGATCACAAGTCGTTCTTAAATTTCTTAAACTTATGATCAGCTTTATGAAACACCCATCAGGTGTAGTCGTAGGGGGCGGAAGCGGGGGGGACGAGTCCCCCCTAAATTTTAGGTGGGGGGGACGGTCTCCCCCTAAATTTTTAGTTGATAACCTTTTTTTTTTTTTTTGCTTGCTTGCTTGTCAATTTTTTTTTCTGCGTCCCCCCTAAAATTTTTGGTGGATAACATTTTCTTTTTCTTTTTTTGCTTGTCAAAAATTTTTTGTGGTCCCCCCCCCCTAAAATTTTTGGCTTCCGCCGCCAATGGGTGTAGTTAATGGGTACCCGGTAGAGAAGGATTCCTTGAAGGGTCCAGCGTCTTATCAGGGTAGATGTGCTAAAGCCGGGGTAATAAGTATGCACCGCTTAGAAACATTTGTATTAAGCGCGGCTATATAAATGTTTCATATCATTGTTACCAATTATTTCCTTTCCTGATACAAACTAAAAGTAAATGTGAAAAGAGTAGAAGGTCCAGTTATGACGGCTTTGTTACAAACAAGGGACTAGCGTTCAAAATGTATTCTATCACCCTCAATAAAGTCAGTAATCTTTTATATTACCATGGTTGCAGTCATTAGGATTTCTGATTGGTTACTGTGGTCAAGCATTCCTTGATTTTAGATGAAAGGTAAAAATCAACTAAAAATTATATACCCCCCCCCCCTCTTCCCCTCTCTCTCTCTCTCTTTCTTTCTCTCTGAATTTGCTCCTCTGGCTTTCTTTCTATATACTGCATTTTCTTTACCTTCTCGTCCAGTATCAGATGCTGCTTCAAAATCCCCAGGTCGTTTTTCTTTCTTTCTCACCCCGCCCCTCTCTCCCTCTCTCTCTGTCCCTCCCCCTCTCTCTCTCCATCCTTGTCTCTTTCCTTAACTGATCAGTCTCTTCCACTTGGCTTCCATTCATTGATTTTATTCGTTCCTTTGATTTGGATCCATCGCACGCCGATTGCCCGTGCAAGATTCTCAATTGAAACACTAACCACACTCTGGTCGAGCCCGTAACAAAATTACCCAAAATTAGATTTGCTAATTTCTCAATGATCAGTGAAGTTTGTCAAGAAATGGTCTTTTCCACCTCCCTCCCGCTGCCTAACGTTTCTCTATATACGTCGCTCATCTATCCTAATTTTATTTCTTTTATTCAAGCGTTGTATTTACCTCTCTTTTCTTTCCCCTCCCACCAGCACCTCACTTCGAAGGCATTTTAGAATTCGATTTCGGCTTTTTTTGTCCTGTTCTGGCGTTTACATAGAAGACCATGAATATTCGGCAAGACGGCTAATTTAATAATTAGCTCGCGCCGCTATTGCTCCGATTGCCCGATTATTCACCAGAGCGTGCTATTCCCAATGATCGTCTGGAATAATTACAAGTGGTAAATAGACCACCGATTCGTACCGTGTTTGTTTCGGAGCGCGCGCAGTCTGAAAAAAATGCCTAAGCATCGCAATAACCCTACTTTTTCTCTCCCGCCATTTTCTTCTCTATCTTCTTCTTGTATTTTCTTTAATCATTCAAATTTAGCCGTTTCTTGCAAATTTGCCACGGGACGATTATCGACTTGTCTAGATAAACAGTGAACATCGCCCGGAGTGGAGGTTTGAAGGAATACCATAAGATTCGGGAATCTGTTACCAACTCGTTAGTACACATTTTCCCTTGATTTTAAGTTTTAATAATGAGCGCGTATCTCCGGGCTGAAATTCCAATTACAAAGCGGGAAAGAGCAAGCGAAAGACATAACATGAACACTCGGGTAAAAGTTTCGAATAAAGCTCTTTGCATAACCGTCGGTTTTTCTTTATCTCAGTATAATGTCGTCGATTTAGTTAGTGGGGTGAATAGAAAGAAGTTAGGTGCATCTCTGTGCAATCAATTTCGATTAAAAAAAAAATTGTTCGTCCACTGCCACACAAATTGAAAATGAATTAACATCACCGTGATGACAAGCTTTAATGGAAAGTGAAGGCTAGTTGTGTGAGGGAGAGGTGGATATTGTACACTAAAGCTAACTGGGTGAAACTAGCGCCGAACAAAGGAAACTAAGGCGCAATAGCGGCTTTCAAGTACATCTAATTTGTTATGAATTTGTACTTTGTTATATCTGCCACTTTTCAAATTATATTTCTTCTCTGTCATCTTCCTATCTATCTGGAGTAGAGTGATGACGGATGGAGAAGTCTGTCCATCTTGGATGAAAATATGTTGATATGACCCATTACTACTCACCAAATTACATTCAAGTCGTTCCATTACTTGTTTTCAAACAAGGAGTATCATTTCTTCTCTTTGTCTCCCTCTCTTTCCCTCTCGGTCTCCTCTCTTTTTTTTAATGTAATATTAATGAAAATTGCAATTGCTATATATATATATATATATATATATATTTATATATATATAAATATATATACATAATCCCTGGTTTTTCTTCTTCCTGTTGAAATACAAAGTAATTCATACCATCTTTGAATTATATCTCCCTCTCTCTCTCTCGTTCTCCCTATCGTTTCTCAGTTATATCACTATTACGTATCCTCAATTTCTTTTCACTTATCTGTCTTTCCACCTCTTAATTCTTTCTTCTTTCTGAAGTGATATATACCCGGGTAATCGTTTTTTTTTTATCATAAATGCAGGTCATTTGATTTTGTTACCTTCCATCCCCCCTTGTATCTGTGACTAAAAAGGATGCCATCTTTCATGTCTTCAGAACTATCCTCATATTTCAGCAGCGACCCACTTATTTTCGCTCTCGCCTCTTTTACTCTCCTTCTCTTTACAAACTGAGATCAAAACTTTCGATCTTTTTATCCTCTTTAAATTTTGTTTGCATGAGGGTTGTCAATTTTGATATATTCCTTTGTACAACATATTCAAGGCGACCTTGCTTCTTAAAACCCAACCCTGCACTCCGTTTCGGATCGTAATTGGCACTCAAAGCACTAGAAGAAAAGACAACCAATGTGAAATATTATCTATCTGACCAAATTTAAGCAAGATGTTCCATTGTGCACCATTATGCTGTATAGCCATCCTCTTCGTGTGTATATTGCTGATTTGATAGTACACTTTTGTTGGCATTTAGATACGGGGTCGGTTTTGGCAGAGCTACAAAACAAATAGCTATATTTAATTTGCGAATCCAAGCTCGTTACGAAATGGACTGGCAAAGTGCGCACAAAAGAGAGATCTACATTTTGGCATTCTCCATCTTTTCTGGGAATCTTCTTGTGACAATTTTCAAATTATTTGAGAGTTCGAGTAATGCGATATATAAGTCTGAGATCTATTTATTTCATGAACAGGTGACTGAGCACTTTCTTTGCCAATGATGCCTTCACGTTTTATGTACTGTATCGAAACGAGTATTTGCGCCCTATATTTTGCTTATTTCTCATGACCGTTTGTCTTTAATAGATAGCTAGTAAAAAGAATTATTAGAAATATGTGAAAGTCAAATTTCTTCATTTGACGCTGCAATTTTACACTTTTGCTGCAGATTAACTCGACTATTTTGTGTTTTACTCCCTGTTTTTTTGTAATGCCCTCTCCCTCTGGAAAATCCTGGATCCTGTGTCTAGGCAGGGTTTTTTCATGTTTTGTTTTTAAAAATGTGAAAAAGATATAGGTTGCTAAATATAGACTACTAGGAAGGAACAGCAATATAGTCACTGATGACGAGTAATACACCGCTATCATTTTCAAATGAATTATTATTCACTTTATTTTTAATGGTGCGGAATGATTTGGAAGCGGGAGGAAAAAAACCGCAATGATTTCGTAAACTCATTAACATCGCTCAATATCATCTCTTTTGTACGCTTTCAAATGAGACGAACAAAATGACTACGACCCATGCTGTTAAGTGTGAAATGGATGCATGTTATAAATTAATTGCTCTTCTACTGTACGATAAATCTCACTCCGATTTTCTTTTAAAAATCGCTGCTGGATAACGAAGATGATATAGCTTTCGAATAAGAATTATAATATATGACCACGACCGGTGATATCGGTGACTTAATCGGTTGGTTTTGTCATTTTATTTCTGTCAATACATTTCAATTACGATCTATGATTGGCAATGATTATCCTTTGCTCGTATCTTTTTTTTTGTTCGATAAACGATGCTATAAATGGCCTTGTAGTCGATGCATGGAGTAGGTCCATGGTCGATGTATGGGTTCTGTAATTTCTGGAAATGTATCAAAACTAGTTTGCATTGATTCATTGGCTGATGTAAGTTTCTTGGAAAGATTTAATGAAGTTGATTCAGCTTGGAAATAAATTAGGTGGAGAGGAAGTAGCGATCTATTTCCAGTCAAAGGTATTTGCAGTTTTCCTTTATGATTTATCTTGGAATGATACTTCATTTAACAAAATGTGTCAGCAGACAAATTCCCTGTAAATTAACAGAACCAATCAAAGTGATGATGATGCTGCTGTTGCTGCTGCTGCTGACCTTTTTTATTATTTTTTTCGTCAAATTTTTCTTGGAACGGAGTGACCACAATTCGTTAGTGTGTATTTTTTTTGGCTTGTCAATTTTTTCCTGTACAAAAATGCCCCCCCCCCCCTCCCTCCCTTGGATAATCCTGGATCCACCCCTGTTATATTCCATCCAAATTTTCTTAATGAACACAATGATTTGTCGGGTATTAAATGTTGATTTCTACAAGATGTATTTTCACAACCTGCAAATTACATTTTGTTGTTATTGGAATTTACCTTTTTTTGCCCGCGGCGTTTCGTCGCCCGAATAGGCGTTCTCATATCAAGTTGAATGGTTTTGATGATCCTTTACCAACCCCACCTCTTCCATCCCCTCAAAGTAGTTTCACCTGCCCTTAAAATGAAATGATCGCACATATCAGATGTAGATTGGTAGGAGACGTGTGTTAAGGGGTAGAAGAACGTGGTGGGTTACTATTTAAACAGGGTCCTTTCCAACACCTATCATAACGTGTGGGACTGGTTTCCCAGGGGAAATATGAGGTAAGCGGTGTGTTTAGAATTTCGTGTTTTCTTTCCGCGGGGCGAAAGATAGGAACAGAAAAGATTCCGGGTCTATTTCCCTTGCCCCCGATTGCGAATTCGTTCCTAAATTTCGGGGAGGGGATCTTATATAAAACGTCATGGTTGACACTTACTTTTCACATCATTTACAAAACATGAAAGAATTTAAAGGATTATGATTTAGGAATTGAAAACAAAAATCATAATTGTTTAGAACGCTTTAACTTGCATGTACCTGAAGTTACACAAACGAAACCAACCCCGAACCAAACGATAGTCATGATTGTTATGTCATTGGTAATGACATCGTAATCGCTTTTATTTGGCCTAGAGTCGGTGTCGTCGTGAGTACCCGGGGGGGGGGGGCAGTCAAATATATTGCTGGACACATGCGTGACCAAAATCAGTTTTGGACGCGGGCCGCGCGTGCACTCGTTAAGGATATAAAAAACACAGATTTTTAAAGGAAAGGGTGGTTTTGAAAGACTGGTCAAAGGTCAATCGCGGGGTCAAACGTATTTAGGGTATGTTTATTTTTCCAAAGCTTTTTTTTAAGATTAGCCAAACGTGTTTAGGGTATGTTTTTCCCCCATGCTCTTCCCCGGGGTCATATTCTTGCGACAACTTGTTTAGGGGCCAAAATATGTCAATAAAGCCCGCGAAAAACTTGTTTGGGAGGTTATTTTGCACACAGAGAAAAACTCGTTTAGGGGGTATTTGGAATTTTTTGGTCACGCATGTGTACTTCAATAAATTTCACTGCGCCCCCCCCCCCATTGGCGGATCCAGGGGGCCCGAGGGGCCCCCCCCCCCTATCGGCGGAGCAAAAAAAAGAAAAAGGGGGGAAAAAGAAAAAAAGAAAAAAAGAAAAAAGAAGGGAAAAGAAAGGAGGAAAAGAGGAAAAATAAGAGGAGGGAGACGAGTGAATAAAATAAGGTCAGGGGAAGACTTGGAAAATGATTTTAAAATATATATTTCATGTCACTTTATTAAATTTTCGCTCGCGCTTGGCGCTTGCATAGCCTGTTTGATGAGATACATATCTTGCTCAATAGGCTGATATGTATATAGCTTACAATATCAAGTTTTGAAGTCAATATACAAAACATATTTCAGCTCGGACATCGAGCTTTTATTATTTTGTGTGATTTACAAATTGATTTTTTTAAGTGCTCTGCACTAGCGTACCTAAGGGGGGCAGACTGCCCCCCTGACGAGTCACAACTCATGCAAGGGACGTATCCCTGCCCCCCCCCCCCCCTGACCAGTCAAAACTGATCCCTGACGAGCCACAAGTGGCCCCCTCCTTTGAACTTGATGACCTTTTTTTTGCTTGTCAATTTTTTTTCTGGTGCGAAATTTCCTTTACTTGTAGTTCAAGACCTTTTTTTGCTTGTCAAATTATTTGGCGGACGAATTTGCCCCCCCCCCTTTGGAAAATCCTAGGTACGCCACTGGTGTAGCTTTGCAGCTTTTTGCGGCTTTGCAGCTTTTTGCGCTGTGCGCTCGCATTATTTGATTTGCCAAGTAGGCCTACATATTGTCTTTGTTTATTCCATAATTCTTTATATATTAGTTCTGTAACAAACTACTTAAAATCCCCCTTTTATGACAGTTTATCAAAAATTTCGTCTCGCGATTTGCGCTCGCATTAATAGTTAAAAATATATCAGCTCATAAATCCTGTTCATGATAACAAAAGTGCTTAAAATATCAAGTTTTCAGGCCTCAATTTCACTCACTCATTAGGCTTATTACATCTATAAATATAATAAAATTTTCATGAATTCCTAATAACTAAATTGTCTCTTTTTTCAGAAAGGAATATCGACAAGTGTCATATCGCGCTTAGGAAGAGGAATATGAATGTAGTCATCATTTTCATGTGATTACAAAATGTCCTTAGGCCTAGAATGTCCAGATCCTAGGTCAAAATAATAATAAGAATATCAGCTCGCATCATTTATTAAGTGCTATCCACATACACTTCACAATTTACCTACACAGTGCTTTAGATAGTGCTTAAATTTACCCATTTCGTACCGGAATATCAAAGATTTTCAGCTCGCACTTCGCACTCGCATTATTAATTTTCATGATAAAAATGAAATGTATTCAGAATGCCCAGATTCTGTCTAACTCTAAAACACGTGCACACATGTTTCTGGAGATATGCAGCTTGATCTTTATTCAAAACGTGCTAAAATTATCCAGTTTCGCTCGCATTATTAATGTAGAAAAATACCAAATTACCCACCCTTTTTCATGATTTACAAAACATGAATAGAGTGTCCAATTTTTAGGTCTGAAATCTCAATTTTTTCCGCTCGCGCTTCGCGCTCGCATCAATTGTTTAGTTTTATACCTTATATACCGTTTACTTCAAAAAGTGCTAAGAATATCATTTTTTTAGGTCGGAATGTCAAAAAGAATTATCTAAAAGCTGAAATATGTATCGTCTTATGGCTAACTGAAAATCGTCCTTAACAGGTCCCTTTTCGATCAAGCCAGAACCCATATTAAAAATGTCTGCTCGTGCTTCACGCTTGCAGTAATTATCTAGTTACATACGCATCTTGTTCAGGTTCACAAATATTGCCCAGAATATTCAATTTTCAGGACAAAATACATGAAATTGCAAAAAATTTCAGCTCGCGCTTCGCGCTCGCACTATTCAAATAGGGCTTATGAGATTATTACATTGTTTATGTTGTTTTATAAGAATAAAGCTAAGAAATGACTGTTAGGACACCGGCGTTTTGCCCCCCCCCCCCAATATTTCACGACCAAGAAAATGGGGAGAAAAGAAAAGGGATCAGTGTGAAATATAGGCCTATAATTTTTCAAATGTTATGTCAAACTCTATCACAAACTTTGATTTTTGTAATTAAAATGTCAATTTGTTTGCTCGCTCGCAACTTCTTATTATTTTTACGCGATATGCTGTATCGAGCCCCCTCAAAATGTTTGGCTCTTTACGCCACTGAGACAACCCCTTCAAAGAAACAAAAAAAAATCAATTTAATTTTGAGCGGCCGATCGGGGAAAATATGGGTTAAAAAAGAGATTTCGCCCCCCCCCCCCCTATTGGCGGGAGCTGGATCCGCCCCTGCCCCCCCCCGGGGGATGAGTACCGCCATTAAGAGATAGATGCGGTAGAATATAACTTTAAATGGTATTGTATGTGATAACTATGTTTGTACTTGTAACTTCTGAAGGTTTCCATGGCGAAGAAAAAGAGTGAAGTGGGTTTCACGGTACAGCATGTAT
Source organism: Lytechinus pictus (assembly GCF_037042905.1). Lineage (NCBI taxonomy): Eukaryota > Metazoa > Echinodermata > Echinoidea > Temnopleuroida > Toxopneustidae > Lytechinus > Lytechinus pictus. The sequence goes on along the minus strand of NC_087256.1, from coordinate 32,102,887 downwards.
CTTTCGTGGGCAATTGTTGGTCCTGAAAAGGACCACCCAAACTAGACGTTGCGATAAGTGTGTTCTTGTTGTCATCAGGAGAAGATCCTGTTATTAACAAGGGCCGCGGAACGGTTTTCAAGGGGGGGAGGCTGACCATGCAAAAAAATCACAATCATATGGTCATTTTCATTTATTTTGTACACGGTTTTGGAAAAAAAGTAGGGGGCTGAAGCCCCCCCCCCCCCCTCCCGCGGCCCCTGAATTAACATGCGGTTTCTAGAATTTATCTTTATATTAGCAACCATTAAGGATAAATACCAGTTGTGGTGACAATTGTTCATAATATGCTTTATTTTAAAACAACACAAAATTCAGATCAATTAAGTTCAGTCGTCATAAACCATGAAAAACTCAGAAGTTATGGAATGTCTATAATATAACAAGGTTGTTGTTCATGGATGATCAAACTTTGGTTTACATTGTAGTGAGAAAGTCAAAATATTTAATATAATAAACTATAAAAGAAACAGTAAGTGATTGACATCATCAGTTCCCTCATTTTGCATAGCTACCAGAATATTCATAATACTTTTATGTGAAAATTAATGAAAATCTAGTCAGAGTATTATGATGTGTTTTATTTTGATTCCGTTTTCTTTTAGCCAACATAAAGAGGAAGTCCACCACGCCAACGAAAAGACAATTTAAATAGAACTTAAATAAATAGGGTATAAATGTCAAAAATAAAGCATTATGCTGAAATTTCCATTAAATCCAGATGTAAAACATGAAAGTTAGGACATTTCAAACAAATATAAGCATAACATACACAGTATACCGTATGTCAGCGTATACAAAATGAAATAGTTGTTCAAGTTCAAGTTTATTTCAATTCTATAAAAACATACATGTCATCAATGAAGCAACAATGAATTAACAATAATTAAAATGCAGAACTGAGGTGATGTATTAAGACACAGCTTGTAAATATTAAAATTAGTTCGTATAGAATCCAATAAAATGACTACCAGAGTGTCTATTTTCACAAACAGAAAATATGGGAAATCGACACAAATGCATTTTACAAGGACTGTCCCATATGTGCTGTGTGTTGGCGATCTACAGTGTGACCCTTTTTACAAAGTTCAGTTTATGTAATTGTACCAGATATAGATCCATGATGATGAAGTGGCAATTAATCTTGACTTTACAGACTTTCTTGCGAAATCAATTATTACAACAAGGTCTTTCTTTTATTTCTAAATTTCTGGTAAAACTTTTGAAGTGAAAACACCAATCATAGCCGTACAATGTCTTGGTTATCTACGGTAGATGTTAATACATTTACCTTAACAACTTTTAGTCGCAGCCTTCCTTCAATCAAACAATAGCCATAATCACGCTCTTTACAGAGTTTATATTATAAGAGGAAATGTGCATTTTCCATGGGTAAAATAGCTTGAAATGATATGTAAATTTTACCCAATGTTGTGTAAAGAAAGCTCCATAAAACCTTTTTTACTCGAAATGTAACCCCGTAAACATGCATTTTGCCTCTTTTTACCAAATTTTAACATGATTTTTACTCAATCTTTGGTTTAAAAGGAACGTAACCCTCATAAACAGATAAATGCATGTTTGCTCCGGCTAATGAGTGATGAGCGAATCTCCATCGAACAACCGAATTTGTTGCTGGCCGAGCCAGCAAATATTAATTTACCGCATTGATAATGTTTAGTCACGTGAGAGATACATGTAACTTCCGTGTCGTAAAGTGGAATCTGTATCAACAAACATCATACGTCACATTAAAGCACTCATTGGCGCCAAAAAGATATTTCGAAGAAGGCGTCAAAACTACTTGGGGTCGGATTCACGGGAGTTTTCTCGGAACGGTTCTTGGTGCTTGGATGATGTGCTGATGTTTATTAATATTAAAAAAGTGATGATGATAATGTTGGTTTTCTATCTATGATTAATCATAAATAATAGTTTTATTCATCATGGTCACATATAATGTTCTGGCTGTATAAAGACTTACGATTTAGAATCCATTCTAAAAATAAATTCAGAAATCTTTCATGTAAAATATAATATTAAGTCTGTATTGCCTTAAATTAATATTGTTTTTATTAAAAAAGACATGATGTTGTGGAACTTAAAACAATCAATCATAATCATTGTAAACCCTCTTCCATAAAACTAGATTTTGCTTCATGTAAGTCTATTATGCGTTACCCAACTTTCACTCGTGCATGCTGGTCCGGCATTACTGTCCTAATGATGAAAATAGAGTTAGCCTGCCGGTTCAAATAAGCAGAGAGAAAAAGAAAACGCGACAATTTATTTGTGAAAAGACCAATAAAGTGAAGAGCGCGAATTTCGGCATCAAATCGGCCATCTTGCTGAGGATATTACTGTAACTAAATCTCATCTTAAATTGTGATTTGCTGAGGGAGTATATATTCCCCACTTCTCATAAGCCGTTATGGGGATATTATCTTCTGTGGGGGTCGCCAAGGAGCAAAGCAAATTCAGGAAATGAAGACCTGGGGAAAAAGTGCAAAATTGCACTTTTACTACTCTCATCAAATCGTCTCTGGGTAGAATTCACCCATGCCATATCCGTCTTCTTTAATCCCAGTTAACTTTTTTGGGGAAGCAGTTCTCAGTTCTTTATTGAGGTGTTGTGACATCCATTCCAACCACTGTTTTAATGATGTTCCGAGAATTTTAGTTTCTCCTTCGGTTTACTAGATTTATCATATTACGTTCCTTTTAGCTGTTTAGAAATGTGAAATCAAAAATTTAATTTTGCATCCCTTTCATTCTTATTACTTTAAATTGTTTACATTAATTAATTTCAATATTCAGGTGTCATTGTGTTTATTTTCATCCAAAGACAATCATAATATTAACCACAAAGTTTCTTTCTTTAATCATGAATAATGACTTACCCCTGTCATTTTCGTTTCTAAAAGTTATAATATTATTGAACATGAAAATATTTTCTCGAGTATCGTGTTTGATTCAAACAGCAAAGGGGCATGTCGCCTTTTTTATTTCTGTCTTGATAATGACTAAAATTGGGTCTATCCGTTAATTTATTAATCAAGTAAAGTATATGGGTTTTGCTATTTATATGTTTTGAAGTCGGTAGCGATGGCTGATCCGCGATTGGTATATGAGGGCCATTTTCCTTGAGGTTTCCACCCCCCCCCCCCCCCTTCAGTCAATGGAAAATCTCACAAATAAAAGGATCCCTCTTTTTTATACAAAAAACCACTGATCTGCTGAGATGTGTTAAACAAACCATGAGAAAAGGTAAAAACGTCATCGCTCTGCCGAGCTAACACCTTAAACCTCGCGTAACCTTTTCACCCGTCTCTGAAACAATATAGAAAACGATAGCTTTCTAACGAACGGTCACGGGGAGGAAAATAGGGATGAATTAATTGCGTTTTTCTCGCCTCGCTTAAGACTCAAATCAACCATTTTGCATCCCAGCGCAAGCATTACCAATACAGTTTTGAAGGTCAATATGGCCAGGGAAAACACTGGGTAAGGGGGATAGGTGTTAACTTTAATACAAACCACATTGCATTATATCTCATCAGAGATACAATGATATCGATATTGCTTTGATATGTTCACACTGATATGGCTCCATCCTTGAATGAAGTAATTGCCAATATTAAGAACTCGCTGTAAGGCATTATTCATACCAGGGCTCGATGCAGAAGGAATGTCTATGAAATCAAAGTCATTGAATTTTAACCAATCAGTTTGGTACTTGAGATAGACTTGATACTTTCTGCAATGGGGCAAGCTCATTGGTCGTTCAGTATTTTGGGGTACATAAGGGCATGAAGGATGAAGGCTTGGGGGTAATCATAGACGAATATTTTGTCGGGGTTAAGCGATAGTTAAAATTGGACAGTGTCAACCCTACTAGAAATAACATAGTCACCCACAGTGTGTTCACAGTGTGGAACACAATGTGAAATCACCTTCACATTGTTAAATTCGAGCATGTTTACAATATGGACCACATATTCACATAGTCGACCATGTGAACACGCTTTGTGATACTGTGTTTTTTCAGGCAGGGAAGGTGGGTTGTTTATTTGTTTATAATATTTGAAGATTTTCCTTTAGCATTTAAAGAAACTTAAAGAAATTCGATTAATTTGAAATTATAATGCATTAATAAAAATGAAAAGAATGAGAAAAGGAGCAGAAAGGATAAAGGAAAAAGCAGAGTCCCAATTATCATTTGATATAAAAAAAAAATTAAAAATGTTGAAATACAAACTACATGTAGTATCTCCGGCGTCATCTTAACCGCCATCACATTCACATTCCGCATCTTGGCATCCTCCTCCTCCACCTCCTTCTCCTCCTTTGAGACTCCGCACTCTCTTCGGCACCGTTACCATCATCATTAGTGCCTTGCTAGCGCTGATTCTTACCAGACCGGATTGGAGTGGTGACGATATGAGAATAACTTATCCGCATGGTTTATTCAGCCACGTGTAACAATGAAGAAGAAAGAGCGGTGATCGATGTTGTTAACACCGTTGATTTAGACGCGGAACGGGAGCAATTGGTCGGCTATTCGAAGGCGAAAACGATGACGACGACAAAGAGAAAAAACGATTTTATCTACTCCGCCGAGACTGAGCCGCATGAAGTGAAATCGGGCCAATGTTTATCATTATTAATATCATTATATCAGGAGGAAAGAGTGTACATTCAAATCTAAAAATTGATAACGATGAAGTAATAAAAAATGATGAAAATTGAAGGTGCTTAACTTTTTCGATGATGTTAACATGACTAGAACGGATGAGAGAATGTTTCGTTTGTTTGTTTTTTTATGTTTTACTTTGCTCTCATTCAAAGAATAGTACCTTGGATTTTCAGTTGAAAAGATGGATGAAATAACAATCGAATAAAAATGATGAAACTTGTATTTAATTATACTGAATCGAAAGAGACAAAATACAATAATATTTAATTACCATATTCTACAATCTAACAAAGGGGTGCATCTATTACTCAAAAACATATATGCCTATATAAAAATAAGTAAAATAATGAAGTGACTACTATCCCGACTCCCCATAGGCTTTTCTTAACAATACTGGGGAGCGTTTCATCAATATTTTCATCCGACAAGTTGTCAGATCTGACATCTTTCCTTGATTCTGATTGGCTGAGAGGCACTGCTCCTATGGTAACTGTCGGATAAACTGGTACTTGTCGGATAAAATGTCCGACAAGTCCTTTCATGAAACGCCCCCCAGATCTCTAGCATGCTTGTGGGCATACTAGAGGTCCTCTGTACGTTAATATAGGGACGATATAAGATCAAAATTACGAATATCTCGTTCAAAATGGGGTTGCAAAAACAAGCAAAATCGCTATACACCCATGGCTTCGGGTTTCTTGTCGATATTTTCCTCATATTATGCCTCCTATTTTGGTTTAAAAGTGTATGGGCAGGGTGAATAGAAAAGTAGAGAAACGGTCCAATGGTGTTTTAATGAACAATAGGATCCGCCCGCCCGCTGAGACCGCTTGTAGATGAGGTGCCAGAGTTTTCATACATACTCGCCTATATTAAGGTTGTGATAACCTGAAGTTGTTTACTTTTAGTTCCTTTTCTCGTCGATAAAGCTCATTTTGATATAGCCTCTTCTTCCATCCCCTCACCATATACGTTAAGATTATAACTAATTTTGATATGCAGTGATCCTGTAGAGTGGGGATGTGCCCCCCCCCCCCTTCCTGAAATTTTGAATTTTACGCAGCATCTTATCTCATTACCCCTTGCCAATATTATTATGAAGAATGTGAGAGCAGTTCCTTGGCAATTATATGAGGAAGTTTGAAGGAAAAGTTATAAACCGATACCCACTAGATTATAAATGAAATGTTGATTTCTTATAGAACATAACGTATTATGGCAATTACCTTTAAAGTCTAATTGGATTATTTTTTAAATAAATTAATGATGAGGAACTATCTACTTCAAGCTAACGTGGACATGCTGCACAATTTGTCACTTTGAAATGGTATTATCACAAAAAGGAACAGGAATTTGGAAGGGAAATCGTCAGACATTAAGGATTAAATTAAGGATTTTATTAAGGATTTTATTAAGGATTTTGAAATAATTTACATAAACTCAAGGTAAATAATTACGACAAAATTTAAAAATCTTCATTTTGTATTTAAGATATTTACAAAAGACTGAAACAAAATAATGATGGAATGAAATGCCTAAAAATATACTGTTATACTAAGAAAACTAAACTGAGCCCGGACCCTTTATGTAAGCCTAATTATAATTATGAAAATTAATTTCTGTGAATGATTTGTATATAACAAGTAAAGGAGCTGCAAATCGGATTGTTACAAGAGCAGGGGAAATGGAAAAGAAATAGTACAAACAAATATTTGCACCCCCCCCCACACACACACACCAACGTTCATACCAAGATTTACACTGGCACCATACCACTATACATCTAACACCTGCACCACGCACGCGTATACGTGCTTTCGCATTATAATTGTGAAGGCTTATAGTCCAGTAGATATGTGAAAAAGATGCTCGAATCTGGCAGAAAGTGTGAAATTTGGCACACAGGGGTATTTTTGGGCGCTGATTTCAAAAATTGCCGGCCCCAAGCGATTTGACCATCGGGTCGGCCGCCATTTTGAAATCCAAGATGGCCGCCATGAAAAATCATTAAATGTAATTTTCTTGAGTTTTACATGGCATGTGACACTGAAATTTGGCATATAGGGGTATTTTGAGGCACTGATTTCAAATATTGCCGGCCCCCAGCAATTTGACCATTTAGCCGGCGGCTAAATGGCCGCCATCTTGAAATCCAAGATGGCCGCCATGATATATTATTGCAATCATTTTCTCGAGTTTTATATGAACTGCGGTATTGAAATTTGGCATATAGGCTTAATTTGGGGTGCTGATTTCAAAAATTGCCGGCCCCAAGTGATTTGACCATCGGGTCGGCCGCCATTTTGAAATCCAAGATGGCCGCCATGAGAAATCTTTAATGTCATTTTCACGAGTTTTACATGACGTGTTACACTGAAATTTGGCATATAGGGGTATTTTTAGGCACTGATTTCAAATATTGCCGGCCCCCAGCAATTTGACAATTTGGTCGGTGGCAAAATGACCGCCATTTTGAAATCCAAGATAGCATATGAAAAATCGTTAAATGTCATTTTCTTGAGTTTTACGTGAGAGGCGACACTGAAATTTGGCATATAGGGGTATTTTGAGGCACTGATGTCAAATATTGCCGGCCCCCAGCAATTTGACCTCCAGGTCAGCAGCAAAACGGCCGCCATCATAAAATCCAAGATGGCCGCCATGAAAGATAATTTGCTCAAGTCTTACGTATGGCCTGTAACACTTTAAATTTGGAAAAAAAACTTGATCTTTGCATCCTTGATCAATGAAAAGAACATAGTAAATAGATGCTATTTTGAATTCCAATATGGTTACCAAGTTTGAATGATGTTCAACATTATAATGGTGAGTAAAACCCATTGCATTGGCACTGAAAACAAATCCAACGCAACCACATCTTTGTCCGTTGCAAGGAATTTGGCATCCTTAATTGCTGATATAGATGTTACGTAAGTATGAAGCACCATAAATACACAAACCAGCTAGCTTCTTCTGCAGTTACACATTTGAAGTGGCTTTGGTTGAATAATAACCATCCAGAACAATCATTTTCTGTTGAGAGGCTTTAAATTATTTCTTTGAGTTTTATATGATCGGCATTATTGCACTTTGACAAATCGACGGAGTGTGGGGTGCTTATTTCAAATATTGCTGGCCCTCAGCGATCTGATCCCGAGTCAGAGGCAAAATGTCAGCCATCTTGAAATCCAAGATGGCTGCCATGAAAAAAGATCATTGAAAAAAAATCACTTTATCTAGTATCACGTAACGTATTATTTTAAAATTTGGCATCTAGGGATATTGAAATTGCCCCCAGTAATCTGTCCAACAGATATGCTGCAAAATGGCCACCATCTTGAAATCTAGAGAGGGTAGACTGTCATGAAAATTCATTAAAATCATTTTCTTGGTTTTAAACAATTTGAGGCACTGCATTTTAGAAATACAGGCAGGATTTTGGCCCGCTGGTTTTAGAATATTGCTCCAATAATTGCAATATTTTATTACAAATCAACATGAAGAAAACTGCTCCAGACTTGAAGTACTGATGGTTATATAGTAGTATGATGATGATGATGATGATGAAATGAAATTAATATTAATAATGGATGATAATAATACATATTTTATTGTTCAAAATAGAATTCAGTAACAAAAATGCTCCGAAAATTTATTTTGCCCATACCCTGTATATCGTGAGCCCGGCAGCAACTTAGCAGCGCGACATCGGACGTTGCTCTATCCTTTAAAAAGGGAGTTCACCCCAGAGAAAAGTTTGTTGTAAAAACAAAAGAAAATATGATATAAAAAAGATATTGGTGAATCCATCAAAGATATTAGAATTTTAAGTTTTTGATTTGTGACGTCATATAGGCTACTGTACGAGCAGCTTTCCCATTATGTTGTGTGATATAAAATGCATATATGGTTCATCATGGGTATTTTTTTTTCTTTCTGGAGCGAGTGTGAAATCATTAGTTTGTTGATATACTGAGGGTCCAATAACAAATTTTTTTCATTTTTTGAGGAGGCTACATTTCATTGATTTTTGTACTATAAGAAACATGGGGGAACTGCTTGCATCTGACGTCACAAATACACCAAATGAAATTCCAATAGCTTTTTAAATATTTGATGGAATTTCCTCAAACCTTCAATATTTTTTTTCATTACTTATTCTGTTATTGTTTCAATAAACTTTTTGTCAGGTCGAACTTCCCCTTTAATTCGTTGACCGCCAAACAGGTTAGAAGCAGCTCCCCTTTTCTAACATCTTTTGGTCTGATGCTGTAGGAGCTTGAACTCCCGATCTCCCCATTGTCAGATTGTCGAACACACGATGGTTATTCAAAAATGCCAAATTTTGAAATAATACCTACATTATAATTATGATACTTGATTTTTTTTAATGATTTTTTTATGGCAGCCATCTTTGATTTCAAGATGGCTGCCATAAATTGGATGAACATTACCGGATTCGAAAGAAGTCGATGGAGATCACAGGGAAATCTCAGTTGTGGGCGATGCTGTCGAACTTAACACACGTGTAGAAAGCAACTCGGACGCCAAAAGAAAGCTTATTTTCTTCTCTTTTGACTGATAATACATATGTTTACTCACCATTATAATGTTGAACATCATTCAAACTTGGTAACCATATTGGAATTCAAAATAGCATCTATTTACTATGTTCTTTTCATTGATCAAGGATGCAAAGATCAAGTTTTTTTTCCAAATTTAAAGTGTTACAGGCCATACGTAAGACTTGAGCAAATTATCTTTCATGGCGGCCATCTTGGATTTTATGATGGCGGCCGTTTTGCTGCTGACCTGGAGGTCAAATTGCTGGGGGCCGGCAATATTTGACATCAGTGCCTCAAAATACCCCTATATGCCAAATTTCAGTGTCGCCTATCATGTAAAACTCAAGAAAATGACATTTAATGATTTTTCATGGCGGCCATCTTGGATTTCAAAATGGCGGCCATTTTGCCGCCGACCAAATTGTCAAATTGCTGGGTGCCGGCAATATTTGAAATCAGTGCCTAAAAATACCCCTATATGCCAAATTTCAGTGTCACACGTCATGTAAAACTCATGAAAATGACATTAAAGATTTCTCATGGCGGCCATCTTGGATTTCAAAATGGCGGCCGACCCGATGGTCAAATCACTTGGGGCCGGCAATATTTGAAATCAGCAACCCGAATTAAGCCTATATGCCAAATTTCAATACCGCAGTTCATATAAAACTCGAAAAAATGATTGCAATAATATATCATGGCGGCCATCTTGGATTTCAAGATGGCGGCCATTTTGCCGCCGGCCAAATGGTCAAATTGCTGGGGGCTGGCAATATTTGAAATCAGTGCCTAAAAATACCCCTATATGCCAAATTTCAGTGTCACACGTCATGTAAAACTCATAAAAATGACATTAAAGATTTCTCATGGCGGCCATCTTGGATTTCAAAATGGCGGCCGACCCGATGGTCAAATCACTTGGGGCCGGCAATATTTGAAATCAGCAACCCGAATTAAGCCTATATGCCAAATTTCAATACCGCAGTTCATATAAAACTCGAAAAAATGATTGCAATAATATATCATGGCGGCCATTTTGGATTTTAAGATGGCGGCCATTTTGCCGCCGGCCAAATGGTCAAATTGCTGGGGGCCGGCAATATTTGAAATCAGTGCCTCAAAATACCCCTTTATGCCAAATTTCAGTGTCACATGCCATGTAAAACTCAAGAAAATGACATTTAATGATTTTTCATGGCGGCCATCTTGGATTTCAAAATGGCGGCCGACCCGATGGTCAAATCGCTTGGGGCCGGCAATTTTTGAAATCAGCGCCCAAAAATACCTCTGCATGCCAATTTTTACACTTTCTGCCAGATCCGAGCATCTTGGCCATTTTTTGTCACATAACCGCTCCACTATTAGGCATTACAGAACATTCTCCCATAAAGCCTCAAAGAATTTAGACATATTTTTAAAGAAAATTAAAATATCAGATGAAACATGGCAAAAAATCATTGAGCAATCTGTTTCAAATAATACTTCAATGTAAACACTGGGTTGTAACTGCATGACACCAGTTGATGTCTATAGAGAACCACATCGGGTGACCTCAAGGTGTTATAATTACACCCTAAAGATTGAACATAGCACCAAAGAGGGTTAAAGTATCACCTAAGGTGCTGAACTAACACTATAACCTTAACACCGGAGTGGTCCTCTTTGTACACCGGTTAGAACACCACAGTTTATGCTGTGTTCCATAATCAGGAATAATGACGTTTATAATACGAACCACAATGGTGTCAGTTCATCGAGATAGGTGATTCAATGTGGAGATAGCTGTAGGATGACAGAGACAGACAGAGAGAGGGGAGAGAGGGAGAGAGAAAGGGAGTGAGAGGGAGAGATGGAGGGAGAGAAGACAATATAAAAAGGAGATACGGCTTATTGCGCAGGTGTCAAAAAATAATAACTGCACCACTCTCATCAATGGCGTTTGGGCGAAATACAAACGGCTGAATTATTTTAAAAGGGAGTTGATGACATTAAGAGGAGTGAAAGAAAAATGTGTCCAGTGTTAGTTTCCCGATTGATTATGAGAAGAAACAAATAGAGCTTTGAAGGACAGAATCATAAGGAAAGGGCCTTCTTCTTATATGAAAAAGTTGTAATAAATGAATTTAAAGTTAATTGTTTTGTTGAAAATGAATATTATGTTCAAACTACTAAAGCATAACTCTCCAGCATGATTGCGTTCTCAGTTTTGTTTCTGTTTTTCACAGTTTCACACATTCAAATATTTTATTTGATTTTATTTATTGTCCATTAAATGGATAGTCGATGCAGAAATACACATTATATAAAAGGGTGCTCTTTTCTTTGTGTTCCGTCATCATTTGTGAACTTTTGATATACATATTCTCAACATTTATCATGTTTAGATATTCATTTTTATGGTTAATCAGAAGTGTCAGCTTTTAGCTGTAAACTCCGTCAGTAAAACAAAAAGCTAGACAAACAGTATATTCTAAAGTCAATCTAGTCTTTTAAAAATCACTGTTAAAATCGAGGTCATCATGCATGTAAAGTGGTGTATATATGTCACAGACTGTGCTATAGTATAGTTTACTTCAATTTATTATCATTTCGACTACTTTCAATCAAAAGGTATATAGTCATTTGTTATTCTAATTAAAAAATAGCATTTAAAGGACGAAAATGTCACAGCGAAAAAGAAAGGGGAAATGGCTGTTCCTGCACTTTTGTGAACGCTCCTTCACAACTTTGTGTGTTATTACAGCAAGCTTGCGATAGTATGATTTGCATCGCTTTTCAATGTCATTCCATCATATAGTTACGGTCAATTTTAGCTGCGGGCAAGCTCGGGCGGCGAACGCTCCTCGCTCGTTCCACTTTACTTCTGGCCTTCTCCTCTTCTTCATTACCCGTTCTAGCTTCACAGTTCTTTCATTCTCTTTCTCCTTTATATTCTGATGAAAGAGGCAATAAATTGTCCATCATGAGGCTCTTCTCCTTGTTACTTAAATTGAGAATGATGCATGGCTATCCAATTAGGATAAACTGGCTATATAGAGCATCATTGGTTTAAAGTACATTAGCTGCGTATTCTCAAAAGTGCGTTTGGTACAAATAAAAAAAAAGAGGGAAAACGATGGAACAGAAAAAGAAAAGGGGAAATGGTCGGAGAACAAAAAAGAAATTGAGTTTGGATGCAATGATAGTTTCAGCCGTTAAGTAATGATTCACAGATGTGGAGTAAGGTGACACCTATTTTGGAGAAATTCGCGATAAACGCAGTTAAAAAGCAGAATGAGAAAACAGCGACAAGTTGAATAAACGCTTAGTCATGGTGAGCTGGGAATTACACAGAATCTAATATGTTGTGTTCAAGCTATTGCCACAGCCAGATTGACCAAATCTATACAACGTTATTTCCAATAACACAATCGTTTGGTTTGGAGTGGGTTTGGTTGGTGTAACTGCAGCATAAGTCATGACATTTTCATTTTAGGAGAGAAAGAAATCAAACGAGATAAAGTTGTGACTTTTTAATTATATCAGTGCCCGCCCCCCCCCCCTCGTTTTACGTGTGGACCTACACTGCTAAAAAAAAAAAAAATTATTTCACAGAAATAACAATATTTTACAGAAAAAATAACAGAATCATTCTGTAAATTGTTTTAACAGATATTCTGCAATTTGACAGAACAGGTCTTTTAAAAAAAAAATTTCGGGAAATTTGCATAACTTTCCATTCACCGAATACCAATCTTTTGTAATTTCAGACATCGCATACATGTATTTTTATACAGTGCAGTGATATTACAGGTGTTCTATAGAGGCACTTCTGCAGGAAATACTGTGTTTAGGAGAACTTATAAAACACCGCATGAACTAACACAATGAAACTTGTTTGTGAAGATATGACTTTTAAGCATGTACTTATGTAGGGCTTTGATAGCCCATGTATTATTATGATGAGAATAGGGTTAGCATGATAGGATACTAAATGACAAGTGCTATGAGAATTAAACAGCCGAAGTAAAATCATTTAAATAATCAAAGTTCAATATAAATGCTTCAGACAGGTTTCATGAAAATTTGCATAAAATTGTATGATTTTTTTTAAAAAGATTAATTCACTATCACATCTCAAGCATCTCCATATTCATTTCTTAAAGGTCAAGTCCACACCAGGAAAATGCTGACTTGTATAAATAGAGAAAAATCAAACTAGCATAGTGCTGAAAATTTCATCAAAATCGGATGTAAAATAAGAAAGTTATGACATTTTAAAGTTTCGCATATTTTTCACAAAACAGTGATATGCACAATTTGGTGAGTCAGTCGATGATGTCCATCACTCACTATTTCTTTTGTTTTTTATTGTTTGAATTATACAATATTTCATTTTTTACGGATTTGACACTAAGGACCAACTTGACTGAAACATAATAGTATTAAACAATGCTAATTCCACATGTTCAGGGAGGAACTGATCATTGTTTCACTTGACATTGATGAGAAAATTAGAATATTTCACATTTCAAGTAATAAAATACAAAAGAAATAGTGAGTGGATGACGTCATCAGTCTCCACATTTGCATACTGACCAGGATGTGCATATAACTGTTTTGTGAAATTAAGCGAAACTTTAAAATGTCATAACTTTCTTATTTTACGTCCGATTTTAATGAAATTTTCGGTGTTATGCTTTTTAGATTTGTCTCTTTTTATCCAAATCAACTTTTTGTAGGGGTGGACTTGTCCTTTAATTACAAATAATGAACCGACGTTTCTTTCTTTAAAAAAAAATCAGCTTTATGAAAGTATTAATTGATTTAATGATTTACATCTGAGGTTTTCCACTTTTTAAAGCATTGATGGCAAACCGTCTCCTGCAAATTGTGAATGTTAATTTAGCAGTGGTATGTTTGTTATGTTACGTTAAATGTATTATATAAAAGAAGGAAAACACAATGGACAAGTGGAACGACTCTGCCAATTTCGCTTAACGCGATTTAATATAACAGCAGTGCTGACTTTTAAAACAGCAAAGATGAATAATTATTCACAAAAACACTATTCATACTAAGTTCCTTGACCCTAAATGACTTTTGACCTTGATCATGCGACCCGACACTTGTGCAAAATGATCAGAAATACTTGATTACCCTTCGGTCCAAGTTTCATGCAATAGATCCATTTACGTTCAAGTTATGATATCATTTCAAAACCACACATAGTCAAAGATAATTGCCCTATATGACCTTTGACTTTAATCATGTGACCTGAAACTCGTGTAAGACGGTCTGATTATCCTTACCTTCACGTTTCATGCAATAGATTTATTTAATTTCAAAGTTATGATGTCATTTCACAACTTAACATTGGTTAAGATTCCAATGTTAATACTCAAAACATGGTAAAAGTTCATAACATAAACTTTGGCCTTGGTCATGTGACAGTGATACTTGATTACCCTTATGGCCAAGTTTCATGAACTAGGTCAATACACTTACTAAGTAATGATGACATTTAAAAAACTTAACCTTGGTTAATATTTCAATGTTTACGACGCCGCCGTCGCCACCGTCGTCGGAAAAGCGGCGCCTATATATAGTCTCGGTCTGCTATACGCAGGCGAGGCAAAAATCAAATACATTCTCAACTAGTAGACCAATAAATCAATGTGGCATTAAAATAAGCATTTTATTATGTGACAAGGAAAAATAAAGAATTTTGAAAATCTTTATTTAGATGAAAAGAAACTTTTTAAGCCCGGGTTGACTTTTCTGTGACCTTTTTGGCTGTTTGACCTAAATTTAGCCTCTTTTTAAACAATATTTCCTTAGCGCCACGGCTTCTCATTTATGACAGCTCCTAAGAACCAAAAGACCGGA
This sequence comes from Lytechinus pictus, assembly GCF_037042905.1. Taxonomy (NCBI): domain Eukaryota; kingdom Metazoa; phylum Echinodermata; class Echinoidea; order Temnopleuroida; family Toxopneustidae; genus Lytechinus; species Lytechinus pictus. The sequence continues at coordinate 32,087,719 of NC_087256.1, read as the reverse complement.
AAATATTATGTAGACAGAATTAAATAAGATGGCGACTGTTGCTTTAGAGCTCACCTCTGGGCTCGCTTTATTTTGTATTAATACCTTACATTAATATTAGTGTTCTACATCAAGTCTTCTAAAATCACGAGAAACGCCCTAGGTTGTGAGCGCGTCGGTTCCTTAAAGGTAAGAATTTCTTGTGAAATAAGCGGGTCATCGATCAATTGCAACGAGAGCTGGAATAAAATTATTTCATGGTGGCGACGAAAAATTAGAGCGGAACGCCCACTTCATGTAAAATAATTTCATAAATCTCCCACAGCATCTTTAAAATGACCAATGAACTTGAAAAGCTCCCCAGGTGGAAGGCCTTGATTCAGTTTTATTTCATTTTTTTTTACATATTGAGATTCGGATGGAGAAAAGGAGGTCAGGTCCCGACGAAAGTTTGAGGCTAGTCTTGTTCTCAGTGTCGAAAGCGATTATGCCCCATTCAGCGGCTCCCTCAAACTGGCGTTTAGCATGTTTAGGAAATGGAAATGGCAAATTAGAGAATGGAGACGATGAGGGAAGAAGAAAGGAATAAAAAAAATTCCTTTTAAAAATATTAAAAAAAACAAATGATTATTTCATTGAATTATATTATGTGAAATATGTAAAGGAAGTTAAAGGTGATTTATTATATGCACAAGTGAAAGGGTAATGGGTAGAGAAAGATGGAAGAAAAAGGAAAGAAAGATCACTGAATAGTGCATTTATTAAATGATATGATATATAAAATAAGATAAGGTAGTAAAATATGAGTAAAAGTGAAACAATGTGACCAAAATATATAGATGAAAATAAAAAAAGAGAGAAAGTGTTTAGCATGATTTAGGTATAATCTTAGCTTCATTGAAATGGCGACTAAAGTGGCGTTGACCTGCATATTTTTCCTTCCTTGAAATTAAAACATTTTAAAATATATTGCAGATTTTACAGACAAGCGTCGGTCTAACTGTAAGATATTGAGAAATGTGAGAGGATTGTGTTTGTAACAGATGGAGGATAGATTTTGAAAGAAGAGAAAGGGGTAGAAAAGAAAAGAGAGAGAGGAGGAGAGTATGTGTTTAAGGATAATTAGGGTTCAATTGAAAGAGAGTTTGGAAGAGAGAGATGGTGAGAGAAGAGAAAGGGATAGAGAAATGAGAGGGAGAGAGAAAGAAGTAGAGAGTGTGTGTGTGGGTGTGTGGGTAATATTAGGATTACCTGGAAATTCTTGTAGAATCAAATGTGTCAATTCTGTTATTCTTTTTACTAAATATGCAATTTTCAATTCCAGAGCTGAAGGCCGGGTACCTTCATTCATTAAAATACACAAATATAGTACGGGTTGTATAGAAGAAAGTCGCCTGGCAACGAAGTCAGGCAAGTTAAGTTTACATTTACAGAAATGGGATGAACTGAAAGTGAAAAGAGATTTGAATGTGAACAGGTGGGATGTGTCTAGTGTGGTGCGAGTGTGAATCCTGGTGTGAATGTTGATGATTTTTTCCCCTTTTTTTTCTTTTTACTAGTTCTTTTCAATTCCCCCTTCTCTTGTATCAATATGATTTGCAGGTTCTTTACTTTCTGTATCCTATTGCGCCAAAATGTTAAACGTTCATATGCAGATTTGTATATATTATGTTTGTTTACGTATGCATGGTATGTGCATGTGTGTATGGGTGTTAAGGAGGGTGTGTGTATGTGTGTATAATTATGTAAAGTTATGTTGAAGCTTGATGTAAAATGGGATGCAATGATAATACATGTAGGTTGATTTCTGTTTTCCTGCAAATCATTTAGTCATTTAATATTAATCATTATTAAAATACATAAAGGGTTGGGGCTCAGTTAAGTAAGTTTTTTTTTTTATTGATGTAAAAGTATAATTTTAAGGAATTTCATTCCGTTCTTATTTGCTTCAGTTTTTGGTAAATATATGTTTTTTTTTTTAATATCCTTGTTGATATAAAATGAAGATTTGTATTTTTTTTTGTATTTATCTGGAGTTTATGTAATTCATTTGAATGAAATCCTTAATAAAAACATGTTGATAAAAAAGTGTGGGTGTGTGTGTTGAGAGAGAGAGAGAGAGTGGGGGTTGTGTGGGTATGTGTGCGTGTGCTTAAGGGCTGTAAGAGTGTATTTGAGGGGAGTGTGTGTTCACTGTTCAATAGAAGAGAGATATAGGGAGATAAATGGTGATATAAAAATGGATGGAGAAATGAGAGGGTGAGAAAGAGAGAGAGAGGGGGGAAAAGGGATGGTGGGAGAGTGAAAGAAAAAGCCTGGAGGTTCCTTTTGGTGGAGGCAGCACACAATAGGCTGTCACTAAGCCCTTGTCTAATTGTTACCTATACTGCCCTATCGATCAGATTTTAAATGGATCGAGTCAGGGGCGTTGTAGCCTCTGGAATTAGTTCTATTTTACCCCAATAAAGCGGATCACACAACCCATTGTTGGATTTGAAATTGAGTAAAAGAAACTGGGTCCTTGTCATGACTAATATGTAACCTTTGAATTGTAATAGATGGTTCGGTGCACAGTTGAAAATGAACGAGTGTGTCCCGGCCCAAACTATCAGCTATTTTAGGTTCCTAACTAACCCCCAATCATGGCCTGTCACGGATTATTAAAACACATTGTTGGTAGAAATAATCATTCATGAAAGTAGATTGATTATAGTTTTCCTATTTCAATTCTGCATCCCACCCCTTCTCTCTCCCTCCCCCCCCCCCCTCTATCTCTCTCTCTCTCTCCCTCTCTCTCTCTCTCTCTATATATATATATATATCTTTTCTCTTTTCTCTTTGCATATATATATATATATATATATCTCTCTTTTCTTTTGCATATATATATATATATATATATGCAAAAGAAAAGAGGCCATTTCATTTTTTTAAACGTTGATTCTTAATGAATGATATATATTTATTTCCTTGGATATCAAGCTCACTCTATTGCTAATAGATTTATTTCTATTAAAAAAAAACCTTTAACAGCTTATTTCACAAATATACTACAGAATTTGTAGAGCTAGAAACAAATTAATTCGTGATGTTTGTTTGCCCATTCCATGCATGAACAGTGGTTTTATAATAAAGGACAAGTACACCCCAACAAAAAAATTGGTGTTAAGAAAAAGAGAAAAATCCAACAAGCATAACACTGAAAATGTCATCAAAATCGGATGTAATATAAAAAAGTCATTTTAAATTTTGCTTAATTTCACAAAACAGTTATTTTGAACATCCTGGTCGGTATGCAAATATGAAGAGACTGATGACATCATCAGCTCACTATTTCTTTTGTATTCTATTATATGAAATATTTTTATTTTCTCCTCATTGTCAAGTGAAACAACGATTAATTCCTCCCTGAACATTTGGAATTAATACTACGTGTATGATTCAGTCAAGTTGGTCCTATTTTCAAATCTTTAAAAAATGAAATATTGCATAATTCAAATAATAAAAAACAAAAGAAATAGCGAGTGAGAGAAAGGGGGGCAACAGAGAGGGAGAGAGAGAGATCAAAGCCCATTTTTAGTTTTTGATATTATTTCACCATTCTTAACGCATTTCTATACTCTATTATATACACTATGTCCGAAGAGAGTTATGATGTGGTTGACTCAATAGAATAGAATAAAATGTGTTTTGTTGGGTGAATTTTTTTTAATCATTATTATTTTGATCCGGTGGATGTTTCAAAAAGCTGTTCGTAAGTTATGAGCGACTTTACGAAATACTGGTGATCCTTTCTTATGGTAAATGATACCATGGACCTACTACATCAATGACATAATCCAGGACATAATAGCTCTATGATTATACACACCAGATTTTCATTGGTGTCAGTATTGTTCCTAAAGTTCGCAAAGTTACGCACGACTTTACCCACGGCTTAGGTGCTAAGTCAACTGCATAGACATGATAGGGTTCTATGATTCAGCAGGAGAAAGGATCACTAGTCTTACGTTAAGTCATTCGTAACTTACAATTTATCTGAAACACCCACCAGGTCCCCGGTTGAAATAACATATAATGCGTATTTCTTTTTAAAGATCAAGTCCACCCCCAGAAAAATGTTGATTTGAATAAAAAGAGAAAAATCAAACTAGCACAACACCAAAAAATTCATCAAAATCGGATGTAAAATAAAAAAAATGTATGACAGTTTAAAGTTTCGCTTATTTTTCACAAAACAGTAAAATGCTAAAATCAGTGAAGTGCAAATGAGACAAGATGATGTCCCTCTCTCTCTCTCTCTCTCTCTCCCCCTCCCTCTCTCTCCCTCTCTCTCCCTCTCTCTCTCACACACACACCCACACACACCCACTCCCCCCCTCCCTTCCCCTTTCCCTCTCTTTCTACACTACACGTATATCTGTCTATCACTGTCTCTATCCCTCGGTCATTATGTTTCACTGAAAAAAAGAAATCATTAAATCCGTTGAAAAATAGGGGTCCAACGCCCAGCTTTTCAACACCTCTGTTCATGGTTATAAATGAGAACATGTTGACACCTGTCTACAATGTTAACAACTCACTGGCTTTTCACTTTCATATCACATCGATCAATACATTCGAGAAATATTGAAAAGAACTGTCAATAAATCGAATACAAATGTTGAAAATTAGCTCCGATCTCTTCACGATGGCCAATTGTCCCGCCTCGTCTTGTGCTTTCATCTGCCTAATGTTACTGACCGCATAATTCCTCAAAATGAAATCAAAAGAAAAAAAAGTGGAGAATTGGCGAAACCCTTCACAATTTGTATTCAGACATGTTGAGGAGGGGTTAATGCGTGATCAGTGGACAAAGAAAATCGATGCCCAAATTGAAGATGATACGTTGTGAGCTCTTACCCAACACAAATTAAACTCATTCTTATCTGCTTATATTCAGTCAAATTACCGTGCCCATTGTAGAATAGAGGTTGATATCCTCTGGTAGTATGTGGCGAATTGATCTCGGTGGTAGTTTTTACTCCAACAATATCACATGATTTCGACTGTCAAAAGTGTTTTTATAATATCCTTTTGTAATATCCTCCTTGAAATAATGATGATTGGGCAATCGTCTATTCAAGAAATTATAAAGTTTTGTGCCCGATAATGATATGATAATAATTCCGAAAATGAAAGCAGTAAAGTAAGATATATGACCATGTGTATACAAATTGAAAGATTTTTGGAATGATTAAGCGTTTGAAAAAATATTTCAAAGCGGGAATCGCTAGTGTATTAATAAAAAAATAATGAAATAGAAATTGGGTGACGAATAATAACATCTTTTAAATCTACAACAAAGACGAATGAATTGATCTCATATCTCAATAAATTATCATACATGTACATACTTACCCCCAGCGGCGTACCCAGGATTTTCCAAAAGGGGGCAAATTTTTTGGAGGATAATTCGTACCAGAAAAAAAATTGACAAGCAAAAAAAAAAAAAAAAAAAAAAAGTCTTAATGTTCAAGAGAGGGGGCACACGTCGGTTTTCTTTGCATATCTACATTACAAATTATTAATTTTGCTTCTCAAAGGGGGAGGGGAACGTCCCCTGGATCAGTTGTAACTCGTCAGGGGGCAGGGGTACGTCCCCTGCATGAGTTGTAACTCATCAGGGGGGCAGTCTGCCCCCCTCCCCCCTTAGGTACGTTAAGGCTTACCCCTATAAAGGCACGCACATCGTTGTTATTTGATTTATTATTGTAAAACGCTTATATAAAATTCATGAATAAATTATATTTAATATCATTGAGCGTTGTGGCCCAGTCGATTAGTCTTCTGAATTTGAAACAGGGTCTTATGGGTTCGAATCCCAGCCATGGCGTAATTTCCTTCGGCAATAAAATGATCCACTTTGTGCTGCACTCAACCCAGGTGAGGCTAATTGGTACCTGGTAGGAATTTATTCCTTAAGATACTTCCGCGCTGTAAAAGGCTCCGGAGCTAAGGCCAGGGTAATAATATCCAAGTCCTTTTGAAGCAGATATGGACATTCTATTATAATGTGATTTGCCCTATATAAGAACTACATTGTTATCATTATTATTAATAATAGTAGTAGTAGTAGTAGTAGTAATAGTAGTTGTAGTAGTAGTAGTAGTAGTAGTAGTAGTAGTAGTAGTAGTAGTAGTAGTAGTAGTAGTAGTAGTAGTAGTTGTAGTAGTAGTAGTAGTAGTAGTAGTAGTAGTAGTAGTAGTAGTAGTAGTAGTAGTAGTAGTAGTGGTAGTAGTAGTAGTAGTAGTAGTAGTAGTAGTAGTAGTAGTAGTAGTAGTAGTAGTCGTAGTATTGTTATTATCAATTTTATTATTATAATAATTATTATTATTATCATAATCATCATTCATGTTATTATAATTATTATTATTATTTATTATCATTATCATCATTATTATTATCATCATCACCATTATCTACATCATTGTTATATCACCCCTCAACAAGAATCATATTTTTATTTTACAACAACGTTTATCTAAAAAATACTAAAGTGGTTGTATAATTTTTAAAAAAAACATGAAAAGAGAAAGAAAACACGAGATTATAAATTCTTGATCATGATGATTGAAAAACGGTTCTGCGAAGGGGCAGGGGCACTTCAACCATTTCCTTATCACATTAGAAATCATCATTTCTAAGAGGTCTGACTTATTTTCCCTTTCGCTATTCACAATCCCATGAATGGTCATGATGTTAACAATTACCGGTCATAATCACTGTATGCATAACGATTTTGTCTGAAGACATTGCCGGTCTACTGGTATTCAAATAAAATCAATCGAATTAGTTCGACATGACAAGCGCGATTACGGTAACCAAAAAAAAAGAAAGAAATTCTTGGAACAAAAGTGTTTTGTGCTAACTACTTCATGACATTTATCGAGCTTTTCTTCCCTCATCATGCCTATACAGTGCGTATCAAAAAAGTTTACACTTAGAAAAAATCCTGTAAATTTTTTTATTTTGTTATATCCTGAAGATTTTTCCACATTTTAACATTGGTACAGATCCATTTAAGCAAATGCCGATATAACTGTCGAAAAATATTTCCGCTTGAGTGAGCACTATTTACTTTTGAAAAGTTAGTGAAAATGATTTGCGCAGAACTTTGAAATGGTTATGCGAATAAAAGTAGACCTTCATCATGAAGAACGCGTGAAATTTAGCTAGTAAAATTGATTTGAAGATATCTTTTACCTTTTTTAAGTTGTTTCCTTGACCAAAACACTTCGAAGAGTGCATTGCGCCCCACCCCACTCCCCCACACACCGAGACCATCGTGACGATGAGCTGTGATTTACATGAAATTGCTTCGGCTTGATTTTCATTTCGTTAATCATTGTCAAGTTTGGGAAAAGTGTGGAGAAACAAGTATTAAATGAAAAATGAAATGTGAACCCACTTTGAATGATAAAAACCAAGTGAAAAAAATGCTGGAGATGTCTGATATAAACTTTTGTTCAGATTCAGTTATGTCCTCAGATCCAGCTGGCACAAAAAGGGTAAAGGTTGTGCTTACTAAGTGTTGAAATTTAAATTTGGGTGGCAAAATTGTTACAAAATGCTTGAATGTATCCGTTTAATTTCATTTGTTTAGAAGTGCAAATTAAATGTATGAGATATGTTTCGCAGTGTAAGTTTCCTTTCGCCCTTTCCCCTTGACACAGCGTGAAAACGAGCATTTCTGCGCAAACAGATTTCTGCAAATGTGATATGCAAATGAGACAGTCAATGATGTCACTCACTATTTATTTTGTTTTTATTGTTTGAAATATACAATATTTCATTTTTTTACAGATTTGACAATAAGGACCAACTTCACTCGACCATATAGTATTAAGCAATACTAATTCGCTCAACGACGAAAACGGACTTTACGACTCCAATTGATTTTGGAAGAGACTTTTCGCCCCGTCCAAAAAAAAAAACTGTAATGCAACGCAAGTTGTATGAGATGAGAAAATTTTGAGTTTTCGCAACCACAGCGGGGACATTAGATCTGCGGTTCGTGTGCAAAATTTTAGTTGCTACTATGGTAACAGCGACATCTCCAATTTGCGACGATTTTTTTTACAACCATCGAGAGCCAAAATCGTCGTATAGCTCGAGAGGGTCTCTGTAATATGGAAGCAACAGTCAATCAGCGCGCCTCTAAATATGTTATTGCACTCTGAACAGGGAAATTGTGTCCAAAAATAAATTCTTGATTTTCCCATTAAAACAAGATAAGGTCTATAAAGGATACAGGTTTTTAAAATGAATAGAATCTGATATTCATCACCACCTCGGTATAATTTCCTAACAATGTAAGAATAATTTGAAATCTAATCCCCCATTTCGGGGAAAGTAAAACATAATGCCCATATAGTTATATACTTATTCTTTTTACGATTACAAAAAGATTTTAGAATTTCCATTCTTCAGGTAGAAATGTCAAAATTTTCAGTTCGCGCTCGCTTTATTTGATTGTTGAAATATGTAAAGCCTTCATGGCTAACTGCAAGCAGCCGTTAACATATCTTTTTTTTATCAGATCAAAACGTATACATGTAGATTTATTAAAAATTTCTGCTCGCGCTTCGCACTCGCAGTTATCATTTAGTTGGACAGACAGCTCGTTTGGGATCACAAACTTTGCCCAGATTGTGTAGATTTTAGGACAAAATACATGAAATAAAAAAAAGTAGCTCGCGCTTCGCGCTCGCACTATTCAAATAAGGCTTGAGATTATAATACATAAGAACAAACCTTAGTCATGTTAGTGGCTATTAGGACTGATCCTTCAAAGAAACAAACAAAATCAACTTCGAGCGGGCGCCGATCGGGGAAAATGTGGCTGAAAAAAAATTCCGCCGCCCCCGGCGTAGCTACGGGGGGGGCATGGGGGGCACGTGCCCCCCTGAGATTTGGTGTGCCCCCCCAGGTGCCCCCCCCCCTGAAAAAAATTGGCAGAGCAAAAAAAAAAAGGGAGAAAGAAGAAAAAAAAGAAGAAAGACAGAAGAAAAAAATAAGAGGAGGAAGACGAGTGAATGAAATAATGTGAGGGGAAGACTTGCAAAAAAAAACTTTCATGTTACCATATAAAATGTTTGCTTGCGCTTCGCGCCAGAATTGCCTGTTCGATGAGATTAATATCTTGCTCAATAGGCTGATATGGAGCAAGTTTTGAAGTCTATATAAAAAACATATTTTAGCTCGGACATCGAGCTTTCATTATTTTTTTTTCATTTACAAATTTAAGTGCTCTGTAAAATGTCTGTTTTTATGGTCTACATATCAGCATTTTAAGCTCACGCTGCGTGGTCACATTGTTTGATTTGCCAAGTTCATATTGTCTAGGTGTATTCCATAATGTTCCATTAAACAAATGTATTCAGAATGCCCAGATTCTAGGTCTAAATCTAAAACATGCGCGATAGCCTGCATGTTCTTTATTTAAAATGTACTTAAATTATCCAGTTTCACATCAGAATATCAATAATCATTGTCTGCTCACACTTCATGATCGCATTATTAATGATACCCAATTAACTATATCCTATTTATGATTTACAAAATATGAATAGAGTGTCCCGCTTTTAGGTCTGAAATCTCAATTTTTTACCTCTCGCGCTTTGCGCTCGCATCAATTGTTTAGTTACATACCTATCACATTTATTAATACAAAAAGTGCTTAGAATGACCATTTTTAGGTCGGAATGTCAAAAAAATTTGCTCGCGCTTCGCGCTCGCATTATTGAAATATATACCCTCTTCGTGGGTAACTGTAAGCAGTCCTTAACAGGTCCCTTTTCGATAATGCTAGAACAGTTAATAAAAATTTCTGCTCGCGCTTGTCGTTCGCAGTAACCATCTAGTTACATATGAATCTTGTTCAGGATCACACATAACATTGCCCAGAATATTAAATTTTCAGGACAAAATACATGAAAGTTAAAAAAAAATTGCTCGCGCTTCGCGCTCGCACTTTTTATAAGGCTTATGAGATTATTTCATGTTAATGTTGTTTTATAAGAATAAAACTAAGAAGTGACTGATCGTAAGAAAATATAGGTGAAGATAATTTCGGGCACCGTCCGCTATTGGCGAAAGTCGGATCCGCCCTTGTGACACATACACACACACCGAAAAAATGGTGCCCCCCCTGAAAAAGCAAGGACCCCCCAGTGCCCCCCCAGGAAAAAAATCCTAGCTACGCCACTGCCCCCCCCCTATTGGCGAAGGCTGGATCCGCCCCTGATAGGCCTACGTGATGAATAACAACGGGGTGGCATTCTCCTAATTCACAAAAACGAATCAACAATAAAAAAAAAAAAAAGAAGAACAGAGATCGGGAAATAAAAGAGGAGTTTAATTGAATGTGCTACATTCGACGTAAATCAGGAAAAGCGAGTTCGATTGCTAGGATTGCTATGACTTTTAGAAGCAGAAACGTGCTATGAATGTCAATGAGAGTACCGTGGCAATTTATTGGAAGACCTTAATGGTTTGAAAATTAACACATCTGGTGGGTGTTTCATAAAGCTGTTCGTAAGATATGAATGACTTTACGCGCGACTGGTAACCCTTTCTCATGCCAAGTGATCCCTGTGTAAATTGAGTTCGGACTAAGATCATGTTCCAGTCGTGCTTAAAGCTGTGCGTAACTTTACGGACAGCTTTATGAAACACCCACCAGGACTGTCAGCTCTGTCTCTGGTCGGTGTGTGTGTGTATGAGTGGTTAGATGAGGTTAATGTATATTGTGATGCTTTGGAGAATAGAGGCGCTGAATTTAAAGGGGAAGTTCACCCTGAAGAAAACTTTGTTGTAAAAATAGCAGAAAAAATAGTAAAAAATATTGGTGAAGATTTGAGGAAAATCCGTTAAAGAGTAAGAAAGTTATTAGAGTTCAAAGTTTTGGATTTGTGACGTCATAGACGAGCAGCTGTCCCATGTGTTATGTAATATAAAATGCATGAATTTCACATTTTGCATGGTTCCTGATGACTTATTTTTGTTTTTTATTCAAGATCGGGTGTGAAATGATTTGTCTATTGATATACAAAAAGTAAAGTGAAAACCATTTTCAATTTTCTGAGAAAATGACATTTCATTGATTTTTTACCATTCGCTATGTAGGAATGCTGCTCGCATATGACGTCACAAATCAAATAATTGGAATTCTAATAACTTTTTAACTATTTGATGAATTTTTCTCAAACCTTCGGCAATATTTTTAATCATTTTTTCTGCTATTTTTATAATAAACTTTTTGTCAGGGTGGACTTCCCCTTTAAGGTAAGGATAATTAGCCTCCTTGTTTAGCTCCAGTGTCCATGCTACATTTCTATTTGCCAGTCAATGTGCATATAGTGGGAAAGACGAAGATGGGAAATACAGACAGACAAACCGACAGGAAGCAATACTGACCTGCATGATCAAAAAGTTTCGTCTTTGCCAAGAAGCCCCCCCCCCACCCCCCCCCCCTTCTCAAAGAAGAGAGAGATATAAATATCTCACCCGCAAAATACTATGTGGTATTCAATTTTATCGGTAAATTGCCATTCCGTCTACTGCCATCTCGTCCACTCACCAAATGGTCTACTTTCATTTAGTCTAATGTCATTCCGTCCATCAACAATTCGTATAACAACCATTTGGTCCAATCATCACTTCGTCTAATCACCATTTCGTCTATGACCATTTCGTCTCATAACCAGTTGGTCTAATATCCATTTCATTTTCATTCATTTTGCACAATTAACACTTAGTCCAATTAGACCAAATGCATGGTAAATGGACTAAATGGCTATTGGACCAACTGGTTATTAGACGAAATGGTGATTGGACGAAATATAAATTAGACCATGTGAATAGTGGACGAACTGATGGTAGACCAAATGATAGTAGATGAGTTGGCCATTGGACGAATTGGCATTAGACGAATTGGAAATAAACCATTTTATCTACTAGAACAATTGTTGGATCTTGCAATGTGAACATACTAAAATAATGTTTAAGCTTATTAGCTTATACAGGCGTGACATCTTCCTGTCCGAGACGTGTAAAAGTTGCCCTTTAGAAATGTTCGAAGAACATAAAGGCGCTCAAAGTTGCTAAGTTTCGCTTTTCTTTGAGTGTATTAGAAACTTATATATAGCTAGGCCGATATGTATTAGGCGCTGTTTAATGGTTTGTCTAAATATCAGTTTGATTGATTAATGCTCTGTGTCTGATTGATTATTTCACTCTGTGTCCTATTAAAGTTCTGCTGCATACCAATCATTCTGAGATGTTGAATTATTGTTTTAGTGACCCAAAACATGGAATATTGTGTGTGTGCAGCGCTTTGTAACCGAAAGAAAATAGCTTTATCAAATGTCTATTGGATTTGATTGATACCATTGGAATGAAGTGTGTATTGGTAACACGTTGTCAAATTGATTCATGACTTGATTAGTTTGAATATGAAGTAACTACAGACTTTAGACATGATTAATCGGATCAGCACAACGAAAGTTCAATGTCAAAAAATGAAATGCTCTTCTCGGTTAAGGCGAATAAAACCAAGATATAACCACACGTCGTTACCATGGTTACCCCATCAATACATATTCTTATACTCCTGTCTTACCCCTTTATCCAACTTTTGAGAAGTCTCATATTCATTAATTTGGACTTGCAGAGAGTAGGTCTGTAACTCTATAATTAATATCTAGGCCAGAATGAGAAATGAACCGCTACATCTACAATCGTTAAAACTCCTTCATGCGTGCTACGATGTATATAAGCGAAACGGTATCAAGAGCATTTAGTGGTACTTAATAAAGGCCTTGGAGCGTCTATAGACAGGCTGGGACACATGATAGATACCAGGGGGTCAACGAACCCAAAATAAACACCCTTCTCTTGCTGGCTGCATCCAGCGATGAGTTGACATCTAATTTAGAGAACTGTCGAACGATGACACGTACATGAACGTGGTTGGGTGGTGATATCTTAAATGATATTGAAATGATTTTTAACGTACAGTTGGATAAAATGACGGGCACATAAAATATCCTCATAGTGCATTTTTTTCAATTTCGGGAAATTTTTCCGAGTGTAAGTTTTTTTATTGATACGCACTGTATATGCTTGTTGTAATGTGCTCTACATAGCATGTTCTGGTTTTTCAATACCCCGCCCCTTCTGTTACCCTTTTCAACTCACCCACCTATGTAAACTCACACTATCAAATTTCACAAATATGTTTTTCTCGATTCTATCAATCTTATGTTAAAATGTATTTTTTACTTCTTTCTGTTTCTCTTTGGGCTTAACCACTCCCCATCCATCCGTCCACCCCACCCCCCCCCCTCTCTCTCTCTCTCTGTAAAACCATGGACCTACGGTAAAACATTTGTTATTTCCGTGATTTGTTTCTTCTTTGATTATATATCGTTGTGTTGACGTGCATATCTTTATCTAGATGACAAAAAATTGCCACGAATTCCGTCTCGGTGGAATTACGATAAGACTAATGATAATGATAATGGTGATAAATTTGGGTCTATTTTTTGGAGACATCATTCTTTTCTTATCCACCTCTATTCACCGACTTTCTGACTTCTTACATATCTTCGCCACGCATCGCTGCTAATGACAGATGACCGGTAGTAGCCCGACAGTATACCTATAGAAAGCAGACAATATCCCCCTAATCTTGCCATTATATACCGACCGATTAACTCGACATGTATCGGGGCTTTTGACCCCGTTTTCACGCGTTCGACTATTAACGTCATTCGCGACGATGGGACTCGATCGATCGATTGATATCGATTGCAAGAAGGGCTACCTCTTCTTCTGGGATATATTTTTATTATTATTTCAAATCATCATTATTCGTATTGGGGGTTTATTATAACCAAAAGCAATATTTCAAGAACAAAAAATCGAACTATCTTATCATTATTCATAAACTGGTCGATAATTACCTTATTAACTCCTAAGGGAGGGCTAAAGGGGGATAGAATGCAGGTCAACTATGAAATTGTGATCAAATTGACCGAGGTCTGATGATTATGTTCAAGAAAGGGTAAAATAGTAAAGACAAACAACCATTCAAACATTCGTTCCGAAAAAGAGATAATAAAAAAAATAGTATAAGAGAGAAAAAATACTAAGACAGATAAATATACCAGAGGGTCAAGACCAATACTTTAAAAATGTGCAGACTGCCTTAAGAAGATCATAATGAATAAGGAGAGGTGTAGATGCCTCAGGCAAAGCTTCTTACCTAGCAACATGAGCAAGGAGAAGTGACGGAAGACCATGGATTGCGTGTAAGTACTTAGTTCACCATCATTGGCATGATTGGGGTGAAATGCATAAACCCGACAACAGATAATATTGTGACAGATACAATTCATTTAAAGAAATTAATTTGAATGCTTGATTTTTCAACATTTCCACCAAGCATATTATGTTCAGGATCAAAGCATTGTATAAATGCTCAAGTTAAAAATACTTCTAAACTTTTTGTTATTTTTAAACTTGGTAAAAATTTCCGAAAGGAATTTTGTATGTTTCATCACACTTCACATCAAAATTTAGCAAAACTCTACCCTTTCAACTTTTTATCAAATGCCTAGCTCGAACTTTCACTTTTCCAACAATATGTCACAAAATCATTTGAAAATGAAATATAAATTACCCCCCCCCCCCACAGTAAGGTCGGATGTAATTTCACTTCACTTTGATTTTTTATTTATTTGTAGTTTTATTTATACAGGATAGCATTGTCAGTTTCAGAAATGCTTTCCACAACGGCACTGTCCGCATGACATACAATTTGTTATAGCTAATAATAATTTTAATAATAAAACTCAATTTTTATATAATTGAATCAGTAATATAATTACATAATCAATAGCACAGTTACATATTCACATATATATATATACATATAAAAAAAAACTAACAGACCAAATATATCCATTAAAATCTAAACAGTGAATTTTCAAAATAAATCAAACCCCAAAAACAAACCCCCCAAAATGGAATCCAATTAACCTAATATATTTAATCCTGATACAGTGAATGAAAGATTATAATAATCAAACTTTATATTAATCAGATGACTTATTCATGAAATCATGTAGAACAAAATATGAACCATGTGATAACCAACTTGTCAGATCTGACAATTTATATGTTCATGAAACGCTCTCCCGATATTCGCAAGCAAAATAAACACATTGCATGAACTTGAATGAAGTGTGGTAAATGGCAAGTAAGACGAATTGTACATTGCTATGAATTATCGTCATTATCATGACAAATATTTTGGAGAACGCATTGATAGTTTTCCAACATTATATTGAATTTCACGTTATTAAATTTGAAGGAGTTTCAGACCCAAGGAATTTCCCCGTGCACACCACGCCCGGGTAGACTGAGTGGGGCCCTGTGGGGGCGAGCAAGCGTGGCGATCGGTCAACCGCTCAAATCTTTAATCTCGCGCTTTGTGAAAGAAGAAAAAAGACTAATGATGCTCATTGCCTATTGTTCAAATCATCATCAATTCTCGTCTTGTCAATACTATCCAAAGGTTGATGACCGAGCGGGCCTTTCTACCCCAAATCGTTCTGCCCCGGTTCTCAATTTAAACCACCTCTGTTTTTCTTCGTATCCTGTAAAGATAGTCACACAATAGACTTTCCCTTCTCTGGTGTGGTACGGTGACAGATTAAAATCAATTAGCGTTAAAATCGTGTTTTTATCTGTGGACCGTGTATTAAAACACGAAGCGATCCGAGTGTCTATTATCTAATATTCTATGCCATCTTAAAGGTAGAGTCTCGAGCTCTTTTCAGAGATAAAAGTCAAAGTAGTGACAAAATTGGCGCCTCCGATGTATTGAGAAGAGACAGTCTGAAGCAAGGATAATAGACCCGACTGATTTATCATCATGGTAAATCTTGATAACTTTCAAAGTAATTTCCCAGTCCCTCAAAGATAACTGGGGATTCAGAAGCCTCCGATATTCCTTACATTTTATGTTTGCCCCCTTTCCCGGGTTTTCTTATGTCAGTCATACTATTAATAACTTTTAGGCAAATTGAAATAATGGTTGGAAATTCAAATACCAAATCAATATACATGTATACACGACACATGTATGTATTATTTTGTTGAGGGTAAAAACAAAGTTGCGTCACACTACAACAATCAGTGTATTGCAGAATTACCTACTTCTTATTCCGATCTTTAAAAACATCAGTTTTCATTTGCCTTGTAAAAGTTCCTTTTCAATTATTGAAAGTGAAGTACATTAAGATAAATAATTATTCAATCGATCAATCAATAATGTTTAATTACATGCGGATCTATTGTGTGTATGATGAAAGAGGTCATTACCCTCTAACATGAGGAAGATGGTATTGTTATAAACTTGATGGTTTGAAAATACATGTCTTTATAGACAGCGAGATGTGTAATCTTCTCTTGTTGACTTTATAATAGTCTGATTTCGTCGACTTATTCACTTTTTAAGTCGACACGTGTAGTTACTCAACATTTTCTTCATATTTATATTTACCTACACGAATGTACTTTTTTCATTAAACGATACACATATTCATCATTTTAGACACGCTAAAGGAGCATGGTTTTCATTACTTTTATTTTCTTATTTTAATTTTCCTTTGTGTTTTTAATGTCTGTCTTTGAAATTATTTAGCCACATTTACCCCCAAATTAATTAATTTTACATTGTAGATATATGCATTTCAAACGTTTCTCTATTGTTTATGTTCGAACTATATATTTTTATGCGATACGCTGTTTTATCAAAGTGATTATTCATTCTGAATTGTGAGGTCAAAAAACAAACGAAAAAATCAGAAGTATGTTGATAAGAAACATTTACCATGTCGATTCCCTTAACTTGATAAGCCGATGTGACTTAGCAAGACGAAATATCTCGTCATCTCTTCAAATGCAAAAAAAAAATCATTTTAAAGCATAACTCCGTTTTCGACCTGGCAAGAAACCACGTGTAGCCATGTTTACTCTCAAACTTAATGGGATGCTTCGGGCTGAAAATATTATGTTATAGACAGAAATCAGACAAA
This sequence comes from Lytechinus pictus, assembly GCF_037042905.1. Taxonomy (NCBI): domain Eukaryota; kingdom Metazoa; phylum Echinodermata; class Echinoidea; order Temnopleuroida; family Toxopneustidae; genus Lytechinus; species Lytechinus pictus. Next base: position 32,070,590 of record NC_087256.1, on the reverse strand, counting down.
CAAAACACTGAAAATTTGATCAAAATCAGACATGGAATTACAAAGTTATTGCATTTTAAAGATTTGCATTATTCCGGTGAAACTGTTCTAGGCATTTCTTCATGAATATTCAACTGATTTAGTGCATTAAATATCCATTGCTGCAATTTATTTCAATATAAGGGAGACATATTATTCACACCTCTGTGAAAAAAAATGAAACAATTATGATTTAATGTAATAACATAAGAAAAAGGAAAGTGTGAATGTGACATTACCAGCCCACCTAATGAATATTCATAATAACGTACACATAAATATTTTCACAAAATATTACTAAACTTTAAAATGCAATAACTTCGTTATTTGTTATCCGATTTTGATGAAATTTTCAGCATTTTGCTCTGTGTATTTTACTCTCTTTATCTAGACATGAATATTTTCAGACTGGAGTTCCCCTTTAAGGATATCGACGAGGGGATAATAAAGTAGACTTAGCAAAATGATATATATCCGATATAAAATCAAGAGAGATTTTAAAGTTAAATTTATATCTTTGGTATATCATAATATACCTAATCAGGGAATTGTCAGTGAATTCCTAGTTCTAATAGTGAGTCAGTGAACACGGTTAAGCATGGGATTGTTAGTTAAATTCCCTGCTTAAAACATTGTAAGCCATGCGTACAACCTATTACTTACCCCCCCCCCCCCCCGCCCGCCTCATTCCCGTCTTCTCCCTTTATAACAATTGAGGTCACTGACCTCTAGCTACATGTATAGTACACCATGATGTCCTTGTGTGCTCACAAACCCTCATTCTCAATCCGATACCTTGTATGCATTCTTTATTGAATGATTTCTGACTTAATATTATGTTAGAATTATTAAACTGTTATCATTAAAAATAAATAACGTTTAAAATAACTATGAAAACTTTTAGACTATTCTAAATTAAACCTGCTGAAAAACTTAAATTGCTTGTCATTGGTGATATCGTCGGTAAATCAGCGCTGCCGTCGGGAAAAATGGGAAAAAGGGAGCGAGAAGAAAAAAAAAGAGAGAGAAAGAGGAAAGAAAATTTTAGACTATTCTACATTAAACCTTCTGAAAAACTTAAATTGCTTGTCATTGGTGATATCGTCGGTAAATCAGCGCTGCCGTCGGGAAAAATGGGAAAAAGGGAGCGAGAAGAAAAAAAAAGAGAGAGAAAGAGGAAAGAAAATGAGAAAGAAGAAAAAGAGAAAAAAAGAAAGGAAAAGAAAGAAAGAAAGAAAGGGACAAAGAGGAAGAGGAAAACAAAAGGAAGGAGAAAAATCAAAGAGAGAAGGAATGAAAGAAAGAATTATTAAACTGTTATCATTAAAAGAAACAACGTTTAAAATAACTATGAAAACTTTTAGACTATTCTACATTAAACCTTCTGAAAAACTTAAATTGCTTGTCATTGGTGATATCGTCGGTAAATCAGCGCTGCCGTCGGGAAAAATGGGAAAAAGGGAGCGAGAAGAAAAAAAAAAGAGAGAGAAAGAGGAAAGAAAATGAGAAAGAAGAAAAAGAGAAAAAAGGAAAGGAAAAGAAAGAAAGAAAGAAAGGGACAAAGAGGAAGAGGAAAACAAAAGGAAGGAGAAAATTCAAAGAGAGAAGGAATGGGGTAGACAAGGTTTTGATTATAGGTAAATCTGTGTGTCGGTGTGATTAAAGATGCGGAGTCTGAGATGTTGGAAAAAATCATAAATTGTCTGTTACGCAAGCGCAGTGCTGTTGGACTGACGCTTGTCGGGAAAATGACAAACTGTCGGGTCACGCAGGGTTGTTACGACTGCTCAATGTACCTTGTTCTTACTCGGTCTTTGAGTTCCATTATCTTTGTCGGTAAAATAATGTCATATTGCATACTATTATGGTTAAATTGCGATTTCTTTTGCAATGCGATCGTGGGGAGCTGTAGGCTATCAACAATGATTAGAAAGCCCCATTTTAAGGTCGCTTCATTCTATTTAGAGAAAATTTTGCTTAAATTTCCCTCCGTCAGAATATCAAAAATTTCGGCTCGCGCTTCGCGCTCGCCTTGATTAAGATGCACAGATTGTTAAATTGCATAATTTAATGCTTATCTGAGTTTGTTCTTTATATAAATAAAACGTATGAAAATGTTAAGTTTTAAAGTCAAAACATCAAAATTTCTCAGCTCGCGCTTCTGTACTGACAGTGATAACATTGTCCCGGTTTAAAGTCTAAATCTCAACAAAATTTCAGCTCGCGCTTCGCGCTCGCATCATATATTTAGTGAAAATGTTGCCTTAACTTCCCTCAGAATATCAAACAGTACACAGATTGTTAGATTACATATGCATATCTGAGTTTTGTTCTTTATATAAAAAAAAACGTGTGAAAATGTTAAGTTTTCAAGTCAAAACATCAAAAGTTCTCAGCTCGCGCTTCTGTACCGATGGTGATAAGAATGTCCAGTCTAAATCTAAAGTCTAAATTAAAAAAAATCTCAGCTCGCGCTTCGCGCTCGCATCATATATTTAGTGAAAATGTTGCCTTAACTTCCCTCATAATATCAAACAGTACACAGATTGTTAGATTACATATGCATACCTGATTTTTGTTCTTTATATAAAAAAACGTGTGAAAATGTTGAGTTTTCAAGTCAAAACATCAAAAGTTCTCAGCTCGCGCTTCTGTACCGATGGTGATAAGAATGTCCAGTCTAAATCTAAAGTCTAAAGCTAAAAAATCTCAGCTCGCGCTTCGCGCTCGCATCATATATTTAGTGAAAATGTTGCCTTAACTTCCCTCATAATATCAAACAGTACACAGATTGTTAGATTACATATGCATATCTGAGTTTTGTTCTTTATATAAAAAAAAACGTGTGAAAATGTTAAGTTTTCAAGTCAAAACATCAAAAGTTCTCAGCTCGCGCTTCTGTACCGATGGTGATAAGAATGTCCAGTCTAAATCTAAAGTCTAAATTAAAAAAAATCTCAGCTCGCGCTTCGCGCTCGCATCATATATTTAGTGAAAATGTTGCCTTAACTTCCCTCATAATATCAAACAGTACACAGATTGTTAGATTACATATGCATACCTGATTTTTGTTCTTTATATAAAAAAACGTGTGAAAATGTTGAGTTTTCAAGTCAAAACATCAAAAGTTCTCAGCTCGCGCTTCTGTACCGATGGTGATAAGAATGTCCAGTCTAAATCTAAAGTCTAAAGCTAAAAAATCTCAGCTCGCGCTTCGCGCTCGCATCATATATTTAGTGAAAATGTTGCCTTAACTTCCCTCATAATATCAAACAGTACACAGATTGTTAGATTACATATGCATATCTGAGTTTTGTTCTTTATATAAAAAAAAACGTGTGAAAATGTTAAGTTTTCAAGTCAAAACATCAAAAGTTCTCAGCTCGCGCTTCTGTACCGATGGTGATAAGAATGTCCAGTCTAAATCTAAAGTCTAAATTAAAAAAAATCTCAGCTCGCGCTTCGCGCTCGCATCATATATTTAGTGAAAATGTTGCCTTAACTTCCCTCATAATATCAAACAGTACACAGATTGTTAGATTACATATGCATACCTGATTTTTGTTCTTTATATAAAAAAACGTGTGAAAATGTTGAGTTTTCAAGTCAAAACATCAAAAGTTCTCAGCTCGCGCTTCTGTACCGATGGTGATAAGAATGTCCAGTCTAAATCTAAAGTCTAAAGCTAAAAAATCTCAGCTCGCGCTTCGCGCTCGCATCATATATTTAGTGAAAATGTTGCCTTAACTTCCCTCATAATATCAAACAGTACACAGATTGTTAGATTACATATGCATATCTGAGTTTTGTTCTTTATATAAAAAAAAACGTGTGAAAATGTTAAGTTTTCAAGTCAAAACATCAAAAGTTCTCAGCTCGCGCTTCTGTACCGATGGTGATAAGAATGTCCAGTCTAAATCTAAAGTCTAAATTAAAAAAAATCTCAGCTCGCGCTTCGCGCTCGCATCATATATTTAGTGAAAATGTTGCCTTAACTTCCCTCATAATATCAAACAGTACACAGATTGTTAGATTACATATGCATACCTGATTTTTGTTCTTTATATAAAAAAACGTGTGAAAATGTTGAGTTTTCAAGTCAAAACATCAAAAGTTCTCAGCTCGCGCTTCTGTACCGATGGTGATAAGAATGTCCAGTCTAAATCTAAAGTCTAAAGCTAAAAAATCTCAGCTCGCGCTTCGCGCTCGCATCATATATTTAGTGAAAATGTTGCCTTAACTTCCCTCATAATATCAAACAGTACACAGATTGTTAGATTACATATGCATATCTGAGTTTTGTTCTTTATATAAAAAAAAACGTGTGAAAATGTTAAGTTTTCAAGTCAAAACATCAAAAGTTCTCAGCTCGCGCTTCTGTACCGATGGTGATAAGAATGTCCAGTCTAAATCTAAAGTCTAAATTAAAAAAAATCTCAGCTCGCGCTTCGCGCTCGCATCATATATTTAGTGAAAATGTTGCCTTAACTTCCCTCATAATATCAAACAGTACACAGATTGTTAGATTACATATGCATACCTGATTTTTGTTCTTTATATAAAAAAACGTGTGAAAATGTTGAGTTTTCAAGTCAAAACATCAAAAGTTCTCAGCTCGCGCTTCTGTACCGATGGTGATAAGAATGTCCAGTCTAAATCTAAAGTCTAAAGCTAAAAAATCTCAGCTCGCGCTTCGCGCTCGCATCATATATTTAGTGAAAATGTTGCCTTAACTTCCCTCATAATATCAAACAGTACACAGATTGTTAGATTACATATGCATATCTGAGTTTTGTTCTTTATATAAAAAAAAACGTGTGAAAATGTTAAGTTTTCAAGTCAAAACATCAAAAGTTCTCAGCTCGCGCTTCTGTACCGATGGTGATAAGAATGTCCAGTCTAAATCTAAAGTCTAAATTAAAAAAAATCTCAGCTCGCGCTTCGCGCTCGCATCATATATTTAGTGAAAATGTTGCCTTAACTTCCCTCATAATATCAAACAGTACACAGATTGTTAGATTACATATGCATACCTGATTTTTGTTCTTTATATAAAAAAACGTGTGAAAATGTTGAGTTTTCAAGTCAAAACATCAAAAGTTCTCAGCTCGCGCTTCTGTACCGATGGTGATAAGAATGTCCAGTCTAAATCTAAAGTCTAAAGCTAAAAAATCTCAGCTCGCGCTTCGCGCTCGCATCATATATTTAGTGAAAATGTTGCCTTAACTTCCCTCATAATATCAAACAGTACACAGATTGTTAGATTACATATGCATATCTGAGTTTTGTTCTTTATATAAAAAAAAACGTGTGAAAATGTTAAGTTTTCAAGTCAAAACATCAAAAGTTCTCAGCTCGCGCTTCTGTACCGATGGTGATAAGAATGTCCAGTCTAAATCTAAAGTCTAAATTAAAAAAAATCTCAGCTCGCGCTTCGCGCTCGCATCATATATTTAGTGAAAATGTTGCCTTAACTTCCCTCATAATATCAAACAGTACACAGATTGTTAGATTACATATGCATACCTGATTTTTGTTCTTTATATAAAAAAACGTGTGAAAATGTTGAGTTTTCAAGTCAAAACATCAAAAGTTCTCAGCTCGCGCTTCTGTACCGATGGTGATAAGAATGTCCAGTCTAAATCTAAAGTCTAAAGCTAAAAAATCTCAGCTCGCGCTTCGCGCTCGCATCATATATTTAGTGAAAATGTTGCCTTAACTTCCCTCATAATATCAAACAGTACACAGATTGTTAGATTACATATGCATATCTGAGTTTTGTTCTTTATATAAAAAAAAACGTGTGAAAATGTTAAGTTTTCAAGTCAAAACATCAAAAGTTCTCAGCTCGCGCTTCTGTACCGATGGTGATAAGAATGTCCAGTCTAAATCTAAAGTCTAAATTAAAAAAAATCTCAGCTCGCGCTTCGCGCTCGCATCATATATTTAGTGAAAATGTTGCCTTAACTTCCCTCATAATATCAAACAGTACACAGATTGTTAGATTACATATGCATACCTGATTTTTGTTCTTTATATAAAAAAACGTGTGAAAATGTTGAGTTTTCAAGTCAAAACATCAAAAGTTCTCAGCTCGCGCTTCTGTACCGATGGTGATAAGAATGTCCAGTCTAAATCTAAAGTCTAAAGCTAAAAAATCTCAGCTCGCGCTTCGCGCTCGCATCATATATTTAGTGAAAATGTTGCCTTAACTTCCCTCATAATATCAAACAGTACACAGATTGTTAGATTACATATGCATACCTGATTTTTGTTCTTTATATAAAAAAACGTGTGAAAATGTTAAGTTTTCAAGTCAAAACATCAAAAGTTCTCAGCTCGCGCTTCTGTACCGATGGTGATAAGAATGTACAGTCTAAATCTAAAGTCTAAATTAAAAAAAATCTCAGCTCGCGCTTCGCGCTCGCATCATATATTTAGTGAAAATGTTGCCTTAACTTCCCTCAGAATATCAAACAGTACACAGATTGTTAGATTACATATGCATATCTGAGTTTTGTTCTTTATATAAAAAAACGTGTGAAAATGTTAAGTTTTCAAGTCAAAACATCAAAAGTTCTCAGCTCGCGCTTCTGTACCGATGGTGATAGGAATGTCCAGTCTAAATCTAAAGTCTAAATCTAAAAAATCTCAGCTCGCGCTTCGCGCTCGCATCATATATTTAGTGAAAATGTTGCCTAAATTACCCTCAGAATGTCAAACATTTACCACTCGCGCTTCGCGCTCGCATTAAGATACACAGATTGTTAAATTGCATATGCATATCCTTTTTGTTCTTTATACAAAAAAACGTGTGAAAATGTTAAGTTTTCAAGTCAAAGTATGTCAGCTTGCACTTCTGTACCGACAGTGAACCATTTTCCTTCATGTTGGACAGTGCCTAAAATGTTCCCTTTCGGGTCAGTAAATCAAAAATTTCAGCTCGCGCTTCGTGCTCGCATCATGTTTATTGAAATACACAGCTTGTTCAAATACAGTTGCAGAAACAGAGCTTGTTTTAATTAAGAACATGTATAAAGGTTAAATTTTCAAGTCAAATATCTCAAATTTTCAGTTCGCGCTTCGCGCTCGCATTATGTTATTGAGATACACAGCTTGTTCAAATACAGATGCAAACACTGAGTTTGCTTTAATGAAAAACATGTAAAAAATATGTAGTTTTCAAGTAAAAAATATCCAAAATTTCAGCTCGCGCTTTGCGCTCGCATGGATCGTTTAGTTAGATATCCCCATGATGATTCAGTACACAAAAGCTGCTCACAATGTTAAATTTTCAGGGCTAAATATGTAAAATATCCAAAAATTTGAGCTCGCGCTTCGCACTCGCGTGGTAATTTATATTCAAGCCACATTAAATACTTTATGTTGCTTCTAAAAATGAAAATTTACTTTGAACTGACCAATTATTAAAAAAAAGAAAATCATATTTCGGCTGCCGCGACGGGAAAATGATGATGAAAATACCCCCCCCCCCACCGCATTGATGGAAGGTGGAACTGATCCTGGGTATGACGAAAGAAATTGTGACTAAGGAGAATGTAAAACACGTCCAAGATTCATGGTTGCCAGACGTCGGAAATCGGTACCGAAATTTGTCAGTATTCAGGGCCTCCACGCCCCTTTACTAGAAAAGGCCTAGCGACGCCCCTGTTGATGACTCATTCGCCCAGAGTAATACTTCGTGGCGGAGGGCTTCGGGAAAATTACTACAAGGTACAAGACCTGGGCGTGATTTAACGGTAATTCTCATTGCTTTCATAATTGATCATAGTAGGCTTAAACGTCATAAGGAGTTTTGAGAATATTTAAGGAATAGAAACAGAACAAAAAGGCAGGAGAAATGGAGACTCGAGTTTAAAGTACAGTAAGCCTATATCCAGGGTTTGATAGCATTGCCGTTACGCAATTGGGAAGGGACTATCTCATTTTGTGTAGCTATGACGACGTACCCGATATTTTCATCTCCATCACATCCAAACATGAAATAAACAATAGAGCGTGAAGCGCGTCATCTATCATCACACACGCATACATTCATCCTAAGCTAAAGAATCGTATTTCCCTAACAAAAGACTGATTGGCGGACTAATTGCCAGAGAGGAGGTAATTTATCGAACTCTAAGAAGAATGAATCGCAGACCAAACAAAAACCATATACACCGAGATTATACATGTTATATGAAAGCTCAGACTATCGAACGCTTTTCAATTGTATGATCCTTAATTGTTTTCCGGTGCCTTCAAAGCTACTCAGGCATTTCCCCTCTTCCGTATTGGATTTCTTCTAAGACAGAGACCTAACACAAGGTTATGTGTATAGTCGTTGTTACGAAAATTACCACCCCCCCAAAAAAAAAAAATATATATATATATATATATACTCGTAATATCACAAGGGGTACTAAAATTCACCGGACAAATGAAAAAAAAACTTATTAAAACTCTGATAACAAATAACAAAGTTATTGAATGTTAAAGTTAAGAAATATTTTGCGAAAACGGTTACGCACATCGCCATTAATGCGTGGAATAGTTGGGTTGATTATGTCACGTCCCCACTTTGCCATTATAAGCTTAGCTTGACTTTGTGGCAACCCCTACCTTCATAATGCATGGTGATTTTTTTTCCCGAAATAATGAAAATTTGAAATTACATAAATTTGTTTTCCTTGTCTGATTTTGATGAAATTTTCTGTGCTTTATTTTACTTTGTCTGTTCAAATCATATTATTTATAGCCTGGATTAACCCCTTTTAAGGTGTGATTTCTGATGATAATGATATGACCATGTATTTTTATTCGTTTTTTCACATCTATCCATCTATGGGTGCGTTTATCCGCCACTTTTTTACCCTAGAATCATGATCTGAATCATGATTCAAATCATGATTCTGCAGAATCACGATTGCGTTGATCTCTTTCTCGTGTTTCTTACTCCCTCCTTGTCTTTCCAACCCCTCTCAAATCTTCATAATTGACTCAGCGTCTCTTTCTCCCTGCTTTATTTTTTCTTCCTAACTGTAATCGTTTCGTTTTGACGTTTTAGTATATTTTTTATATTCATGTATGCATTTTATATATCCAAAGGTGTGACAACGGCTCAAGCATCTGCTTATATTGTCATACCACTGCCTGTCTGCAACCTTGGTATAATCAGTAATGTAAATGATCATAATTATACATCTCTTCTATGTTAAAAGTAATGTATTTTTACCTTTGTGATGGTCACACTATGTACATTGTCATGACACGCAGAAACGAATAAATAAATTTCTATTTATAATTAATTCCTATCGATATTTCTATGTGCTTATTAATCTTTTATTTGGTATCGATACATTTTTGATAATTCAAATAAATATTTATTTTCTTCCATTTTCACCAAATCTAATTTTTCAATATCATTCATACAAAATCATTTTTCATAAAAGAGTATAAATTTATAACAGATTTCGATTATTTCTTTCATTTTCAGATATTCAGTTTTCAGTTTCAGTTTCAGTTTAGTTTATTTCACTTCCATTTCTGATAATAAACATAACAAACATATATGCACATGTATAAATGTACACAACAGAATAAATGTCATAAGAATACTTCAATAATTAATTAACAAATTCGTAGGAAATAGTGGGAGTATATATGATTCTTTTTGTTCCAAACACATTTTGATAATTAGACAAATTATAAATTACAATTAGCATGTGAAAATTAAAAATGAGGGACTTATTAAAAAGCAAAGCTTGTAATGGTAAGTCCCTTGGGATAAATTTATAGTAATCTTAATCGTAGGTAATTAAAAGTAAAGTAGGACAATCTTGAACATATATGAAGAACGGCAAAATAGGTTTGAATAACAAGGGAAAGGGGGGCAGTGACTACATAAATTAGGAGGGGGAGAAGAGAATATTAAAAACTGGGGAAAAAACAAAAACGGTTATGTGTCCAGCAGAGAAAAGGGAAAGGGGAGGGAAAGAGAAATAGGGTCGAGAGTCAAGTATCGTGGAAAAGATAAAGCAGTTCATATGTGTTATACGTTGTACTCATTAAGGAATGAAAGTTTTAGGTGCTTTTTGAAGGTGTTTATTATTTCTATTTTGTTTAATGCTTTGGTGAATACCATTCCAGTATTTGGGACCTGTGTAGGTGATGGTTTTTGAGATATTATATTCCGTTGAGATATGAATGCTTACTTTTCAAATCTCCATTACATACAATTCCAGCTGATAAACGGAATGGCAAAACAAATTCATATATTTCTCATAATATCGCTTGTATGATATAACGTTGAATATAATGTAATAGCACATCTAATTCAAACTATCAAGCCCATTCCAGGCAAGGTCATAGGAAATGAAGGTGGCCGGTGATAAATTATGAAAAATAATTTCGAAAATACATTTGGTTACTGGTAGGCTATCACGACATGCAACGTGATTCCCTTTGTCCCTGATATACACTGGGCTTTGATCGCTGAAATTACTGTGAGAAATTTACAGTCGGAACACTTAGGTGTTGCAAGAAAATATTTGCGATCAATTGCAAATATTCTGTTGCCATTTTACAACTGATAGATCAACGTTAGCTGTAGCAAATCAGATTAAACTTCTTGTTTCAAGGAGCAGATTAGCAATCAATCAATAATTTGCAATTAACTACAATAAATATGAATGATTTAGGAACCAAAAATAGACTTGCAATTGATCGCAAGTTTCTTGCAACAAATTTGTATATCGTACGTAGTATATTTCAATTCAATTTCAATTAGGAAAACAAATATGAATGGTATTTATTGAGGATCAAACATGTTTTATCATGACTATCGCATGCATATGATAAAACAGTCGCACCTAAAAATGTACGCACAATGTATATGTATAAATAATATCATAAAACCTATTCATTTGAAATGCTGGTGCACAGTTGACTAGATTAAAGATATTTGTTTATTCACTTGTAAATCAATGAAAATATAGTTTTTGAAAAACGTCTCTGCCGATAGGAATTATTTTGTTTCAATTTAGAAAGCTTCGCTCTCAGAAAAGAAGAAATTATGAAAATTCATTGGTAGAAGACAGACGTGAAACAAATTGTTTTGTGACAAAAAGAAAATCGGATATTGCGGCCAAACAGGTGACTAAAGTGTGCAAATATATTCATTAAAATGATATTTCAAAGTTGGATCAAAATTCATTTCTTGACAATCGTTGGTTTGACTAATGCAACATAAAATTGTTTAAGGTTTAACCATCATGATAAAAATCGTAATATACATGTTTACTGAATATAAATTTCTAATGAAGAAATATCCAATAAAATGGTTATATGTCACGTGAATAATACGTCATCAAATCCAAATCATTAAACCCATTAATCACTGTTGCGATGAAATAATAAGAAGTTCATCAGTTGCGAAGGGCGTGAAATTGTTGGGAAGTTTCACTTACTGGAGCGAATCTCCCTTTTCATTCTGCTTTAAATAGCCTTTGAATCCACTATCTGTTTTAAGTCCTCAATTGATTATTCATTTAATATGACGTCAGAGCAAGTAAAGTTTCCCGGTCATAACATCTAAAGTCATTATAAGCCTCTTTAAAAACAAAATAAAATTACTTAAATCGTTTGAACTTATAAAATCTGGACTAAACACTGAGTTCTCGTATTAGGAAGATGATCATGGACTTATCAAAGCAAACGTTAAGACGTCTCTCATAATTATGTCTTCTCAGTAAATATCATGTATTTTCGTTAGCTTTTGGATCTTTAATACACGATTATCATCTTATGTACTAATATTCACATTTTTTAATATTCAATAATTAAACATTATTACGATTGTGAAAGAAACGAGGTATTGCAAATGTTGAATCAGACGATTTAAGCTGTCGTTATTCATACACTTTACACTATTAAGTATTTTGCTAATTTACAATTATCAGAATTAGAAGAGCTGGTAAAGTAATTAGGAAAAGAAGAATAAATGTAAGGTATGATTGTGAAGGGCTGCTCTTGTGTCAACCCCCCCCCCCCTTCCATCATACAACACCAAATATTATGAATACCTTCTATTTGCATCCCATTGCTTTGCTAGATCCAAGAATAAAGCCCTCTCTTTCCAATATTTATCCATTACATCGTTATTTGTCGGCCCAAATAACAAATATCACCCTTGCCCAATCCTAATTGGAGATTTCTTATACAGTATTTTCCAATAAGTAAGACCTGACATAAACTTTGGTGACACGACGTATGCTCTGTGACATTTGCTCCTGTCTTAATATCTCAGAGGGCAAAGGGTTAGAGTTAGGATAGGTTCAGGGTAATGTTAAGATAAGGATTAGGGTTTATTCAGTTTTGGGTTTTCTATCGGAGCAATTGTCGCCGGAGCAAATGTCATGGAACCTGAACTTGAACATGTACATGTATATGCGACGATGATTGTTTTATTTTTCCCCGTTGAGGTCGCATGTCGTTTTCCAACACAGGCTAACACCTATATGCACATTCCTCATTGCCTTGTAGACAAGACGATAAAATTCAAAGTTTGAGTAAATCAGGCCTGGAGTCAATGTGATATTAATGATCAGTTCCGCTGGTATTAATTTTCTTTTAAAAAGTATACTTATTTCCTTTCAACTGGAACTTTACAGCATTTTACCCGAGTTATTAATATAAATAGATTATGTTAAACAATAAGTCAGACATCGTGGTTCATATGTTTGGAATTCTATTCCAGCACATAGCATTCGAAATGTGAAGACCTCATATTCTTTTAATTTAGCTGTAAAGCGCATTCTCCTTTCAAAATTGATGAATGCTAAGGGTTTTCCGGAAATTAGGTTGGTATTCTATGGTGTAGAAATTTAATCCAAATTCCCTTAGTTTGGGAGCGAAAACCTTTATTTTTTCAAACCAAAATTATTTTCATTTGAAAGTGAAAACCCTATAATTACTTTTTTTTCAGCAAACAACCAACCCTCTTTTAAAAGCATACAGGCCCCTGATATTTACAGTGCATATAACGCATGTAAATTGTTATTTTTGAAAAAAAATATTCTTTCTACCTTTTTCTTAATTAGAGAATTAGGAATTAAACTTTGTTCAATTTACTATTACCATACGTCTCCATAACAAATTGATATTTAATTGTTTAATATCAAGATAGTCTTTCATTTATCTGTTCTTCTCTTTATTTCCTTTCTTCATTATTTTACTTTTTATTGTTTTGTTCGTTCATTGATTTGTTTTAAAATGATTTAAATTTAATATAAAAAATGTTTCAACCAATCAAGCCTTAGGCTAATCTTGCAGCACCTTTGTATGTTCATTATGTACTTCTTTTACATGGGTAATCTTATGCATTTTATTCATATTGTTTCATTGTGAACAAGCATGAATAATAATAATAGTAAAAACAACAACAATAATTATAATAATAACAATAATAATAATAATAATGACTATTATAGTAATAATAATAATTAATGATAAAGTAAATTAATTAGCTCGTCAATTGAATATCCTGAGTTACAGGAGATACGGGTGAATTACATTCATGGCATCTTCTTTCTGAAAAATTACTCATTTGGAAAGCCTAAACCTGTATTATGCAGATCTATTCATGTACCGGTACATTCATTTAAAGACTGTATAATCCTTATAACCCTCTTAATTATTTTAACACCAACTATCTCCACTGCATCCTTCCCTGCCCCCCCCCTCCCTGTGAATTCATTGTTTTCTTCTTCTGTGTACACCCCCCCCCCTCTCTCTACATCCATACCTCTACCCATTCCTAATTCTTCTGCCCCCCCCCCCTCGTCTCTCTCTTCTTTATTAAACAAGTTTATAATGTGAAACAGGGGAAATTGGAACAGACCATTATAAAATATTGTTGATCATCTATATTTTCAGAGAATTTTTTAAGTCTTAAACAAAAACAAGGTATCAGCAAAGAGTGCTTTGATGATTATCTGAGACTATGCATGATCATGATGATAGAGTTTCGCAATGAACCAAGTAACCACTCGCTGAGACTATTTCGGACATGTGTATTGCCTCAAAATATCTTCGTCTTCGTTAGATTTGGTGAGATGTACGCCAAAACAGGTATAGGATTCACTGCGAGTTTCATTTGACCAATCAGCGACGGAGAAAGGAGTTCTGCGCCCCGCCCACTTCGTGATGGCGTCAACTGGGTTTTCATATTCGCTGCAACGCACAACCATCTTCTTCATGAAGCAACGTATAGCGGGGGATGAACTCAAGCGAACGCCGAGATTGGAGTCAGCAAACTCAAACAGCTCGGTGCATAATTTTGGAGGTGGTGTACGGCCGCGCAGGAGAGCGTTTAGCTACATTGTAGCAGCCCAATGAACAAGGGGGTAGTTCTATTAGGGTTTAAAGTGATTCTTCACCATGACGTCACATCGATGACAGTTTGCATCTGCCAATCAAAAGTGACATGAAATGGCGACGGGTTATTGGGCAAAGAGGGAAGAAGAGAGAAAGAAGTTTTGATTAAGCATCGGCGCTGCATACACTTGTCTCTCATAAGCTAATTGTGGAGTCCTTCTCTCTAACGACTATGCAAATTGACCGATTAGCAAGTTAGATAGGAATCTCATCGCTGGAGGAGGGATCGCATCACTCGGCGTACATGTCTTGGTCTAAAACAGAACTTACTTCTCATTCTCCATCAGGATAGCTGACGGGATCGGCTCTAACACGCCGTGTTCATGTGGAAATTCATTATTATATGAATCGAATTCCAACATTGGTTTCTTCACAGCCTGTTAAAAAGTCACGGACGACAAGACTAATATTTCACCTCATCCTCGTCAATTTATTGCATTCATTCAGATCAACAGGGCTTCATCATCGTTTACTCCTTTTTTCCATTCTGTCGCAAAGCATTTTCTTCTTCAAGTTTTAACTTGAACGAAAAGTAAAGTCAAGAAAAGAAAATATTTTATCTTTCATTTCATGTCTGAACCCCAAAAGGGATTGAGAGTGTATCCATCTTGTTACGCTTTAACTGGTTTTTATGCCCTGTGAACCCCCTAAACGGTACATAACACTGGTGGTCAGTGCGTTGATGCGGACGTTTCTTATTCGACCCTCTCATTACTACACGTGAATCAGCTTTACAAACTTATGAAGCGAAACTTTGAGCAGGAGTTGAAAATTCAATTTTGTATTTCTACTTATTTCTTGGACTTGAGAACATAAATAATTTAGAGTTTTCTCTGCGAGAAGAACAACGGGAGATGAAATAGTAATTTCTGAAACTTTGAGAAGAACATCAGCTCATCCAGCTTAGAAAAGGATTATTTCAGGAGAGGATTGAAGAGTGACAATTGAAAAAAATGTCAGCGGTGGAGTTATTTCGACCGCCTATTAGCGGCATCTCGACATCAACCAGCAGCGCGACGTCGAAATCGAGTTGTTTCACGATAGAGTCACTTGTAGCAAAAGACACAAATCATAACAACAACCACCATCACCATCATCATCGAGCAAGTCCGACTCCTCCGTCATCACCGCAAGCTGCAGCTACGGCATCAACCATGGAATCGAACTCGTTAGCCTCGTCACCGTTCACGCCGCCGGCGACGAGCCGGCATGGCGGGATCATCAAACCTATGCCCACCGAGGCATCATTCTTTACCTCGCTCAGCGGGATGAAGGGACTCTACCACCCAGAGCCTATCTATCACACCGCCGCCGCTAGCGGGCCACAGTCTCACGTCGGCCCGATCCAGCAACAACTCGGACTCGCACATCATCATAACCTGGCAGCCGCCGCTGCAGCAGCGGCAGCCCAACATAGTCACCCGGCGCTTGCCGGTGTGTTCGGCGCACACGGTCTTGGTGGGCCGAGGCGTGATGGTTTTGGACTATATCCGTGGTTGCTAGCCAGGAATCGTTTTCTTGCCGCAGGTCACAGGCCATTCCCAGGTGAGTAGGATATGTAAAGCGATCCTTAATTCTTTCTAAAATTCCTTTCCATCTCTTCAACTCTGACCTATCAATTACCAGTCTCTAAGAAGGATTTATTCTCGATTAACCCGGTGAAAGGTATATCCAGCGCCACTAAAATAAGCCAATGTTTATACTCCAATTGCAGTCAGAATAGAGCACGCATTTGATATATTTCTAAGAATTAGTTATTTGCCGAGTCGTCGCTAATATTGGTGTAATTTACATTTGTTTACTACATTTTTATTTTGTTTGATATTCTGATCTTTTAAGATATTTGTGGTTTCATTTTCATTTTATTGTCGAAGTCAAAAGAGACGGAACAATAATATGAATATCGCGATAAATCCCAACCATTTAACAGATATCCAACATACTGTCCGTTGTCTTAAAACACACTGTTTTATTCAATGTTCATTTAGTGTATATGTTATAAGAATGCTTAAATTATTTATTTTGCAAAGCGATATGGTTGTAACAATGATTTGGAAGTAATTATCGAGGATAGCATTTGTTTTAACCCTCCATGTAATCACCAACCATGCCAACGATGTGTTTAATTGATAAAAATATCGCAGGTCTATAGGCCTCGGATAAGAAAATGTGTAACATATTTCATCATAGAAAAGGAAATGGAGAATACATAATTTCGTTTTTTCTTCTGTTGATTCTATGTTGTAGCTCATATTTGAGAGGATAATCAAAATCCATACATGTACGTAATATGAGGTGATTTTCTCCCTTCCTGGTCTTTAGGAAACAAATATTTTGTTATACCAGGGAATCCTAACGATATTTTATATTACTATGAAACTCAATACTGTCATGACTGTACTTGCCCAGATTGTTACATGATTATTAAATGAGCATGAAGATGTGTGAACTGAATTCCATTTGAAAGAAATCGACTGACATTTTCATTGTAATCGAATGGGTTCCTCTCGCAAACTATATCGTGACCGTTCGAGAACTGTTCAGTAGAATTCACACCCAGAACATATATTTTAAACTTAATATCCAAAACCTGATCTCAAAATGTCTGACTTTAAGGGATTTTGATGTTCTGTTTACCATTGGTCTTATGTATATGCAAACTGAATAATCGGGACATATCTGCTAAATTTGTGAAGCATTACATTAATATTCATTAAGGACGATTACATACCACTTTTGACAGTTCACATATGAAAGCGAGACAAGAATGATCTAAATAGACATGTTTCCTTGGTAAAATTTTTGACCAAATTTATAATTCACGCAATATTTTGTGTTAGGTTACCCAACAGAATTGTATATTCTTTCTTCACCTAATGGATTTGAGAGGGATATTAGATCTGAAATAGAATAAAAAATTATACCAAAGAAATATTTTATTTTAAGTTCAGGCGATTTTCTAAAACATTGTCAAATTCTTTCATAAGTGTTGTATCTGAAAAAAAAAATCCTTGTCAAAATTGTTATTGTAAGACACGTGACGAAAAACCATTTCTCTTTTTATAATTATCTTATGGTTTGATTTTTTTTATATCGGGCCTATCGGCTCTTTATAAAAATTAATATGTGCTTATAAGATAAGAATGGCGGGGTTGCACACTTGAGAACAGCTGCTATCAACCCTCTTGCATGACAAAAATGATTACTATCTGCGCCCCGTTGTACAAAAAAGTTGTGATTTATTCGAATCAATTCATTGCTATCGATCTAGAATTTATAACTATCAACTGTCAACTACACAGATTTTATCAAGCGCAATATGAGTTTGATATTTCATCCATCACAGCACTTTGTAAGACGGTGTTCGAGTTTAATTTTCATTTTTTTACTTCATCACCTGTAAAATATAGATTTGTTTAAATGAATTGTAGAGTAATATAAAAATGTCAATGATAATCCTTAAACCTTGGTGTAATATTTTGGGGTGATATTGAATACTATCTTTCCAGTGGTCTGATCAATATTTGAAGTTTTTATTTTATTTTTATTTTTTGTTTTTTAGTGCATATCGCATTTCGTAATAGTAAACCTTTGACTGCTAAATTTTGTGATTCCAAAAGGGTTTGTATACCCGGTTCCAGTATAGGCAAGGGGTAAATGAATGACACTATAAGAATACCGTGTATTTAAAACCGTTGTAGGCCCTTATATCTTGTTAGATCATATGATATATATTCCAAAGAGCACTGAAGAGGGGACGGGGGACCAGGGCTCTAGCCCATCCAAATCCTTCACGACCAAAAAAAAAAAAGGAAAGGATAAGGATAAGGGTGAACTGAAATATAATATTGATTTCTGAATATTATGTCGAAACCTATCACAAACTTTGATTTTTGTAATAAAAAAATAAAATATTTTGCTCGCTCGCGTCGCTCGTGCGCAAAATTTTTGGCTCATTACGCCACTGTCAAAGAGTAAAATCTACTTCTTAAATACTATACCAATAACAAGAATTCAAGGTGAAATATATGTCTTTATTTTCTACATGTTCTAAAGTAATTCAAGTTTTATTAATAATCCAGCTATATAAATTCGGAATAGGCTTACATCAGATTATGGCGATTGTGCCAATGCAAGGTTGATTTTTAACCTTCATGTTTTTTGTCTATTATTTGGGATTAATTTAAGCGTTGTTTTCATCAATAATCCTTTAACATTCCTCCGTATAAAAAAAACATACTATACCCACACATCTGTCACTCTGTCTTACCCCCCCCCCTTCCCCTCTCCTCTCTCCCTTTCTCTTTCGATCTTTTTTTCTCTCTTTCTTTCTCCTCCTCTCTTTATTCTTCTCTCCATCCAAATGTCAATCACTCTGTATAATTCTTTATCCACTTTAATAAATCACACACACAAATTTTACACTTAGATATCTCTGATTAGAAATTAATCTAAAAAGTGTGTGATTTGGAAATGCTCCCAACTTTGACCATGTTGACCCCACCCCATCACTCCTTAGTATTTTCTTTTCATCTCCTTTTATCATTTGTATTTATTTTCATATACTATTGTAATTGTTTATATATTTTCCTTTCTTCTTGTGGTTTCCCCCTCTCCTGTTATTGTCACCATTCTTCTCACTCTCACACACTCCATTTCCCCTCCCCAACTGTCATCTTTCTCTTAGCCCCCCCCCCCCACACACGCACACATGCTCTCACTCTCTCTCTCTCTCTCTCCTCCATGGGTCCTTGCAGGAGGATGTAGAGGGCATTGCCCCCAGAATTCGTGCCCATGCCACCGTCCTTCGTCCGGTCACATTGTCATGTGGTCGCTAATGTGCTTGTCCACTACTATGACACATACAATGACAAAAGAGATGTAAAGAAGAAAAAAAGAAGGTCCCTGATTTTAATCGATAGGATTCTATGATCATTGGATTATATTGCTCGCTCGACTCTTTCAAAGGTTTTCATGTCTGTTGTGTCCGTATTTTCATCAGCATTCCAAACTATTAAAAACAAAATGACCCTTCCTTTCACTATCTAAATGCCCCAATTCTTCTTATCAGATTGAATGCAGGCTCTGCTACCATTCCTCTTGTAGAGTACGCAGTATACCATACCAACCGTACACATTTCTTAATTTCATTTTCCGTCTGATATTATATCCTCTACATGTACTTGCCCCCCCCCCCCCCTTGATCGTTTGATCTCACTCACTCACTCACCTACCAAAAGCCTTTAAAGTTACTTCTTCTTTAGTGGACGCTAATGCATGTCGTTTTTTTATCCAAATCACAAAATCTGCCACTATTAAGAGCTAATTAATACATTCTTGTGTCCCTCATAATGGAGGCTTGAAAACCAATTACGGTCCGTTTCGAATAGACTTTCCTTTTATTTCGAACATCATTGTGACTTCGTTAACCCTCATTGAATGGCGGATTAATCGTGGTAGACTGTTGTTATCATAAAGACCAAGAAAAGATGCAAAAATGTGTATTTATAGAGAGAAAAGACTTGCTGGAGGTATCAGACCAAAATTGAGGTGAGCTAGGCTCCTCAACAATACGCAAAGACCAGTCTAATACATACTACTCGATGACAATAGTGTTAACGTCTTTTATAATGTTTGATAGGAAAGAGATCTTGTATTGACGATGGAAGAAAGAGAAACGGCGTGAAGTTGATTACACCGACAACTCTTTTGTGAAGCCAGTGGAGGAAAAGTTCATTTGAATAGGCTTCACTCTAATGTAAATTAATTAGGCCTTTTATCCGCGCGCTTTTTGAAAGCGCTTAAAGAGCTTTTATCGCGTTTAAGAACTCCGCTCACAAAAGCTCCATTGACTAAGGACGGTAACATGTTTTGAATTGACCGATCATCTGGTGTGGCCCCCCTTTTTTACGTTTTGATCCTTGCGAATTAGCCTTTCAGAAGCGCAGGAATCACCTTCAATAATCTTCTAAATGGTTGATAATAGCTCCTTTAATGAGGTTGTAATGGAATGTTTCTACCAAATTGTTAGCGGGGATTAGGTATGATAAATGAGTAAATGGTCCTAATGTAGGCTATCAACATTCAAAGTGTGACGCGATGGCTATTTTGTAAAAAGCCTATGCCATGTAGCCTGTTTCATTTCCATTTGATCTCTATTCTTGCTTTACGAAGCCAGGTGATGCATCACACTTTATACCAATGAAATCATGATGATCTACCCACATCACACTCAGTCAGCCATTAAGCCTTTATATTTTGTTTCTATCCCATGATTAATTCTAAATATACGTTTTGTTAGTAGCTGATCTATACAGTTGCTTTATAATAGACTGACCCCACACACTTTAAGACGTCGTCTTAAAATCACATCGTGAATATCATATTGTGTGATATTTATGATATTCACGATGTTTCATATTGTGTGATATTTCAAGTTCATGATTTGTGAATTCTTCCAATGATATGACCATATTTTAGGATGTGCATTGTCATTTACCTTCATCGTGTTCCTACAGTCATCAGTATCAAGCTGGTACTTAATAATTTTGCGGTTATTAAAAAGCTTGCGCCATTGCTCGAAAAAAACATATGTTTCCTAGTGTTTGCGTTCTTTATTAATGAAATCATAGTTAATACGAGACGAGAATTTAGAAACCATCTTAAATCAAATATTTATAAATGCCTGCTATGTTGGTAATTTTACAGACAAAAGATATTACAAAATGCAATATCTTTAAAATATTCATAAGGTAAGTGTTATAACTATTCTCTTTTGTACACGCAGTGATGCGTGTTACTAAATAATTTTGATGTGCGATCAAAATTGGCATGAGTGCATATTTTCCCCTTCCTTTTCTTATCCCTCTTTACTTCTACACCCTGTGTAGACTTGTTAGTAAATGGAGTAGAAGTAATATGTAGCAAGAATATAACACCAGCGCCTTTTTTTCCTTTTATGGGTGTGTAACCACGCTCTAAGCCAAAAAAGGTGTCTCGTTCAAGTTGTAGAAATGCTATTCACGTCAAGTTTAGCGTACCTAATTATCATGTCAATACAAGAACTGTGCCCCCTTTACTCGTCTCGACGTTAGACCGATGAAATTCTGCCCTGAAAATGGGTTTACAGATTCTTCTTGACCGTTTTATTAGTTTGTTTGTTCAAGTATTGGTTATATCATGTATATCCCACGGATCTTTTGTTGCCTACATTGTGTGTTTTCATATTTTTTTTAATGATTTGATACTTAGTTATAACCCTCTTGAGAGATAATGGCTGCTAACTTACAATACATAAACATAATAGCGTTGAGGAATGGAGGCGTACACATTATTTTGTTATTCTATGATATTATAAATGAATCATTTTTACATGAACGAAGGGTAATATAGTGTGAGACCTAATGTCAGTTAACACATACACAACAGACAAAAGTACATTTTTCTTGTGTGGGTTACTTTATAAGATAAATGGATCAATGAATTTCATTTCGTTTTCCTTGTGTGGGGTACTTTATAAGATAAAAGGATCACTGAATTTCAATTAATTTCATATCTTTTATTTTCAACAAAATATAACCTGAGTAAATAGCAAGTCAGTATTAGTGTCAAATGTCACATGTCAATTCAAAATTATCATCAAATTAGAATTTTCATTCTTTCCCATTTTACATGTATTTTTCACTTAGCATATTCTGAATTGGAAGTTGTTATTCTCCATCGAGGGTAAATAATCGGTGTTTTCAAGTAATTGAATCAAAGTATCGATTTCGTTATACAATTATTACTGTCTGTTTAAATTATTTTTGGTATTCCTTTTTCGTAAATGTGATTACGGTTATCATTACTATTATCATCATTATTATAACTGTTATTATTATCATTTTTATTATTATTTAAGAAAATAATAATGTGAATGATATGATTTTTTTAAATATAATAAATTTGTATAGCGCAGCTTTATCAGCTGCTCTTGCTCAGAGCTCTTTTTACTTAATTCTACATGTAGTAGTAGTAGCCATAGTAATAATATTGATAATGATAATGATAATAATAATAGTAATACTGATAAGTATTATTTACCCAGGGTAACTACTTTCCGCTGTACGCTGTTCTTCCACTGGGTCCTGCGTAACATATTAGAACTAGAACTCGTTCTATTATTAGTAGAACTAAAGAGATGAAGGAGCAAAATGTTATATAGGCCTATTTTAGAAAAAAGTTACATAAAATACTTTGATAAAAAATAATGGTAATAGCAAAATAAATATCACTGCAAAAATATATAGGCAAAGAATTAAATGTAAATTTTTCAATAATTATATTGTTTTCGTGTGTTTCCCTTTATAGTGGTCAGTGCCAAAATATAAAACATATTATTTTTGTGAAATTTTAACAACACTGCAAACTATATTCCATGAATAAGTATGATTATTCTCATATACATGATACAATGTAATATATACATCAGCGTGTGTGGTGTATTAATATCAGAATGAGACGGATGTGTGTCGGGGCCTTGCATCTTCTTCTCTCATCAACAAAGTTTCAAACGGTCGTCCACAAACACCGCTATCCTCCCTTACCATCATGATCATTAGAAGGATGAATATTATTTTTCCTTCCCTCCAAGTAAATCGAGCTATCAGCACTCGATTTATCTAACGAATGGTGGTCCATTATCATCCCTGTAAACATCGTTTACACCGTGTTATTTATTTTCACGTCCTTCGGGTGTATATCTTTAGCACTTAAAGTCGAAAACAACTTCATGAATGCATTGACATGACGGTCCGGTAGAGGACAGCGAGAGTGTTTTTACCACACCTAAGCATTGGGAGAAAATGGGAAGGAGGGCGGCGGTATTCTATTGAAATGGAATGAGGATAGGTTTACTAATAGGTCTGGATAATATGCTTGTAATCTGCCGCAGAAATAACAGCTCGGTAATGATTAGGGATAAGTGTAAATTGCAAGAGATGTTTGATTAGGCCGTTCGCGTGCTTACACTGGCGTTGGTGGAGCTAGCGGGGAGCTCCCGGCGTTGCGACCGCGAGCCCTGCGGGAGAGAAAGGCAGCGACATGGAAGGGATTCGTTGCAGATTGGTTGTTATTGGTCACAGAGGGCGGTAGTCACTTCTAATTCCCCGTCTATTGTGGTTTATGGATAGACGAGATTGCAATCAAGTAATAAGCATCATACACTCCCATCATAATAGGAAATCAAATTTAAAATGATGATACATGTCTAATAATACCACCTTTCACCCTTTGTGAACATGGAGAAGGATATAATTATAATTCAACACAACTTCAGTCTCAATATATTTGAAGAATTTAATTTATGACATTGGATTACTAAATATAACGTGATGTCAGAATTTATTTTATGTATCATTATTTTAGATGACTGTATTTTAGAATAATATACCGATTTGCCTTGTAATTTTATTGATGGTGACCAAAATTTATTATCTCCCCTAAAATTATTCCTCATCTAAATCGACAACCTAATTTACTTCAAGACGGCTAACATCTGTAACTGACAACAAAATGCAAACACTCGCACTTGTCCACTTATGCCTGGCTTATGTTACCCCTTCTAACATGTCATCGTCTTTGTGAAGAGATCTAGTCACTTGCCATCGAAGTGCGAGTGAGTGAGAGAGAGAGAGAGAAGGGCAGACGATAAAAAACATTCAGGCCGATACCGTCGATCGATGACAGGTTGCGACTCGGAGTGGGTATCGGTATCACACCTCTCGTCTGCTGTGTAAATCTTGTCTAACTACTATCATCTTCATCACATACACACTCTCATCATTTTCTCCATTTCCTTCTCTTCTCATATACATATATATATATATATATATATATATATATATATATATATATATATATATATATATATATATATTCTATATAATTATTTATATGACCTTTTTACAATTGCGTTTAATCCTTCTCTCCATCTCTTTTCTCTATTTTATTTTTTCCCTTTAGGTGATCTTCCAAACGGTGGATTCTTCCTCCAACATCCATTTAGGAAACCCAAAAGAATCAGGACAGCTTTTTCTCCCTCCCAGCTCCTCCGACTAGAAAATGCCTTCGAAAAGAACCATTATGTTGTAGGCGCGGAAAGAAAACAACTGGCAGCAAGTCTAAACCTTACAGAAACACAAGTAAGTATAGGTTTCACACCTGTAAAGATTTCCCAATAAAGACACGCAGAAAATAAAAATGCATGTGGATTAAATTCGTGGAACTAATTCATACTACCTGCAGGCAGGAAATTTGACCTTCTCACTTTGATAATAAATCAATATGTATGAAAACATCTCTAGACGAGATCTTATTAATCTTCTGAAACAATAAAATAGCCCAAATTTCTTGCGCCAGTCAAATAGTTTCAAAATTAAAGTGAATTTCTTAGTCATGTTAGGTTGTTCTTTTTAGAATCACTGTTAGAAGGCGAATCGTAATTATGCATATACACCTGTGTCTATCAGCTAAAAAAGATGTAAAATCATGGCTCACCTTGAATGGTCTTAAACTGAATGATGACAAGTCAGAGTTTTTACTTTTAGGTTCAAGAAAGATGTTAAGTAAGATCAACTATCGATCTTGTCGTCTCAATATTGGTAGCACCTCCATTACACCATCAGATCGAGCTCGTAATTTGGGAGTTATTTTCGATCAGGACATGTCTTTTCGCCATCATCTAACATATGTTCAACAAAGTGTCAGGTATCAACTTCGAAATCTAAGTTTCATAAGAAAGTGTCTTTCCAAACCTGCGGCTGAAATCCTCATTCACTCTTTAATTTCCTCCCGTTTAGATTTTGCCAACTCATTGTTCTGCAATTTACCTAAGAAGGACATAATAAAACTTCAAAGACTACAAAATTCTGCAGCACGCCTACTGACACTGACAAAGAAGTCTGATTCAATAACTCCCATTCTCCGATCTCTCCATTGGCTACCAGTTGATAAAAGAATTATATTCAAAATTTTGTTACTAGTTCATCACTCTGTCTACTCTGTTTCCCCCTTATACCTGTGCAACTCAATTTCTCGATATTGCCCGACACGAAGTCTTCGTTCTTCATCAGATACATTGTTGCTTCAGATACCAAGAACCAGACACACATGGGGGGATAGGGCTTTCTCTGTCATGGGTCCAAAACTCTGGAACGAACTCCCGCTACGAATTCGACAGTTGTCTTCTACAGAATCATTCAAATCCCAACTAAAAACCTATCTATTCCCCTGAAATGATTAATTTAATAATTTAATTTGCCTTGTCCAGGAGATATTTTATTTTATTATTCTTTCTTTTTCTCTTTCCTTTTTTTTTTTCCTAAGCGCCATGAGCACCTTAATGTGGACCTGTGCGCTATACAAATAACCACTATTATATCAAATTAAAAATATTTGGAACGAATGAATATATTTTGCATTTTTGTTGAAATTAGGCAGGTGGGACATGTAATATCTTTTGGGGGGAGCAAGGGTTTTTTATGTCGTTTTATTTTTTGCCGTTGTCACTAAATTTGTGAATTTGTATGGTTGTGAATTGAATAAAAGAGTAATGAATAAGATAGAAGAGTACAAGTAGGCCCTATACATTACAACCTTTGGAGCTCAAGAAGGAACAGTCAAACAAGACTCATTTTCTGAGAGAATCGTTCTGATAACACAGTATACAAACATTGCCTGTGGCTGACTGGTACATTTTGTTAAACGACACCATAAATTCAATAAGTGTTGGAGAGATATTCCTGCAAATTGTTGTAATTTGTGCACTTTAGATGTTTCCCCAGTATAAATGAGATACATTTCCGGGGTAACGAAATTTCCCTCTCTCTCAAGTGGTAATCTAATTCAATAAATCTTTGCAAATGTGTTACACAACATTAAGCAACCAAACAAGAGAAATGCTGATATTAGGATCTTGTATTTTCTCGGCGGTCGCGCGAAATCTAATTTGTAAAACTAAGGTTAACTTATATTACAATTTTATTCATGGCGCGGTTGAATCAGTTTATTAGTTATCAGAAAATTTATCTTAATTCAACAAGATGCAAATAAATAACCAATGTATTTTGCAAATTCAATGTATAAATGTATTGTAATCGTAGAATGTTGCTGGTTGTAATATCAATCACTCAGTATAATAGTTTTAGCTACAGTAGATTTATATAGACAGCTTTAAATTTTTTAGCTAAGGATTGAAAATTGAATAGAATAATAATGAAAAGATTAATCCGATATGTGGAAACTGATATCTGAAGATGCATGACACTTTGATGAACATACTACTCTCTATATAATAACTGCTGAACTGGAAATTAAAAAAATGTATTTTTGAAATTAATTCTTTGAGAAGTTAACTCTGATGAATAGCAATATAAAGGTGACATTGAAGAAAACAGAAAATCTAATTAACACAATCATACGAAATTGAGAAGGAAAAGAAAATGACTCATAGCAGCGAAAGCTTTTATTCACGAGTGTCTGGGGAACATACAATTGCAAGAGATTAGCGTATTTCAAAATACTTTATTCAAGTATGATGATTTTACATCCCGCAAAGACACCATTTTAAAATGAAATCACCCTCTGGACATTTTAACCATTTATGTTTTTAAAGCATAACAAAGTCGAACATTATTTTTTTTCGGGGGCATGTTTGAGGGAAACAAAATTAATAGATTCTTAAAGTTCGGGTCATTTAAAGACAGGCTTGTTATAGGGTGAATAGCTCCAGCTACAAATATTTTTTTTTTTGGAATTACAATAAAACTCGAACGAGGATACCATAAGCATCATCGCCCAAAAGAAAAAAAATAATAGAGGCGTTAAAAGTTAGTATCCATACTAGACAGTATCTACCGCAGAACATAATCATGTCTTGCAAGGAAATAAATCTCAAATTTCATTGCTTGCCGATTTTGACGATCATTAAGCAGGCGGGCACGGTGTAACTAATGAAATAATATCTTATCATAAACGATAGACTAGCCGAGAATGAGCCCGAGTTCGTGTAATTGTATAACAACCCAAAATTATTTTTCATGGCGGAAACCTGACCTGCAACAATAAATAAATTTTAGCGGCAAAACGGGCGCATATTGGCCGTCGCACCTCTTTCCGTTATCAAATGCGAATAGCTGTATATACTTTTTCAATCAACGTATTCATTGCCGACTTCCTCCCCGCCTATTTTTTCTTGATGATATTATACAAGTCCTCGCCCTTTCTCTGTCTCTCTATCTCTCGATAAAATTTGCCTGCCACTAATGCGACGTTTTCAAACATCATCACCATCATAACCCAAACCCGTCTGTTGATCGCGCCATCTTTTCCCCTATCTTCCCGTTTGTGTATATCGAATGACGCTTAAATAGCTGTCACGCTGGCTTGATAATGTAATCATTTTCACGGGGACCGTTTCCCTTGTTTTCTCGGCAAATTTAGCACATTTTAGCGAGCAAGGCGGCACAAGAATTTTTTTTTAAATGGCAGTAATTGAACAAGTTGGTATGTGTTGCCCGCCTTGTTCCTGCCAATTTTCACCGAGAGTCGATCTCGGGGGGCTACCAACACAAACACATACATTATTTTATTACATGCCCGTAACTGAGTTGGAAATCGTCGACACATCTTCAATTTCCCGTGTGTTAACCAGGTGAGAATGCACGCTGCAATAAGAAAAGAAAATTGCGAGAAAAGAAGTAATGTTATGGTTATAAAATGTCTCGTTTTCTTAAACCGTTGTGCGGTATTTGATGATAATTGTCCAAGTCTGCTTTTATATACAACGAGTACGGACGGAAATGGTTAGGGAGGTGCATGTTTGTCGTGAAATTAAGTAGTTTTGAATTCCCAGGTGCATGGCAAATTTGATCAAATTACTATCCCTTGTTTCACTCTAAACTCCAACTGCAAGAAAACATTTCGAAAAAAATAGATAATGGAATGATGATTGCAGGAAATGGTTGGCATGGATGACTTTTGCCTCGTCTTGAAGATATTGAAGGACAGGCTAATGGTAAATAAAATGATTGTCAGGTTGTTTTTAAATTGTTATTATCTACGTGAATTTGTCAAGTATGGAATGCTTTATTTCTTGGAAACAATGTCAGTTAATGATTGTTACACAAGAAACAAGGAGAAAATAGCTAAACAAAGTAAAAACAATACGTAGGCAAATCATTCTAACATGATTGATGTGCTTAAAAATGCATAATAATTTGTTTGCTATCTAATTTTAGATAAGTAACTTGTGAAAGTTAATGATGCAATTATACAACTTTAAACTCTCTTGGCTAAATTGAGTTAAATATTGTTGCTTACGCATGAGCCCATCATGACAAATTATATCCTAAAATTCCACCTAGAAGTGCCCGAAATAGATTAAGAACAGCGCATGTAATTCCGACATTCGTAATACAAATGCAAAATGTAATATTTATGATCAGATTCAGTTAATCTTATCATTATATCAAACAATTTGTTCAGACAAAATTGTATGATTTTTTTTCTCAGTCCGGTTTTGATTAAGCCTTTATCGTAATGACTTGTCAAAATTTTCAGACGTGTTAGCCTAGATTTTTCCGTCGCTACATGTCTTATCAGAGATACCATCGATAATTCATCTATCATCCCCACCTCATAATATAAGTGCTATGATCATACCCAATTGCAAACACTACCAGTGTGATCAATTCCATGTACTAATATTCTGCAGTACATCCCATTGAATAGTTTATGCCATCGCCTGATGATTGTTATATTCCACGCAATTATGCCAAGTTGCAATTGTACAGATTTGTTCTACGTCTTTGTCCCAAATGAAATTCTTATATTCCATTTTGTTTTCAATTGATTTTTATGTTTTTATTATCACAATTTTACATTCCTGAATTTATTATGCATATGTCTAAATAAAATCTACTGAAATTATGTATGCGTTTAACACATATGAATTATGTGAATTATTAACCGGGCGATATATACTTAATAATTTTGGATGAGACATAAATGCCTCCAACCCTCCCCACCCCCTTTAAAAAGTCAATGCCTATAGGCGTATATCAATATGAAACTTACATGATTTATATTTTTATAACTTCACCTTCCTTCTCAATTTTTCCAATTCCTAAATTACGGAAATATCGATTACTTTTAGTGGGTAAATACAAAAATTAACCATATAAAAAAATATATTGGCACAGGACCCCACACCTCGCCATTATCGGGACAATCATCGCGCCGAACGCTCCCCATTCAGGCAGCATCGCATCGCCGCACCCATCTTTAGCTGGCCATTATTATGCTCAACCCCTACTGTCTGTGACATACGAGCATGCGGAGTTGAGAGGGCTTGCTCTCGGGACGTTATCGGACTAGCATATCGCTTCATATGACCCGATCCGACCTGTATCAGTAAAAGGGTTTGGCAAGACGCTATAGGGCAAGGGATTGATTCATTGCATTATCATAAATGATGACAAGACGAGAGATAAGTTTCTCCTAAGATTTAAAAAGAAATCGCGAAATGATAAGACATACTTTGTGAAAATGAGTATGGTTTACTGATAAAGTAAAGATAATAACGGGTCATCATCCCACTCGGTTTACAGTCATCATAAAGTTATACGAATTACTTTTTCAAGGTTAGAAATTGGCACTGGTATAAAAATCGATTTGAAGGTCTATTTTTCGCTGAATTCAATATGTTAGTTTAACCGAAGATCCTATTCATCAGTGCTGGTACTCTTACGAATTATTCTCGTCACATTACAATAACAATAATAGAATTCCGTTATATCCAAACAAAAGATAAATACTTCAAGATCAAACACTAACACTATCACTTTGCCATCATATTCCAGGCCCAAAATAATAAGCTGCAGACTTGTGCAGATGCCAATCTATTATAGAATCCATTTCATAATTTTTTTTCAAGAAAATTATGTTCCATTTGAGGAGATAATCTTGATTAAAAACAAAAATTGAATAAGAATATATTGATTTGGTTAGTTTTTTAGACTCCCTTTCAAAGATTGCTTTTTTATTATTCTGAGCAAAGTAAGCACAAGTTCTATTTTCTGGCGATGATTAAGGATTATCATCATCTTAAAAATCTATTTGATTATTGGAGTATTATGTTTGTAATGCGTTTGAAATATTAAGCAACATATATTGAATCCAGAAAACCAATCAAGTTTAATAGGCCTATAACCATGCTAACGGTAAAAACTTTGACAGACAATTTTGATAGGCATGAATTATACACACCAAACACTGATTAGTTTTGACAAGGTTTATTAACAACTTAATATAGCAAATATAATAGGCATATGTACCGATCAATAAGTACATTACAACGTCTGATTGTATTGATAATTTAATGAGTTTGCCATACAGATTTGCATCATATTTTGTACAAAAAGAAATAAAATAAAATGGCGCCGAAATGGCCTCACGTGGTTTCGAGAAGACCATTAGTAGCGCGCCATTAGTGATACAATTTGCCCCGCCTCGTTATGTCGTCTGCGATTGGTTTTAATAATGGAGACAAATGAACTCCTCCCCTTTTATCACTTGTTCCATTGGCCCCTTCTCCATTCCTCCCTCCCCCTCTCTACTCCACGATTTATTTCTCTTTATTCCTGCATCTCTCTCTAGTCTTGCTCTCTTCTTTCTTTCTCTCCTTCAAACTCAGTCTCTCTAGCTTCATAATTTTCCATTTTCTCTCTCTTCCCATTCCTTTATCTCTCTTGTCCCCGTGTATGTAGACCCACCCCATTTGTATAACCCCTTCTCCCCTCCCTCGCATCCGTTCTAACTCCCCAATCATCTAATTTCATCACATCAGTACTCTCGTCCATTGCTTAATTGGTTTATTCTCGGACAAGAGGGGGGTAACAAAAGTACAAAGCTAATGTCACGCCCAGCTGATGCTACTATTAGCAAGCCTAATACGAGCAAGAGAATCAACTACCGAAATATTATGGAGCAGGACTGTAAAAGTAACCCATCTTTCGATTGCAGTATTCGTATGGGGATTGATGGATGGACCGTTCAGTGCAGGTGCCATCACCTTATCTTAACCCTCCCGATCTCGATTTAACCACTACCGTTGTATATCATGGTATATCGTGTGCGTATCATTGAACGATCAGGATCGAAGTGGGTACTCCCGTGAATCTCATCAGGCCGAATGTCCCGCCGTTTTTCCATTGATAATTCATTCATGTATGCGTGTTTGAAGGTTAGAGTGCCTGTACCTATCCAGCCTCTGGAGATTAGTACATGCAGATTGAGGAATATCATACATTTGCACTTGAAAAATTAATGATTATTACGTTTTATGGCGTTGCGGTTTCCATTAAGAGAAGTGCAAACCCGGGTTTCAAAAGATAGCAAAAATAAAATGAGATGCAAAATAACACCTAATGCTCGCTGAGGGTCATTTTATTTCCAAAGCTATCAGAACTAATACAGCACTTAAATACTATATTGCGCTGCCTTATTATCCGTGATTTGTTTTTTTAATAACTTTTTTTCTTAATCCCTTTATGGCCATGACTTCTAAGCTTGTCAAAGGCCAACCCTATTTGAAGACGCTTTTTTACTGAGATATTTTTTTTAACGCTGCGTAGTTTTATTATTTTCTATATGAAAGTACAAAAGGGTATACAAACAACTTTAATTCCATTTTCAACAATGAACATTAAGACCTACATCACTTATTCTTATAGCGTCAATTTGTTGAATGCACAACATAAGATTATGAGAACGAATTAAAAACATGAATTGGAAAACAAATTGGAATTTCAGAATAGAATTATAGTAGTATAGAATTACGGAGAATGCTAAAAAAATTGCATCTTGGAACCTGAGATGAAATATAATTATTTACTGATTACATCGGCCATTTCCAGGACTTCAGATTCCAGTCGATTTATACTATTTTACTGAAATTTACCTATTTTCCTTTGAAATCAAGTTTACTTTTGGAGTTTCCTCACCATCAAAATGTTTAGACGCCATTTAACTCAGAGAAAACATTTTCTGATGGCGATTGTTTGATTCTAGTTTTTCATATTATTTTGACAATATTACTGTCTACACGTAAGTTCCCTAGTCTGCAGGCACAGACCCTGATTGAAACTTTGATCAGCAAGTGTGTCTCCAGGCAAAGACTAGCACATACACAACTTGCTGTTTCAATTCAGCGAGAGGGCCTTAAGGCATGAGTAGGCTGCACATTCAGACCCTTGTCTCGATTGAATGGTTTGCACAGCAGTTACCTTCCTCTTAACACTGCAATTCTTTCACATAATTTTCCTCTCTAAAAAAACTTCTCAATAATTTCTAATAATTGGGTTTAACTACAGCTTATTTGACTCGTTATTTTGAATATTTTCCCCAAAGTTGATGTGCACTTTACCCTCATTATGATGGTAGGATTTTGAACTGTTATCAATCAATTTTACCCTTCCCTTTGTAGAAGGGTAACTAATTTGCTCGTGTAGGTGGAATCATACATCAAAAATAACATAAAGGAATTTCCCATGTATTATCAACTTCTTTCCGTGCCTATAGCTTGTATGCACTCTACTCATTGATACCGCAGAACGCTCTCTTATCAATTAGACGGTTATTAGAATGACAGAAAGGGAGTCCAGTATTATATGTGGCATATTTATACCATTACAATCTCGAAAGAGATATGTCAAGATTTAATTCAAAATATCCTGATAAAGAAACTCGTGCAAACATTGGCTACTGTAAAGAAATGCATTAATTTCTAAGAGTAAATGTGATACAAAGAATTTTGTATTACAGTAATAGATCGTACGATCGTGTAATTTGGCTCTCCAACAATCCCCGCCTCCAAAAAAACCTACCATTTGACTTTCAGCCTGGTCGCTTGTCATGTCACAATCTAATCGCATAAATCACTTTTCCAATTCTATGCATATTTTTCTTAATTCTTTCCTCTCTGACGCTTTTATTACGCTGAAGGGGGTGGGCTACGACACAGTTATACATATTGTAAGACACCTGTATGGGAGCTGAAAAGGGGGTATTGTGTCAGCGAGTTTGCATTTGAAACTAAATACCTAATGCAGAAATGTACACGTATAAATACAATAATACACGCGAGGGAAATGTACTTTTAGTATCTGAAAGGTTTTTACTATAAAAACGAATTGCTACCATTCATCACACACGTCTCGGCGGAGCTACGCCCCAAGTAGTTTGATTTCCGTATTCTTAAAGAACCCGGAATTTAGGGATCAGATTTAGGATTGAATTAGGTTTAGATTAGCCCCCTAATGAGTGTTTTGCTCAAACTATTTTAGTTTTGATAGTAACTTCTACCATCCATGAATCAAAATAGCTTGTTTGTCAATACTTATAAATGATTCAATTAAGATATCTATTAAGAAGAGGATTTACTCAAAGAATGAATACTGGGATTCATTATTGATCCCATCATAGACAGCTGTATGTAATTGGTTTGTCAAATAGCTCAGTGTCCCCATGAAAAATGTTTTCAATTTGTGTATGACCCTTACATCGCAGTTTACACATCTGTTGTGTTACTGCAGGGCAGTGCTTGTACTTTCAGTGCGGTTTTATACAATACTTTTACGGCTCCACGTCTCTCCCATAAATCGTAAGAGTACAGGAAGAATTGTGTTGAACTTGAATTCAATGGCTTTCAAATTAAATATCAGAAAAAAATGTCAAATTTATGGACAGATTTTTTGTAATGATACTTGTTGGACCCTGTTGATTGATATTAAAAGTTCAAGTTTCGGAGGAGGAAAGTTCATTGCATGTTTTGGTATACTTTATCGATCGAAAATCTGTTTCATACATTGTATTTCTTTAAATAGATTTTAGCATTATTATGTAAGAAATAAAAAGATAACTCACACAATATAATATAATGTTTCAGCACAATCCAAATATAAGGAAATACCGTATTTTTATTTGCAAATTTTGAATAAGCTCCTATAAGATAAAGTACAACAATTACCAAATCTGATTGATATACGACTTTGTGAAATTTTTGAATAAAAAATACGCACACACGTACGCATTAACACACTCATGTTATTATCGTATCTACAATCTCTTATTAATTAAACGATGATAGAAAGAAAAGTTATTTGATAAAAATATAAAGCTAACGGCGAAAGCAACATATTCAGTTAAACAAAATCGATATGTTTATACGTATTATTGATAGTCATCCAATTAACATGATTAAGTACATAGCATTGGATTTAAGAACCCTGCGTTTCAACATTTGATAATTAAAATTACAAATTGACTCATGCATTATTTGCACCTCTGTCTTTGAAAGTATTATATTTTCCGTGTATTTCTTATTCTTTCCTTTCTCTTCTATTTCATTTTCCAGGTCAAAGTATGGTTCCAGAACAGGAGGACAAAATACAAGCGAATTAAATCTGAAGAAGAAGGAGAACAAGAACCCAAAAAGAAAGGATCTCATCACGTCAATCGATGGAGAATGGAAACCCAGCAATCTATCGAAGAAAGGGAATAAAAATCCCTCAAAACTCTTTTTACCGAGATGAATTCGAAGTATTTGCGAGGAAAGACAATCTTAACTAGAGCATATATAAACATGATAAAGAGACTCTTCAAAAGAGATGTTTGAAACTTTGCTGGAAAGTGAATGATTTCATGTTGAGTTTCATATTTTAATTGGATTGACAAGGAACGAGAATCGTGGATGAGAATGGAGCTCAAACCGCAGTTCCTGATTGGTGAAGACATATTGATCACGTGATAACGATTACATGATAGTGATGCTGGTGTGCCTGTAAGCGCAGAGACAAAATGGCGCCAGTGTGTACAACTTGAAAGTAATTTCCAGTAATTCACGACCTTCATGGTAACAGACAGACTACAATTGCAACATAGTCCTACGATATATATCGGCAATATTATATACTCTCACGCCTGGATATATATCGGCAATATTATATACTCTCACGCCTGGATATAAAAATACTGAATCACTTTAAATCGGTTTCAGTTTTCATTTTGAGTTTCAGTTTGGTTTATGTTCATATCTCACAAAAAAAAGTATTAAATACAATGTAAAGTCCATCCAAAAAACAATAAATTATTAATGATAAAATAATACAAAACATCGCAACAATTCAATGTAAATAAGACAATGCTTATAACATTTGAACGGTCCAGATTGGAGACAGATAATTTCAATAAAATGAGGATATGAAGGGTAAACTATCAAAATAAGAGCTTGTAATGTTTAGTTTCCCTATAAATCAATATGGTGCCCAAAAAGAAAGAGAGATGAAAAAAATACGTAAAAGGAAAGAGAGAAACAGGGAAAAGGAGATAAGGGTAGACTGACAATAAAGGAACATTTATTTGATTATTGTAATTCAATAACCTTTTCTTTGTATTTCTTGCCGATTTAATGTTTTTAATATTGCATTGAAGATTTTTTTTTAATATGATATCGATCATAATATTTTTAAATGAATTGTATAGGAAATTTTATAAAAGACCTATACGTATGCATATCAATAATCGCTTACGTAATATCAGAATACTATTCATGATAAACCTGACTAAGCGAGAGACAAGCATGATATCTAATAGACAGGTGTCACACATGTAAAACACTAATTTAAAAATAATTTATTTCTATTTTTGTGGGGAGTGAATGAGCTAATAACTATTGAATCAGGGGATACAATTGCCATTGTATCGCAGCAGATTATACCAGATTGTAATACTAACCGCACAGGTATTGCTATGACAATCACTTTCAAAAGTTATTATTCTTTCATTTTAAGCCGAGGTCAACTATATACTAGTTCAATCATGATGCATATTTCTGATAAAACGATAATAGCGATTCATGATATACTATCTTTCAATGTATGTTTGTAGTAAACAAATCGCACCATTACACAACAGTAGTTATCTTTGATGTAACATAGTTTTAGTCATCTTAAAGTATCTGCAGTGATTTAATGCTTTATTTCGAGAACACTCTGTGGTAATAACTGCTCACTCCGAATCATTTCGGCGCACGATCGATGTAAATTGGCAACTGAATTAGTCATTGTGTTGGCTTTGGTAATTGTATTATGATAGCAATAATTCGTCACCTTTTTACCATAACTAAATCAATTGTCCTTGGGAATGGATGAAACTTTGAAGGAGGGGAATTTGCAACAAAATTGTGTATTTTCTTGCTACGTTTTGGAGAATCACTCTCTTGTTTAATGCAGCATAAAGTGAAATTGATTGGAACATTTTATCGCCTTCATGAGCGGTTATTGTGTCAACCAAAAAGAGCAAGTCGTCGCGGAAGAACGGGGGGTTAGAATTTGAAATTGAATTTAAGACTTTGCCCATTGAAGAAAAGGTGACGTATTGTAAAGGTTGTTCTTGCTTGTTTTTTCACTTGGGCGCAAACAATGTTTAATTCATGGTTTAAGGAACAGCTTCTCGGTGAGGAAGATTCGAAGATCTGAGGTGAATGCGGTTATAGTACGGATATTTGGTTCATCTAAGATATTTATTATACCTGTTAATTCGTTCAAACCTCTAATATCAGGATTATGGATTTTCTATTCAATCTTATAATTCCCGTCGTTAATTCTACTTCAGTGAATTATAACGGGTAATTCCTGATATATTTGTTTCCGTTATCTCCGTTTTCATAATCTTTATTCAGAGATACTCTGTTAACCGTATGACCACTTTCGGTAATGATCAATCAAATTATAACCATAGGTTTCATATGAGAATCTAGTATGATGGGGGTTTTTCATATATTTGGAAGAAACCAAGACGTGAAATTTCGTTTAGAATTTGGGAAACCTTGAATAAAATCCTTTACAAAAATATCTTGTTCCTTAATCATATCCCATGATATGATATTTCACTTGAAACCAACCGTAAACATTGAACATCAAATTTGCAATGTAAATCTACGCATTTCAACAGGCTTAATTCCATCATCATATTTTCACATCAGCATGATCAGAGGCATGCACCCGGAGCTCGCCCGTAGTCGGTCGAGCAACTGCTCGACGAGCCAAGCTAAAATTCGATTATAATGATGGCAATTCGCAGTAAATATTGAATCAGTATTCGAACACACCGAATGATGATGGTGAAATTGGAATTTAGTCAAGAAAGCTTCCTGCTATTCTCGTTAATCCCCCCTCCCTATTCCTTTGGTCAATATTTTTAGAGGAAAGGAGGGCATTTATAGCTACAGATGTTTCCCCAAAATGGAGTCGTGATTTATGCATAATGGAACTCAAATTACATCTCCCTCTTTCTTTATTCCAACGCTTCTTTCATCATTATCTTCTCACCTATCTTTATCTAGTACTGTAAACGATGTTTTGCGCAATAATATACTTTTCTTTTTAATTTATGTTTGCTGTTTATAATGTTACTTCCTACCAACGCTAAACATTGCGTCCTTCAGTATGAGAATCACATCGAACTAAGTGTATTAGTCAGAACAGATATAACCTTTTTATTATTGAAGGTCAAATTTTAATTTGTATTATGGTATGTAAGCTAGAGTCCCTATTATATATGAATTTCAATAATGATGAATAATGACATCACCTTGGAGTGCATTCTTCTGCTAAGCAAAACTCTTGACGAGAATTCATTTATTTTCTGCGGGGATATCGGTCTCTGTGTCTGGGTATAGAAATGCTCTGGGGTAAACATGGCGTTTGTTTTGTATGGACAAAATGAAAATTTCAGGACTTAAAATTGCCGATAATTTCAGTTGTGAAGGCGTTGAAATGATTGATGAACAGGAAGATACTGCGCGTTATTTATGATTAAATATTTTATTTGACGTTCTTTGGAGATGTACTTTCGCATTTCTAAACACTGCACATTGACAAATATATTTATTGACAAATTCAAGCTGAAATATTATGATAAAGTCATATCATTTACAGCAAACGAATATTGTGACTATCACGTACTACAGTAACTGTACAATTCCTTATGGTGTTTTTTGTGTATAGATTTTATTAATTGATATGTATATGGAGACAATTATTTGGTGCTTGTTAATCTATGTCCCCCATATGGGCGTTTTGTAGCCATAGGAAAAATATTTCTTCACTTTATTTAGATCGAAATTCTGTCGGTATTTTTCCAAATGATTTATTGTTCAATTTCATGATTTTTTTTCTATTTTGGAGCATCTATCTATGTGCGGGTAAACCGGAGCTTGATCGAATACTGTCAGAGAGATTGTGATATAAGAAGGATTACTTACTAGCTTGTTTGGTGAAATATTAAAAGATTCGATTTTTCATGGACCAAGGAAACATGGATGTGTATAAAGCATTATCTGTATTTGTATGTTGATTGAGAATTTGTATTGCTTCAACCACATCGGTAAAACCGATTCTAAACCAATGAAAGTTATTACACTACTCCAATGATAATCATCAATCGGTTTAGTGATCGTTACGTTGATGTGACTTGCGTGCTATAGGAATGCCTGTGTGGGGATGAGGAAGAGTGCTACGCATATTTGCAATGTGATAGTGAAGGAGGTGATGGCAAAATTCACATGAACTTGTGTTCTGAATATCTGATATTAATAAATGGTATAGTGCTCATGGAGTAATTACTTTAGGTGAGAATGAAGATATTTGTGACAATGATAATGCACATGATGGTGGTGGAGCCTAAAAAAAATCACTTAAAATAATGAAGAGTTGTGAATTTCCATTTATTCAGGCCATTTTGA
Organism: Lytechinus pictus; assembly: GCF_037042905.1. Lineage (NCBI taxonomy): Eukaryota > Metazoa > Echinodermata > Echinoidea > Temnopleuroida > Toxopneustidae > Lytechinus > Lytechinus pictus. The sequence goes on along the minus strand of NC_087256.1, from coordinate 32,031,295 downwards.
GCCATAAATGATTAATCAACAGTGCCATTTTTCTCTGCAGATAGGGAAAAAATGACTCCGTAATCTTGAAATAAAAAGTCTATCTTTTCTATTAAAGGCCTGGTCCCACTGGCCGACGGATACAAAACGTATTCATAAAGGACACAGCGGACGAGCAAAATTTCGCAGGTGATGGCTCCATTCGTTTTCATCGGCTCCAGAAATGGACAATATTGGCGAAAACTTTGCGGAAACAAAGCGGAAAAGAACGGACGTGGGCAGTATGTAGCGAGGATGTTAACGGTTGTACATCAGAAAACGGATGGAAGTGGATGACAGCATCGAAGGGGTTACCGCTTACATCCTTTCTATTTCTGCGCTACTGACGATGTATAGACGTTCGGTGTTCCTTATCTTTCCTCCCTCCTTCCGTCGTTCAGTTTCAGTGGATCTGAGTTGCGAGGATGCTCAGATGATGCAGAGAGGATATACACCGGATGTTTTACGGATGATAACGGACATGGAACGTTTGTTGCTCGTATGTGTTGCGGATTTATATCGTACAGGCGGAAAGTTCATCCGTTTGATAAGTTTCGTGCAGCTCAAAACTTTTTGCTCTGATGAAATCACAGTGGATGAATGCTCGATGGATATAGCGTATGTAACACGTATGCAATGATTACACGACGGATGCATAGCGTTTTCCAACGGATGACAAATTTTTTACGTTTTACATGCGCTTTGCATCCGTAAGTGCAGTGGGACCAGGCCTTTATAAACCCTCACACAATCACAACCCTCCTGACACAGTGTAACGTCACGTATTCAGGCCATTAAGAATATTGATAAAGCTTATTGTCGAAACCCCTTAATTATATATTTCTTGAGCAAAATACTCAGCTGTCAAGCGATGAATAAAACTTACATAGTTATACTTTGTAGCTTTACCATTTGTCAAATTTTACTTTTAGCTCCAGTCGGGGTCTTGGTATAAACTTGTTTACATCACACCTCGCGTTGTTACATACCGTATGCGCTACAACGCTGCTGTAAAAGCACTTTTGCCTCTGACAACCAATGTTCTGAACGCGCTCTGTTTTGACAGGTGTCTAATAATCAATTTATTTTCTTAAAAACTTTATTAATCAAGCCACAAAACCATGTAAAATGTTGACCTATGACTAATGCATGAAATTCTGTATGATTTCATTCTCTGCCATAATTTGCCCACAGTGTATTGTTCTTAGATCCATTTCAAAAACATCAATTTGTGGTCAGACGGTTTTGGAGAGAAAAGCTTTTACTGCTTTTATTTCTTTTTCCTACACTCCTTCGGAAGAAAGCCCCCATTTTCTATACCCTGCCGAAGAAAGGAGAAAAATGAAAGCCAAAATGAATTCCCGCTTGCTTTTACGCAGGCGTCAACACGGATTAACTTCTGTTACAATTATTATTTCCTTCGTCATTTTTTTCTCAAATATCTTTTGCTAGCCACCTTCCGGGAGAAAATACCCGCAAGATATGCTTGATTCAAATTAATACAAGATTGAGCTTATCATAACATTTAAAAAAATATCCAGGACTTTAAGGAGTATTCATGAATAGCAGTTTCCTATTTTTTGTCATGACATATAGAAAGCAGTAAGAGAATGGGAAAAATGACAAAGAAAAAAGTAAAAGGGATAGTTTACTAAATTCAATAATTCATACAATATTCGGCAAAGAAAGGAGTGATATGACTTTGCCCTTATACATCTCACTCATCCCCCTGATTCTTTTCCTCGTACTTCCATCGTTTTCTCTTTTATTATTCTTCCTTCTCTCTGACTTTCTCTACCCCTGTCTTCTTGTTCTTTCTCTTGTTCCTTGATTATGTTTTTATTTACTTTTTTAAAATTCCCGCGTTACTTCATCACCGTCAATATCAGTTTGCATAATATAGGAGCGCGGAACCGGGGGACTGGGTACGCTTCAGCCCCCCTCCCCCTCTCCCCAAAAACGGTAAAAACTACCATCTTGTTGTGATTTTTTTGCATGGTCAGCCCCCACTTTTGACTCAGCATCCCCCCCCCCCCCCCACCTTTAAAACAGTTCCGCGGACCATGTGATTATAAATAAATCAGGATGCAATGAACATCCTTTTTACGATAATTATTTCTTTATTTTCGCTGATTGTTTCATTCCTTTCAAAGTTTTAAACAACCCTTCATAACACAATAATATCATTTAAAAAATCAAATATTTTTGAATGACATGAACGGGACATGTCAATGTCGTACGTTTCATTCAAACCGCACGTCGCTAAAGCATTTGTATGCAGATTGTTTTACAAATTGTAATTTTGGTTTGTTCCTCTGCATAAATATTACACCTTTCATATGAATTATTATTATAAAGCCCACTTGCATAATGTATATAAAAAAATCTTCCCTTTTCCTTTATGCAAATAATCATTTACTAAGCTCCATCAGGGAAGTGTTTTTTTTTTTGGTTTTGTTTTTTACATATTTTGCACCTTAAATCAACGTATTACACTATTAAAAAGGCAATCCAAAAAATAATGCTAAAATATTATACCACTGTTGAATTAAAAGCAGTTGTATTATTTGACACCAGAATAAGACAGTTGTTATCTTTTCGATCATGTGTATTTTCTTATCTTATTAAATTTAGATATTAAAAAATTGTCATTACGGGTGGCGTAATGGACCAAAACAAATTAGGGGCAACATATGACCTATGTGCATTTTATTAAGTCGCAAGATAGTGAAGAGATTGAGAATTAATTCTTCTTCTTTGTCATGAAAATATGATTTTATCATATATTTTGACAATTTTTTTTAAAGTCATATCATACTTCGCTTTTTCATTTCTTTTTCTTTTTTTTTCTTCGTCGCGGATTTTTTTTTGGGGGGACAAGTGTCCCAAGCACCCCCGCCCCTCTATACGCCAGTGGACCTATGCCCTATATAGACAATCGTATAAAGACAAACATTTAACCACACCACAGCTGAAAAAAAAACCTTAAAGACCCACTTTCGATTTTGATTTCTGTCACCGAAAATGCATAATTAGCTACATTTCACATCATTATTAAAGCACAAACAACCTGGATTATTCTCATTTCTGCACTTATATTTTTGAAATTTTAATAACTACGCCACCTTTTACAAAATACAATAGAAACATCCCAAGTTCTTCACCTCAAAGAATAAGTGTATGATAAGCTCCGTCGTCAGAGACTTGCTACCATAATAGATCGTTAATGTAGTTCATAACATATAAGCATCCATATTCTAGTGAATTCATTCTTATTTTTAATTAAAACCATTGTAACTTTTCTAGGTATGGTATCTTCCATGGAGATATTTTCCCATAATGCAAAACGTTCCTGAATAGTCAATAAAGGGGGTATAAATAGAAAGAAAGAAATATAATGCAGAGGAAGATTGAATTGTATTTGGATTGTTTGTTTGTAAGTACAACCTTTATTTGATAGAAATTGGTTTATTTATCCGGTGATCATGGTGATGGGTGATTTTGGTATTTATTTAGCTTCGTTTACATTTTGCGTTTTTAAAATCTCTTTCTGTATTTCCCTCACGTCTGCGTCAACACTCAATTAACCACATAACACCCAAAGAAAAGGGTTTCATTAAACATTGTATTTACTAAACCCAGCTATTATGTTTATACAGAGAGATTAAGTTGTCTTTAAGTCATCCCAATTTTCGATTACACTTGTTGTTTGCATTTCCCAATGACTTTGCACTTGATATAATAAAATACTTTTGAGTCTCTGTACACGTACAACATCCCATTTCTCTCCCACTCTCTTTCTCTCTTTCCTACTCATACAAACACACACACACACACACTCACATTTTCTATCTTGACCATATTTTCTCCCGCTCTTTTTAACTAGAAAATTGTGACCCTTTCTCTCCCTCTGCATGCACCAACCACCCCCTCCCCACACACACACACACAAAAACGTATCGGCCTATACATTTACGGTGTAAAGTGAGGACACACTTTTAAGAAAAATACGTCACTATATTAACTGAGGGCTTCTGTGTAAGTTGTAGTCTCATACACCGAGGGTAGTTACGAAATTGAGTATTTATTCATTTCCACACAAAATAGTTTCGTAGCATACAAATTTTACTATACAACCGCGGACATCTATGTGTTGCAAATAGAGGATACTTTAAACGTGTGAAAAGGCATATGAATGGGGTCCGTTTGCAATGGTGTCTTCGGTGTGCTCTGGGCCTCTGTAAAAAAATCACAAGATCGAGTGTGTGTGTGTGTTCTCACTGCATAATTATACACACCGACTTCTCATGAACACATACATACATTTATATTTTTCTCTATCTATCTTCCCTATCGCGTCTCTCACTCTCTCACTCACTCCGGGCACTCACTCCATGGTTTAAGGGAAGTATAGAGTTTCCCTCGTTTGTAAAGAGGGCGTGGTGAGGGGAAGCAGTAATAGAGTGCCCGGTGGTCATTGTCGAGGTCTTGACTAGACTTTCAACCGCTCTTTGTTGACGGGTTGGAGAAATGACTGATCGACCTTCTGAAATTGACTTTAATAGCCTTCTCGAGTTTGGGCTAATGAATGCCTCCAAGCTCAAGTCAAACAGTCTGTGGAAGAGAGAGAGAGAGAAAAAAGGGGGCAACGAGATGAAAAGTGAGGGGGTCATAATTCGTGCATGGGGCCTCAGGCCTGTTCTCACTGCCACCCTAAATGCGATTTTGATAAATTTCTTCCTAAACTCGATGGCATTTTATTATCTGATTGAAAAAAAGCACGAATGCTTGTAAGCAAGCAACCATACGATCAAAGGCTTTAGGTCCTCTCCGAGGGACATGGGAATGCCAATAAACGCTTTACCAAAGGGCACTGGTGCACCAAGTGGGAATCGAACCTGAGTCACCGGAATCCGAAACCCCCGCTCTACCGACTGAGCTATCACACCTCTGTGATATCCTCATAGTCAGCTTCCTGATATCATTATTAGTTAAAAGACATGAAATTTGGGCAGTGTGAACCAATCACGATGTAGAAGTCTTGTTGGAGGAGAGAGTGGAAACGGTAAAAAAAAAATGAGAATGAAATAATCACTCTTTCACGGAATGAATAGAGAGAACTAAATGGTTTTTCCGTCGAACTGATTGTTCAGAATGTTAGGCCACAGAAAAGCCGTCTTATGGTTATGAAAAAGGGTAAAAGGGGATTAGTTAATGTAAGGCCAGAGGGGGGATTAAAAGCCGTCTGAATATAAGTACAGCATGTTTTTGAGCTTGAATACTTTCATAATCTAAACTGCCTTGTAGCTCCACCATAACCCCTTAAAATAACCCTCGGTAAAATATGACTTTGGCGACGAACTAAAAACTTCCCCTGTGTTTTCTATTTTTACAGCTATTCTTACATGGATTAAAGAGAGAGAGAAAAGAAAGTTCGCTTTCATACACTTTGGGAACGAAAATATAACAAGGGTCGGGCTCCTTTTTTTCTGCTTGTATTTAATGAAAGTGGTTATAAATTGAATACAAAATAAATGGGTTCCGCGCTAAGGGGAAAATGAACCTTCATCGAATCATGTCATTTCTTATATCTAACCTAGTTGGTACATACTTGATCCCCTTGAAAATATTGATATATGCATTATGCGATTAATAATGAATAGGTCGATATACATACACGTATTATTTAAACTGCTGTAATATGGAATGATCCATGAAAATATGTAATTCTTTTAGTCATATGGTCTTACGAGTTTATAAAACAGGAAAATGATTTATGGGGGGGGGGTATAGGTCTAATCATTTACGCTTCTCATATCATCTTAGTAAATGGCGAGAAGTTACCAATTGGCAAAGACGTATTAAAATTATGACCTTAAAAATAGATATAATACGATAGGCCTACTTTACGACTGTTTTAAAATTTTGGATGTTCTCGAAATTGCATAAGTGATAAACGAATACAATGGTAAGAAATGTGATTTATTTACTGGATTTTCATTAACCTGTCCTTCAAGCAAACTATTACTCAATTTGAAGTGAATTTATTTACTTCGGAACATGCGAATGCTCCGACTCTAAATAAATTCACTTCAATGCGCGTGAAAGTCACTCAACAAAAAGTTGAACACACTTTTATAGCTAGTGATATTCCATTTAATCCCTCTGAGGAGTGAATTATTCACTCGATTTTGTTTTATACTACCGTTTATATATTCGAAATATTACGTGTATTTTTTTTTATTAATTTCATTTTAATTCGTATATCATAATAACGAAAGCTGCTTTAAACTGACTTTGATATAAATTGTAATTCTTTAATCATGTCATCAAATATGAGAAAATAACCGCCATTTAAGCGAGAAAATCAACAAAACTGTATTTATAGTAAATCACCGATGGTTTGGACATTCACTCTAAAAAAGGTTTACAAACTATTGGGTAAAAAGAATACCCAGCAAACATGCATGTTCCCTTTCTACCAAATATTGGGTAAAATTTTACTCAGTGTTTTTAGAGTGTTGTGACAAACCCAGAAAAATCTAAAATGCTCATATTGACAGAGGTTATACTCACAGGAAGGAGTATATATATATATATTATAGATAGATAAATGGATAAATGGATTTTATTAAAAACATCATGTCTCGCAGTACAAACTGAAATGAACATGAATTACAGATAAAAAGAAATTACAAGACAATAAACAATATACATTATTAATTAACAAAGGAGTTTAAATCAAAGGGTCACTCTCGCAGTGCACTTAATTTCAGTAAGTAGAAATACAAACAGATTAGTTCCAAAGTGCACCACGAAAATGACCCTGTAAATACTTAGCATGCAGAAAAATAATACTAAGTTATTACTTGTAAATAAAACTAGATACAATCTATAAATATTCCATGAGTAAAGTTAAAACTATCAAAATCGTACACACAGGAAACCATAAGTACTTTACTTTTACTATAAATAAGACACTTTGCTATTATAAAATAGGAAAAACTAACATTTAAATGAAACAGAATATCAAATTATATGAACCCTAATTGCACTTAAAATTCATAAAAAAACCAGTGAGTAAGCTTATTTATGTGAGGTATTGCACGAATAGAGAGAAAGAGAGAGAAGGAGGGAGAGAGGGGGAGAGAGAAGTACATGTATATAAAGTCAACAAGCATTGGAAACATCTGATAGAATGAATAAGTTAAAGTTATATAAGATATAATTACAGTAATTAACACCAATATGTATTAATAAATGCATTGTAAAGGATAATTTGTATTTTTTAAATATTGTTTTAATTTACATTCCATAAACCTACTACTTTCACTTTTCATTTCATTGATTATATGGTAAATAAGTATGTATGTAAGCTTTATGTAGGCAAATTGTGGTTTAGCAATTAATCATTCAAATAATGTAAATGTAAACGTAACTATAGTTACTCCAGAGTTGATATTTCAATACATTTGAGACCAGTAGGTATGCATGGTAAAACAAAACCCTAAAGTGAAATGATTTTCATTAAAAAAAGTGTCAAAAGCCAAAAAATTGTAAGTTAAAAAAAAATGTCTCGAAATCATGCAATCAGAAAGGTGTCACTATTTACAGTCCATATTCATTCAGCAGTCTGTGGAAAAAAGGAACAGGACTGTTTTTCATTCTAGTAGTTCTACTTCTAGGTTCAACACAGACACGTTGTTTCCTAAGCTCTCATTTTATGTCAATATAACAGGAGAATAGAATCATAAACAAACAAAGATTTTGATTAATGATCTTATGTAAGAGTTATATAATTGTATTTACTTTTAGTTTGGGGAAATGTTTTATAATTTTAGAGCATAATATTCAACTTGACTATATTAAAAATGTTAAAATAAAATAAATTTTGCATTTCATGAAGATTTTTAGGAATAATTTAACATGAAAACATTTATCATAATGATGATAATAATAATAAATTTGCTTAATGATAATAATAATTAAAATGATATTAATGATAATAATAATATTGATAATAATAATGATCATAATCCATTCTAAGGCGCACAAGCAAAACAACAACAAGAAGAGAGTTTTAATGACTGCCGTATTGCTGATAACTTTTGAAAATTTTTGACCTCAGCTTAGATTTCAAAGTCTCTAATGATGTTATATTTATCCCTGTAAAATTCATAACTTATGACTAAAATTTTAATTCAAAAAAGTTCGTCTGAAGGGCATCACGTGACCAACCTTTGATACTCATGAAAAAAACGACAATATTTAGGGGATCCTCTTTTATCGCTGATAGACTTCTGGTATTAAGTAAAAACGTACACAAGCTGTGCACACATGAGATTCATTCAAACTTGTAATTATTTCGCATGATATAGACTCGACAATTTCGAGCAAACAACTGGTATTTTTAAGGCTAAATTGTGCCTGAATATCTCCTCTTGTTCCTATTCGGGACGTGCTCGGATAAAGACGAAGGATAAAAGTGCATCAACTGGGGTTTAAAAGTCCATTCTTGATGTGTTTCTTGTTGGCTGCAGTCGCTACACAATACTAGAAATGTGATTGACGTGCTGGAGAGCTTTCAAACGCGTGCGTATTGAATTTAATTCAAGTTATGTGTCACCATAAGTAACTTTTCGATATCAAATGACGCAGTCGAACAATGGACAGTTCTTAAAAAGTAAATTGGACTAAGAATCATAGAAAAGGACAAGAGGGAGAAAGAACGGGGGAAAGAAACAAAAATAGAACAGAGGGGGAGGGCAGAAAAGAAATAAAGTAGCGATGTGTATTGGAAATGCCTTGGCCTAATTATGCCAGCGAGTAAAGAGTATATCTCATAAAAAAAGCTGATCAGTTGAACATTACCACCTCTTATTGAAAGCACGCATCAAGTATAACAAGCAAGGATTACTAAACAGACTGGATCATCGGTTGTGTTGACTCTTCGTGACATGGACAAAATAAAAGCAACTTGATAAACCAAGCATTAATATGTCGCTTCGTGGTTTACCAGGCATATCCATGTCTGATCCATTTTCTTCTTTTCTTCTTCTTTCTTTCTTCAAAACTTGGCAACTGACCTTAGATTATCCGCAATCGATCTAAGACCCGATTCTTGGCGCTTTAAACCTGCTGTATTTGTATACATTATCGCCAATCCTCGTTACCTATGAAAAAAGTTAATATAGGCCTACAATATTTTCAATTTACAATGTCGTCAAATTGCATTTAGCGGTATGTATAATGATGATCCCAACGATCATCATATAATGAAATGAGGTGATATATCCATGCTGCAAATACATATCTCTCACAGTTTGTTAACAGTGTATTCACGGTGCAGTCAAAATACTCAAATTCAACAATGGGCAAGAATATGAACATCATCATGATCATGTGAGCACTTACGAAGCAGGGGCGACCATTGTATCAAATTATAAATTGAGTATGAGTATTTTAATATTTGGAACCATACTTATCTTCAAATAGTCAACTATACCACATGGGAACGCACTGTGAATACGATACGTGACACTGTGCTATGCACAACAGTGTTGTGTGTATTTTTATCATTATTATTTCTTTTAATTTACAATTTTCGTCATATTCGATTCTCACTTAATCCTTTTATTCTAATGTAAATATATATATTTAATTTACATTTTTGAATATTACACAAATAATATTTGAAATGCGTACTGATTGTCATTTTCTTATATGGAATATGTCTGGTACATTGGGAAAGTGGTTAAGCATGTTAAGCGTCACATAGCTTTTTAATCTGACATGATTTTTTTTTTTTTTATAAAATCAGCAAAGTAAGGAGTTGCCATCCTGCAAACTATTCTGATTCGATATCTATGCACATCATTTCCTTCACTAATTCACTCACTCTTCTACATTCTAGTCATATCATTCACCACCCCCTTCTATTCCATTCTCGTCTTTTCTCCTAATTTCTTTCAATTCTTCTAAACTCTCCTGTGCGAGTCTAAACTATGACAAATACAGTTTGTCAAAAGTCAGTGTGGTTATTAAAGAGGAAAACAAACACTCACTTCGCGGGTTTAGGCACGAACCTATTCTTTCGTCGAGTTTTTCATCTTCTCTTCTCCCCCACCCTTTTCAATTTCATCTCTTTACAGTATAAAGCCCGAGCGTTTCCATGTTAATGTCGCATTAATAGAGGTATGAAATGTTATGAATTAAGTTGACGGCAAATTCTGACGTAAAAGGGACTGAGATCAGCTGCTCAAACTTAGGAAACCGTTTCTCTATTCAAATTGGCTTCAGTTCGTATCAAACTTTATCCTATATTGCCCCCTTACAAGCTATCGCTCACAATGCAAGCTTGAGACCTGATTAAACATGTATTGTTGCAATTTGACTCTGCCAATCATCCCCCTCACTCCCCCCCCACCCCCCACTTTCTCTCTCTCTCCCTCCCTCTCTCTCTCTCTTTCCCTCTCTCCCTCCCTCTCTATTTTCCTCCTTTAAAATTTCATATTCTACATTTCTTACAACAAAGGTTTTTATCATCATACTGTGTATTACAAATCGACACGCAAAATGAAGACGTAGCGGTCGGGAAGGATTTTATGAACCAACTTACAGTTTTAATTCCCCCAACAATGAAGTTTTTCAGGAGCGCCACTACTAAACCAGAAATCCATTAACCGTCTATCGATACACAATTCAGTGCCTGATATTGATATCTATATAAGGATTTTACTAAACATGGCCTTACGCAGAAAATTTTCCTAGGGACAAGACGCGTGATATATTTTGGGAGAAACTCCGAGTCGAAAGCGAGTGAGCGAAGGCAACCAATTTGTTACTGGAGCACTTTTTCATTTTATTGAGTGAAATTGACGGATTTCGTGTACACTTCTTTATTAATTATGTGAAAATTTTCAGTAAAAAAAGAGTAACTTTTCACAATTCTTGGGGCGCCCCCCCCCCCCCCCGCTTGCAATGTTTAGAGTTTAGGGGAAAAGTGATCTTTTTCCTATATTATTTCCTTTAATTAATCATTCAGTCATCAACATTGTCTCTATAAATACATATTGGACGCCGAATCCGACGTTTTGCTCTTTATTGTATCAGAATTTATTTTTTTAAAATACCATGATAATTTATTCTAAACATAAAGTTTCTGAATAAAATTCCTGATTGAAGTTTGTTTGATTATTTTTTGCATGGCTTACTGTAAATACTTTTGGAAATATGGGTAAGGTTAGTACGCCGATGTTCATGTTCTAAGGGGTGACGAGGGTGTGCGATTCTAATAGAAAAACAAAACATTGCAGTATTTACAACATACTGTTTCGCTTACGAAATTGAACTGTTTGAGAAACGAAATGAAATTAAAGATTGAATAACTTATTCATACTATTGCTTGTATCGAATACAAATCCATTACTTCAACAAAAGAGAAATTCAAACAATAAAACATCGTAAATGTTTTAAACCAAGAGTCATGGGTACATAAAGAACAAATGACAGACATGGGAACTAGCGTTGATAACAATAATGTAAATTTGGATAAATTGCAAAGTCAATAAGTTGATTAAACTTTAGAAGCTATAATATAAATTTCAAAAGAGCGATGCGGTTTTCGGCTGTGGCATTTTCTCGCCGATAGAATTTTGTTTAAAACCCTGCCTAAACAGAGAAATATACTCGGCAAACAAATCTGACTATTCATTAAATTAAAAAGCTACCGTGAGGTAATGTGATTTGCTTGCATTTCAACTTGAATTGGTATCTATTATTCATCATTTTGTTTTAACCTGCCGCTCTTTGTTCATTATCATTATCGTGATTCAAAAGTTTTCGAATTTCAATCAAAATCTCATTTTTGCCGAAGTCGCTGACCTGCCGTTTTCGCCCCACTTTTCTTCCCACGGTGCCAATGTTAAGGATAAAACTAATTATTTATGAGCCACTTTTCTTTTACATTGTTTGTTTAAAACAAACAAAATTACTTGCTCTTTTTTGACGTAGCACTGGCTTAATAATGTGCTCTATCTGATAGACAAAGTGTAATTTGAATAATAAATGATACCTTCTAAATATGATTGTGGAATGGGGTAGGGATTGGCATGACTCGAAGTTTGACTGAGGTCGATAAACTCTTATGAATGATAAACGGTGAGCGCATCACCTTTACCTTATCATGTCTTATTCGCAGATGACACTAAAATATTTTATTGACATCAGAACCTAAAAATACTGAAATGTCACAACTTTTAATCAAGAATGAAAGAAATTATCATTACGGTTTTATTAAAATGATATGTCAATTTACGGACAAAAAGGAAGCTAAGTTTCTAAGTGCGATTTTAACGATACGTCACATTTATAACACTAGGCTATCAAGCATCAACTATGACAAAGAAATGTATGGGCCCATGCACAAGCATAATAGAGTCACGATTGTCCCCAGGCAATTGGGCCCATGAAATGCTTTGTAGGATCTGATGCTGGATACGCGCCTGGGTAGCAAGAGGCATAGGAATTTTGTACAGATTGAAATATTACTGCTCTCAAAGATTTGATTTGATTTGATTTTATTTTATTTCAGCATTTTTCCAACAGAAATAATTAACAAACATAATGTACAACATAAAGAAAAAAATAGTGATACATTTCTTTTTACAAAACAAAATACAAATAATCATTCATTTGCAAAAATGTATATAGATAGTATTAGTTTGCAATATTATAAGTTGTACTTTGTTGAGTATAGACCAAAAAAAAAAATGCTGGAGACCGCTACCATAAGCAGTGCTTGACTAGGGTAGCGGCCTCAAAACGTATTAGCGAAATAGACAAAAAAGAACGAAGTACAAATCAAGCATTGACTTAAATTAATTATAAACAGATATTATTAATACGATATTTACATGCAAGAACCTTGTATGCCTGATATTATGTGCACATTTGACGTATTTGCATGTGTTTGTGCATGTGCAAACGTGTGCGCGTGTGCAAATGTATATTTAAAATTGTATGTGTATGTATAAGTGTGTGTGTGTGTTGAGAGTGGGTGTGCGTGTATGTGTGTCGGTATATGATAATTACTTGTGTTTTGTAACTTATAACTTGCATATATACATGTATATACATATTCCACAAATTTGTTTGTACATTATGGCCGAAAGCCTGTGATTAAACTTGATTAACTGAACCCCGGCTACGTCTAATTGCATATTCTCTGACCTATTTGTATTTACAACAGAGACAGTCATTTATACCCTACACGACATTCAACTGAAAAATCTAAAACTAATAATTGCTCAGAAAACAATAGGTCATCACGGCCCTCATATTTGGAACAGTTTCCCTATAATGATATTAAACAAGCTGCATCCATTCTCTCGTTTTGTTAAAGAGGTAGCTTTTATCAAAGTATTTGAAAAATTCTCACCTGCGCGCACACACATACATACATAAACCCCTTAAAAAAGTTTGGAAATCTGATTTTGATCGATAATCCCTCCTCGGTTTTAGTGAATATTGATGTGTGATTGATACCAATGAATAGATCATTTTATAATTCTCTTTAAAATGATACCCTACATGATATGATTATGGTTTACATGGAGGTGCAGTGCCTTGAAATGTCAGTGGGGCAAGGTCAAAATTCAAAAGTTGCAAAATGACACAATATTGAAAGTCACTGTTCTTTTTTTTTGTGTTGATAAGTGAGTTTCTCAGCGGTTTCTTTTGTTTTCATGCACCGTAACATTAACATGCATGGATATCTGTGAGATAACATGATTTGAGTCGTGGTTTGAAATACCCATGCATGTTTGTTTGTGTGTTTGTTATGTGTTTTCTTGTGCAGAGGTGTGTTTGATTCCATTTTAATGTCGATGTTAAGAAACCGCTGAGAAACTCACTCATCACCACGGGAAAAAAAGAACAGTGACTTTCATTATTGTGTCATTTTGCAACTTTTGAACTTTGACCTTGCCCCACATTTCAAGTCCTCTGTGTAAACCATAATCATATCATGTAGGGTATCATTGTAAAGACAATTAAATGATTTTTTGAATGATATCAAAATTGTATTGCGTAGAATTGGCAGTTGGGAGAAATTTATGGCCAAACTCAGATTTCCACACTTTTTTTAGGAGTTTATATAAATATATATACAAATATATATACATATTGTAAATATCGTATATATATGCAGAAACGATGTAGAAAGTAAGACAGACATAAAGACATACAGACTGACAGATTGATAGATAGATAGATAGATAGATAGATAGATAGATAGATAGATAGATAGATAGATAGATAGATAGATAGATAGATAGATAGACAGATAGATAGATAGATATATAGACAGACAGATAGATAGATAGATAGATAGATAGATAGATAGATAGATAGATAGATAGATAGATAGATAGATAGATAGATAGATAGATAGACAGATAGATAGACAGATAGATAGACAGACAGATAGATAGATATATATATAGATAGATAGATAGATAGATAGATAGATAGATAGATAGATAGATAGATAGATAGATAGATAGATAGATAGATAGATAGATAGATAGAATAGTAATGATTTATTGGAAATACATGATTGGCAGCCAGTGGCTGAAATATACATGTTTACAAAATATAAGAACATTCAAAGATATTATACAAAGAGCATGAAGAGTAGATAAACTATTTAAACAATGCATTCAATACATAATAGATTAAATTACACAAAGATAACACAAAGATTACACAAAGATTGATAGATGGATAGATAGATAGATAGATAGATAGATAGATAGATAGATAGATAGATAGATAGATAGATAGATAGATAGATAGATAGATAGATAGATAGATAGATAGATAGATAGATATATAGATAGATAGATAGATAGATAGATAGATAGATAGATAGATAGATAGATAGATAGATAGATAGATAGATAGATAGATAGATAGATAGATAGATAGATAGATAGATAGATAGATTACACCGTGTACAATATAGAGGAAATAAGATAATAAAGATTGACAAATGAAAGAAAGTATAATGTTATACAATCCCTTCAACCCGGGTTATTCTCTCGACGAGGTTTTGGTTTTTCCGAAATTGATCAACATTTACATATTTAGTCTCGCTCTCCAATGGCCCACATCTATGCAATGATATCCCATATAGAGAATACCCTCTTGCGTTTCTTCCTGCACTCACATTCATTCGATGTGACAGCAAAAGGAAAGGGCCTTTTGAGAAAAGCTTATTAATTTTACGATGATGGCACCCAAACTGGACATCGTCGTCTAGCTAATTTTACGATAATGGTGAAGAATGAGGCTTCGATCTCGCCATTCGATCACGGCTAATGATGATGACCGGGAGAAAAAATACAAATGCACGCCGGAAGATAAACAGAACGTCTTTAGCGCGTTCCTTAAAAGCGGCTGACTCTCAATAACAAATTGCCCATTTTTTATGTGGAAAGAGGGGGGCTCCGCACTCCGTTTAGCGATTTTACTCGAGTTGTCGTCTGCTCGAACTCGCTTCAGAATGCGCGTCGTTTTAATTGAGTGATATGGTGTTACAAAATAATGTTCTCTTGTGAGAGATATATGGTCGGTCATTAGCCGGCAATGGCTGACTGTTTATCGTAAGGGAAATCAAGACATCGGCGGTGAGATAAACAACCCCATCTCTTTCCCCCATTAATATCAATTTGTTAAAAAAGATTTCACACTCTCTGTTTTCAACGGCTATGCCCTTTTTCCCGTTAATACCGAGCAAAAGCGATTAATGACATCGTCTTCTGGAAGTCACTTTTAGGCCAGGTGTATCGCCGGTACGCTATAACTCACCTCGGCTAAAAGTCAAGGGGAAATGTCGTTCGTTGTTCGTTCAATGTTTGTTGTTCCTCCGCCAAGCGAGTCGCAGTAACAGTTGCCTTAATGTACACGTTTGGACGTTTTACAGATGGAAATATATTACCAGAGATTTGGCGAACGGAAGCAGATTGAGGTTTACAAATTATAAACAAGATATGAGGGCATCATTCCTTTCCCCATCATTCAAGTTGGTTTTGAAGCGTTATTATCATCTACCGCCCACAAAATAAAGACGGAAATGAAGCAGTCCGGGGTTGTCAATTTTTTCCAAGCAAACTGCTTATAATCATGATAATGACAATCCTCCTGCGAATTGTAGATATTAAAATTATTTGGCAGTAGATCATTATTCGTTTGGAATGATATGTTGTAGTCTATTTTATTTCTCTATTGATTTATGCCAAAAAACAGTAAACAAATGATATTATTATGTTTGTTATGTAATGAAAAATGTACTATTATGAACGTCAGGAATGCAGAAGAAAACAACACATCAAATCAAATAGTAATAATAATATATAATAATCAATTTGTATAGCGCAGCTACTATAATTGCATATAATAATAATAATTGGATTTATATAGCGCTTTTTCCAGAGGATACAAAGCGCTGTTGGTTGCATAAGACAAGTAAAGGTTTATGGTTATATAAGTGTGTTTTGAGATGTTTTTTGAAGAGGTCAATAGAAGAGAGGTTTCGAAGAGATGGAGGGAATTTGTTCCACAGACGGGGGGCAAGAGATTGAAATATACTCTATTGCGCTTGATAGGACCTACTTGATATCATATTTTTACACCGGCTGTGCACTCTTAAAATAGTTGGGCAAAAAATACCCAACTTTTAACCAATTCTGGGCAACATACTGTCCACACAACTATTGGTTAAAATCTGTCCTTGTTGGGTAATAAAAATTAATAATTGGGTAATAAATTTGCTCAATTGGATAATAATTGCACAGAATATATATATTTTTTACCAACATACATTACCCAACACAGTGGACAGTATGTTGCCCAACATTTTAAGTGTGTAGCTGAGCCGCCGTATAGGTGCTAAAGAATTAATAAATCTTACCGGATACCCATTCACCTCACCTGGGTCGAGTGCAGCACAATATTATGGGCAAATTTCTTGCTGAAGGAAAACGCGCCATGGCTGGGATTTGAACCCACGTCCCTCTGATTGAAAGACGAGAGTCAGAACCACACGACGTCCCCACAAATTAAATCAAAGTATATTTGATGAGTCTGGTGATAATAGGCCCATATAAAGGCATTCAGTTTGGATGACATGAATGTTTTAGGCAATATGGGATGCGTATTGACGCCTGCCATTAAAATACCTTCGTTCTAGACGAGGGTATCATCTGATAATATTCACCTATTTACGAAACCCACCAAATTTCCAAAATACAAAACATTTGAAAATGGTATTTCGCTAAAAGAAACTTCGTAGGCAATGCATTAAACGTTTCAACATTTATGAAAATAATCAAATAATAACATTGAATAAGAATAAAACTAAACGATTACCATCATTTTGATAAAATTGATACAAAATCACCGTCTGAGGCAAATTTGAATAACAACCCCCCCCCCCCCCCCCCGCCATGGATCAGTCACGCACATGGTTTGGTTACGCTGTCATTCAAATTATCAATATTATCTCAGAGTATTATCCCTTAAAACCTCATTCACATGTTCTCATATCTGTTGCCTTTAAGCCAACATAGACATTCAAGTTTTATTGACAGCTTGCAAAACATACATTGTGCAAATTTGTCCAAATACTGCCATAATTGTGACATAATCTTGTTGTTGTCGAAATTCCATTCAATTCAGAGCATTTTCGAATTCGATTCAATTAAAAGAAGATAATTTCCGCCCTAGAATTCCGGCGTGAGCCCACACATTATATATTGAAAATAAATGGAAAAAGAAGGGGGAATTTTTAAAACTCGATCCCATTCTATTCTATTTCGTTAATGAACCGCTGCATATGGAAATAAACGAGATATAAACTTGTTTCATAATAAAATGAAAAATGCAGTTGTTTAAAAGTGGATGAAATCCTATGTGTATACTATAATCATGTAACTTCAACAGAGATCTGATTCACAAGATATGTCTTTTCAAGACTTCCTGATTCCTTCACAATACAGGTGTTAAGTTACATAATTATTCACAATTATTATTTGATAATACGTATTAAGTTGTTGTTTCAAATGTAATATGAGCTGTTTTCTTTCATACTGATTTTTAGTTTTAAACGCTGTATTCGTTTTTGTTGTTTCTGACGTCGAAATTAATAAAGTGTAAATGAAATGAAAAGTCCAACAATAACATTTTGTGTGAAATAGTTGTGATTATAGAAAAGATTATGTGGTGAATAATTAGACTATTCCATGTTAGCCACCTTATTCATGCTTTTACTATTCGTAATCACATTGATATTAGCGGGTACAATAGATAAATCAGCACGAATTTTAAACCATGAATTTCTTGAGGAGTTGAATTATTACTGCAATCAGCATGTAAATTCGTAATTAGACAACAAATTACTGAAAATAAAGCACAAACATCTGTTTCGCTAATTACCTTTCTCAGTCTCTACAGATAGGCAATACATTGTGCTGGTATCACTCCCCTCAAAACAGTCTACTTTGTAAGCGCCATTTTTCAAATGTATATTTATCTAATTCATGTGTTTTTATTTGAGTGTATATCGACGGCAATCTTTTAAAGGGATAAAGAATTTGTCTTTTTCATTATCACAAAGCTGTAACACATAGGCCTATATGTACCTCGCCACAAACTATTCATGCTTTTGCTATTAGAGACTCATGCTTTCTCCTGTTTGCAAAAATCGCATAAATCTATGTTGAAAATGAACTTTCGTCAAAATGGAAGACGATAAATATTTTCAGATGAGGATTGATGAATGAATGAATGAATGAATGAATGAATGAATGAATGAATGAATGAATGAATGAATGAATGAATGAATAAAGGAATGAATGAAGGAATGAATGAATAAAGGAAGGAATGAATGAATGAATGAATGAATGAATGAATGAATGAATGAATGAATGAATGAATGAATGAAGGAATGAATAAAGGAAGGAATGAATGAATGAATAAATGAACGAACGAACGAACGAACGAACGAATGAATGAATGAAGAAAGGAAGGAAGGAACGTATTGATGAATAAATGGATGGATGGATGAATGGATGGATGGATGGATGAATGAATGAATGAATTAATAAATTAATTAATTAATCAATTAATGGATGAATGGATTGATAAATGAATGAATGGATGGATGGATGGATGGATGGGTGCATTAATGAATGAATAATTGAATGAATGGATTGATAAATGAATGAATAAATAAATGAATGAATGAATGAACAAATGGACGGATGGATGGATGAATGGATTGATAAATGAATGAATGAACGAAAGGATGGATGGATGGATGAATGAGTGAGTGAATAAATGGATCCGTGCAACAGATATGTATACTAAAAACCAGCATTTGACTGACTGTGTTTGACAGTAATGCAAAACCCTCAGGTTACTAACAAGAAGGGAAAAAGCGATGTAGGAACCACGATTGGTAATGAGTAACAAAAATAAGACAGACTTCAGGTAAATAGAGCAGAAAGTCCTGTCATTAATAATTCGTTTTTTAATAAAATTATATAAATCCGGCCAACCCACTATAGGATGCTACTTTTCTTTTAAGAAACTTTGACCAATATATACATGTGTCATAGCAAATTTCCTTATGACTCTTAACACCATTGCGACACACTGCTATACCGCTCATAATCAAAGTTCTTAATTATTCAAATACGTATATTAAGCCAATTATGTCACATTAAACAAATGAATTACGTATGCGAATATTGGAATTTTGGTTCGCATTATTCGCAAGAGTGACTCGTTTGAATTCGAATACCGACAATATGTATTATGCGCAATATGGGACACTTCATAGCTCTGCCGATTATTCAGTCGATAGAACCAGATTATGTTGATCAGTCATTAATAATTGCGTCTGTTATTGAATATAAATGATTAATTAACTTTAACAAATGGACTCAATTTACATATTGATAATTTTCAATACTTGTGATTGCATGAGAGGTTTCATAAAATATGATGGTATGCCTATAGGGATTAACAGTTCATGATTTGTTTAAGTGAACGTACTTTTTACACTCCGTTGTAGTTAAGCTAGTAAAATTCACATTTGGTTGTTTTTAAAACTGTCTTGAAAACTTGCAATATTGATAATTATTTGATATTTTTTCTTTTAAATTCTGGTTAAAAAACCTGGTTAAATCGAGACTTTTTCACTATGGACACGTCACTTTCATTTTAACCAGGATTTCGAGAAAATGTGTGCAAATGAAATAATATTATTCTATATTTCTTTTTGTACAAGCTTCCAGGTATTGCTTTAGTCACACCAACAAACCAAATCCAAACCAAGAGATGTTATGTCATTGTAAATCATCTATTTTGTCGGGCATGAATCGGTTTGGCCGGACTTGAATCGGTTTAGCCGAGCTTGAATCGGTTTGGCCGAGCTTAAATCGGTTTGGCCGAGCTTGAATCGGTTTTGCCGTGCTTAAATCGGTTTCGCCGAGCTTGAATTGGTTTTGCCGTACTTAAATCGGTTTGGCCGGTGTGACTGTGTCATAGCTTGGGAAAAGTTATGAGAAATAAAACTGTGATGGACAATCGCACTGTGAGGATGAGCATGACCCATTTGACCTCGTACCAACCAGTTTACGTGACCCAATGAGGTCAATAGGCTCGTTCCATCGTAACTACTTAGCTTTTACATGTTTTATTCCTCAATTGGCGAATGTGAACTGCGATGACAAAACTAAAATGTCATCTTTCTACTCAAGAAGGAAAAAGGTTAATCGGTTTGTCTATATACAGGGCAAAGAAACGGAGACTAAAACAATAAGAAATCAGAATAAATAAAACCGTTTTTGACGAAAAAATGAAATCTTGTCTCTCTTACTTTATATTTCTTATGACAAAAATCAATATGATGATAATGTTTTGCAAACAAAGACTAGGTATAATTCTTAGAAATTAACGAATATTGATGCAAAACAGAGGAATATTCGTCATGCGAAATAAGAAAGTATGTTGCAGATAAACAAGCACGCAAAAAATCTCCAACTAATTGCAAATACAATTTCAGAATTTTAGATAAAAGAGAAATGATCAAACCGATTCCTATAAGATGGTATAGAAATAGCCTGAGGTAGTGAACTAGAAAAAATGCCGGCACCCAAAATGATGACTGAACTCTGTATACTTACAAAGAAGATTCCAATAATGCAACTGAAACCCCACTTACGGACGTAATTCAGATCTTGATTTTATCCCTTATTTCTGGATAAATTGAGAATGAAATGAACATTTGCCGTGTCTAATTCTGCGTTCGCTAAGGTTTGCCCCAATATCCCTCGACGAATTTCCCCTATATGTCCGGGAAACCTCCCTTGTCTTACGAAGCACGTAATCGACCTTTGAAGGTAAATTATTAACCTATCTTGGGGTCTTGCTCCTTTTTTCTCTCGAATGTAATCGAATAATTATTTGTTTTCGTTGATACAAGATGCAGGGTGGATTTATGAGTTCCAATATTCTTACAGTGGTCGTAAAGTAGTGTCATTTCGGGCAGAATGATACAGGGAGGATCACAGGATCTTGAAGTGCCTCCATCCTTTAAAACCTTTTAAGATTATTTTGGTAATTCCCCGCCCTCCCCCCCCCCCTAAAATGAATTTGTAAGTATCCGAGTTTAGTACGACGTCATAATAAATGCACAGGTTCCAATCCCGAGAGAACATATAAGATATGTTACGAATGCTACAAAGAATGCAAGCATCCAAGTCCAAAGTAACGCCGCCCATATTTGTTGTTGTTGTTGTTGTTTCGGCTAAATGGTGTTCCATTAAAAAGATTTTTTTGGGGGTTCAATAAATAGAAAAAATCAAATAAGCATTACAGTGATAATTTCATCCAACATGGATGTAAAATATATATTTTTAAAGTGTTAAAGTTTCGCTTAATTTCATTATATGCACACGTTTGTATGTATGCAAATGAGGGAATCAATGACGTCACCCACTTAATATTTCTGTGTTTTTGTATTATGTCAAATATGACCTTTTTTATTATTATAATGTAAAACATACTATGTTAAATGATAAATGTACCAAGTGCCTTTTCAAAAGAACATCAAATAGCCCAGTGAGGGCGCTTTGCCACTCTCCACCCAGGTGTTAAATGGATACCAGGACGGTAGGATGCCTAGCAGTTGAGTCTTGGAACTCTTGTTGGAATATTCCCAAGGAGCGGAGAAAGGACATACATTGTGTGCGGGCATGTCAGGATCCGATGACTGGGGTATTAATACTTGCAATGTAAAGTGCTTAGAAACAAAGTGTAATAAGCGCTATATAAATGTAACTATTATTACTATTGTTAAATATTTTTAAATTTCTAATTTCTAATTTCCACAAAGAATCAATTTATGAAAAAAAAAATCAAATGACTCCACAATTTGTTGAGATTGCAATGATAAACGGGACAGCATGGTGATAGACTGGGGTAGGGGATGAACATAAAAATCACTATTTCATAGACATTTTCACGATATTGTAAACGTTTACTTAAACCGGAAAATGGGGAACTCAAGCCTCCTCCCCCTGAAACTGCGGCCCTTAAATGGATGCTCCGGGCTGAAAAGAATATGATTTAAACAGATAAAGAAAAATCAGACAAACAAAACACTAAATAATTGATAAAAATCGGACTAGGATTAACAAAGTTATGACATTTTACAGATTTACATTATTCCGGTGAAACAGTTGTAGGCATGTCTTCATGAATATTCAATGAGCAACTTGATGATGTCATGTCCCCACTTGTTTTTTTGTACTTTATTATATGAAATTAGGTTTATTCAATTTTTTTCTACCAAGAAATAAAATTGACAACTGATTTAGTGCATTAGATATTCATTGCTGCAACTTATTTCATTATAAAGGAGACACATTATTCACACATGTATGAAAAAATGAAACGATTATGATTTCAATTAATTACATAAGAAATATGAAAGTGAGGATGTGACATCATCAGTTCACCTAATGAATATGCATGATGACGTACATATAACTATTTTCACAAACTATTGATAAGCTTTGAAATTCAATAACCTCATTATATATTATCCAATTTTGATGAAATTTTCAGCATTTTGCTTTGTGAGTTTTACTCTATTTATTTAGATATAAATATTTTCAGCCCGGAGTACCACTTTAATAGATGGTATTCTGATGTGATGAATATGATTGAATATCCTTACCAAAACGTGAAACAAGCTTTTAAATGAAGGTAGCTATTGAATTATTTTTCCAGAGATGGATAATAATAATAATCATCATCATCATTATAATTAATGAAAAGGGATTATTCTACTTAACAACTACATAGCCCTACCTACACTCAAAGAGCAGCTGTAGTTGAGTATAACCACAAAATGAGGAAATATAGTACATCACAAAACTAGTAAGATGAAACTAAAATTCTTGTTACTCTTACTGAAGCGGCTGAATTAACTGGTATTAATTAATTTTATTGTAAAGATATCGAGGCCTGCATTCAAGTACTCATTTGGTGGCAATCAATAAAACATGTTTATAAGCTAGAAGAGAATATGTAGGAGAACGTATCTATCGTAAGAGACATGGATAGATAGATAGATAGATAGATAGATAGATAGATAGATAGATAGATAGATAGATAGATAGATAGATAGATAGATAGATAGATAGATAGATAGATAGATAGATAGATAGATAGATAGATAGAAAAATAGGTAGGTCATCATGTTATGGACTCTAGTAAAATTTGCGAGAAGATAGATAGATAGATAGATTGGTTGATTGATTCGTATATAGCGAGATGTATGTTTGTAACGTCGTTATTTTAATAAGCAATATTAATAAAATATGTATGATACCTTACTGCTTTTACAAAAAAAAATGAATGACTGAATATATATGTGAATCTGATGATGATAATGATGATGTTGATGATCATGATCATGCTCACGGTGATGATGGTGATGATATCTAAGATAGTGTCCTCATCTTTCATCTTATTTCTCCTTCGTTGATATCATTTGCAAAGTCTGTCATCCCATTAAAATAAATCACTTGCACTTGAACAAGATCGAAACAATAAGGGATATTCATCATAACAAGTTTTCATTACTCGTCTCTGACCATATCCATTCTAAGAAAACCAACAGGTTAAAGTAATTGATAATTATTCATCAATTTTCAGGTGGCACGTATTATAGGTACATTATATGTTTTTATGTTTCCTGTATGCTTTAGTTAACTCATTACTTTTTTGCCAGTTTAATTACATTTTGCAATGTTCCTGCGATTGGCTTTTTTAAGAATAGAAATTAAACTATATAAGTTAAGCACATTTGAAGAAAATATGTTTTAGACTTATATACGAATTGAAGGATTTTTAAGGAGGATGACTCTGACGAATTTTGATTTACGATACGCCTACCATTTTCACCCCCCCCCCCTCTCTCTCTCTCTCAGGTCTCTCATAAATATATATATATATCTTGTATAAATATATATACAAGATGACTATGCAACAGGCTGGGGTGAAGAAGGCTACTAAAACATTCGATCTTATAAAGAGTGAATCCTCCTACTGGTTGAAAATGTTGAATTAAAATACCATATGATAAAAACTTTATTACTACGAGATGACAATAGAAACAAGAAAGATATTAAATATCTCGTTATAATCTTTCCCTGGTACTCAAGATGAACCCACTGATATCATGCATGGGTCCATGCTAAATGCTCGCCACACACAAAATATATGAGTGATGCAGAGTAAAGTAATAACTGAGAATTGTCTTGGAAAATTTAATGACAGCTTTTCTTAACCACTCTGGCAATAGTCTGCAAACATTTACCCATTGCCTACTAGCCCTACTATAACCAGGTGATCTCTGTACAAAACATATCTGAATTACAGAAACAATCAGTCAACAATGGGTGAAGTGAAATCAAATTCACAAACACAGAAAGAGGACTTACACAAACAACAATGTCTTGTTGGGTTTGTACAATCCTTCATGTTATCAAGAGTGCCTTGATTCTACTTGATAGCGATGCACATTTTTTCGGACCCCTTCCCTGAACATACCGAAAATTCTTTATAATCTGACGAAGAAACGTAATTATGACAAATACAGCTGAATCCAAAATTCATTTTGAAAGAGCCATGTTGTACACCATTTGACGGTTGATATGTCGAGAAAAGCTCAGTGTCACTCGACATGTCGTTAAAAAAATGTTCAGAACGCAATTTCAATATGTGTACTTATGTTAATTTTATCTTTTTACCTTATTTTGTGACAAGAACAAGAGGAAACTTGACACATTCCACAAAATGAATACGTATGACATTGCAGTCTTTACGTTATGTAGGGGACCCTCCTTCGATCTCTGATGGTTCTTCTTTATTCATTTATTTATTTATTCATTTATTTATTTATTTATACATTCATTTATCTATGTATTTATTCATTCATTTATTTTTTATTTTTTATTTATTTATACATTTATTTATACATTTATTTATTTATTTATCTATACATTTATTTATTTATTTATTTATACATTTATTTGTTTATTTATTCATTTATTTATTTCAGTTTTCAGTATACCATTGTCCGTATTCTTTCCTAAACGTCATGATACTTAAATCCTAAATTCAATTCCGTTCATTTTTTTGTCGTAATCGCGTGGGAGATCCATGGAGAGCTACTTAATAGATTGGCATGTTATAGAAACAAAATTGATCGTAATTGCATTGTTACTATTCCATTACCAAGCTAAAATGCACGATTAGTATACCATTTACTACTAAAGAGAATATTGGACTCAATTTAAGCTCATTACTGTGGTCGAATAGAAAAAGAAATAGAAATGGGCGAATGACGAAAATGAAATTAATGTGGCTTTATCCTGCTATTCTGTATTATTTATAGGATAATATCCCATTCTATTATGACATTTGAGATTCATCGTATATACATATTCTTTGCTACTTGTTATTAATAGACATGGGGGTTTATATTATCTGACCTTAATTGGCTGTAAAATGATGATATTATTAGAAGGTTTTCTTATGCTGTGCATCATGCAAACAGATAAAGAGAACTATAGTTCGTTTATTTCTGGAAAAAAATATCAAAGCCGTCTCATGTAAGCTAGCTTACAACAAGTTGAAGAAGAAATGAAACATGATTTACTTCCAAAGAGAGCGGTGAATGTCAGTCGATGAAATATAGTGTAATCGGAGCAATATCTCTAAATCGCGCAGCAAATGGGGCTTGTTATGACCGGAGACTAACCAATAAAGCTGCCAGTCCTCCCCGCGATGCCCTCCCTCCCAAAACCGCAGTATATCCACCTGGAGAATGAGACCCAAACGCATTAGCAGACTACACACAGACGATCGTCCCCACTCCCCTTACTTTTGCCGTGCGCGTTTTCGCCATTTTTCTCTTCGCTCGCTTGTTGCTGTAATAAAGCCCTCTGTTTACTGCACATGTCAAAATGATTTGTAAATTATCTGTTGTTGATGGCGTTTTTAGTGGTTGTTAGCCCGGGTCTGAGCCCCACCGTGCTACGTGTGAGGGCCCCTACCCCATAATTCTTCTCACCTTCTGTTTTCATTTTCCCTCACACATGTTTTCTTTTCTTTTATCGTACGACTTGTATCACCGACATGGTTGGAGCACCCAGGTGTGTCACCTTTATACATAATTACTTATATTAGCTTCTATAAATCCTACCGCGACTCGTTCCCTCTTGTTGACTTGACCCGATCAATTTTGAAGCCCCAAAGAAGTATACATCATATTGGGCATGTCATATTTTTTATGCTTTAATCTGATTCAGCTTGTGCCCCCTCCCCCCCCCCCCTCCCCACAGGACTATTTTATTTTCAGATGTATCGCATTTATTCTTCCAACATTTTAAATCGTTGAAGTCGTTATGTTGACGGAAAAAATTAGATATTGCATTCACGAACCGCTGTTTAACTGCCATGCGTATCCATTCATCCACACTTGTGAACCCCCCCCCCCCCCATACTGAGAGAGCTGAGCAAACGAGCCAAAATAACCATCTTAAAATGAAAATGCAAATTTTGATATTATGATCCACAGAATGATATATTATTTAATCACTTTCATTATCTATTGCCCCCTCCCCTTCTATAAGCCTACACCACTGCTCTTGTCTATCCCTGATTAGGTATTCTTCAGAGCACACAGCATGACTTACACCATATGGAAATTATGTCTGCATGTTTACATATTTGGTCAAGATTTTTCCTATTATATTGATGGTATTAATCACTAAAGAAAAGCCGACCTCATATCCCCAAAACTACTATCAAAGCTATTTTATTAAGTTTTTAGCCCATATGATTTCTATTTATAGGTTGTGTTCACATAACACAGTTGAGGTTACTGTGCGAATGCCCCCGGAATGCCCCTGTGCCTCTTCCGTACCCCAACCCCTTCTCTCCTCTCTAATGTCCACCTCTCTCCCCCTATCCCCCCCCCCCCCTCTCTCTCTCTCTCTCTCTCTCTTCCAACCCCCCCCCCCCTCCCCCTTCTCTCTCTCTCTCTGCCTTTCAGCAGATTTGTTAGCACTGCGAGATTGATTTATCGCCAAGGCATAGGGAAATTCGGGAATCAACATTTTTACATTGAGAAATATACAAAAAAATATACCCTAATTAAATTGGCGCCCTCTCCGTCACAACATTGTAACTCTATGCATCAAATTGATAATGATCCCTAGTTTGTACTTGTATATTTTGTCATAATGTGTTTATAAATTATTCATAGTCATGTGACCAAGGTTGGGGTGATGGTCATAATGATCTAGTTTTATCTTAAGACGGAAGACGTTGACTTAATGTTCAATGACCTGTAAGTTTGGTAATTTCTCGAGATAGAGCTTTTGGACATGAGCCCATATAGGATCAAATATATTGCTTTTAAATGAGCAAGCTGCCGCTTCCCATGTGAAAGATTTAACAATAATAGCTAATATCGTCTGATAAAGTGAGAAATATTTACATGTTGTATGTCAGTTGGTCAGGCAAAGAAGGACATTTACAGAACTTTATCGTGACACAAAGATATACCCTGTCTGTCTGTAGGGTCATCGGAATAGTTATGAAAATGGGCGGGAACCTAAGCCGCAAGTGGGGTCTAATCATGCAAAAAAAAACAGATGGTCATTACAAATATATAATTTTTGTAAACGGTTTATTGAAAAAAAAAAGTCCCGAAGCTCCCCCCCCCCCTCCCTCCGATTCGTGGCCCCTACTTTGAGTCAATACAATATCGGTGATAGCTTCTTATTACTGTCCAAGGTCCAAAAAGCAATGATGAAACGGTTACACTTCGTAATTCCGAAGGTTCTTTATTCCGAAGGTTCGTAATTCCGAAACACGTAAATTGCCTATACCTCGATGTCCGTTAATCCGAAAACGTAAAAGGGTTCGTTAATCCGAACATTTGTGGCGTTATTCTGAAGGTTCGATAATCCGAAAACGAAATAAGGTTCGATGTTCCGAAGGTTCGTCAATCCGAAAACGAAATAAGGTTCGTTGTTCCGAAGGTTCGTTAATCCGAAAACGAAATAAGGTTCGTTGTTCCGAAGGTTCGTTTGTCCGAAAACGAAATAAGGTTCGTTAATCATTAGTTTTCGAACTAACGAACCTTCGGAATTACGAACCTCATTTCGTTTTCGAATTAACGAACCTTCGGAATTACGAACCTCACTTCGTTTTCGGACTAACGAACCTTCGGAATTACGAATCTTCGGAAATACGAACCTTCGGAATAACGAACCTTCGGAATATCCGAACCTTCGGAATAACGAAGCTTCGGAATTACGAATGTATGCGGATGAAACAAGGTGGTAAAAATGTATTACAGAAGTATAGTGCGACTCTTTTTTTGTCATTTGACGCGCTCACTATCACATTCTTATTCAACCCTGTATTTTATACAGATTATAGTAAGAATTATCATCAGACGAAAGGGAAGAAAAAACACAAAGAGACGTATGAACTACATGTACTTAGAATACATTTGGAGCTGTATTTATCGCTCAGAATTTATAAAAATGGGATATTTGCATTCAGCTCTCTAAGCAACTGTGTAGATGAAAGTAAGTAAGAATGATTTACAATCCCTCTATAGTTTCTATGGAAACAAAGGATTCTTGAAAAGTCGAATATCTGGTTTGGAATACCTTAAAGAGACATTGTAATTTTAATGGAGTCATAGGTTGGGATTTAAGTGGGTACCAACCCAAATAAAAAGCAAATAATTATCAATATTGATAATGAATATGAATGTTACGCTGACAGGATGACAGAAAGAAATAAACGACATTAATGTGTTAATTTGTTATCAGGCTTAGTGGCTATTGCTTTTTAGCAATGATCTTATGTTGTAGAAATTTAATAAAAACAATTATCGGATGATTGAATAGATGTTAAGAAACCGATTAGTGTGTCCTTATGAATCAGTTTAATCATCCTCATTGGAGATATGAAAGAGAAACAAAAACTACCCACTCTTCACTATTTTCTTCAATTGTTTTTAGAGTTTAAGTTGGATTTATTCTCACAAATTAAATCCTCCAGACCCCTCGCCGAAAGAACTTGAAAACGTTCAAGAAACAAGATTTCCGCGGAAAAGTCATTACTCCAATTAAAACAATGGAAACTTCCAATAAAAACTTGTTAGATTAATTATATGGATAATCATCAATGATGATAGATTTGAACAATATTGGACTTAGTGCTGGTTTACAACTGGTTTACAATTACAGTTAATTTTATGAAGAAGTAGTATCCATTGTTTCGATGAGGACATATCAGTATAGGATCGCATGATAATTACCGGTGATAATTTCAGAGATCCAATTAATCTGCAAGACGAATTGTTCTTAATTGTAAATTTCCGTGCAGTTTAAATCTTACAAATCAGTATTTTATTATTTTCATGATCAATCATCGTCATTAAAGGTTTTTTTTTCAATCTCTTACATGATTCTTTTACTTTTTATTTCTATGCTTTATGAGCTCTCATGTACTTCAAAGTTTTTCTATAATATATCTCCAGATCTCATAAATTTGCATGACGTTGATATAGTCAAATTAATATTCCCAAAACAGCTTAAGGAATTTGTTATTTTAATGTCTATTTCTAATCAAGAATGTTTTACGTCTACAAGATGCCCAACTGTGTCGATATTTTGGGTGAAATCCCTGACCATCTAATTATTCAGTATTCATTCGAGTCAAGTACATGGCCCTTACTGGACCTGGGGCAAGGTTTGTCCCTTGTGTCATTTATTTATTCATCCATTAATTTAGTCAGTCAGTCAGTCAGTCAGTAAGGAAGAAAGTCGACCAGTCAGTTAGTGGGTCATTCATTCATTCGTTCATTCATTCACTTAAACAGGTAGTCATTCAGTCGGTGACCATGTTGACATAAATATCTAAAAAATAAATAAATAAATAAATGGACATTTGAAAGTACGTACATGGCCGTAAGATAGATTTATGTCTACTTTGGTAAAGAAATTAACTTATAAATTTGCACTCATTATTAAAAGGAATAAATCCAGTTCTTTCATCAGAATATAATTATAATTATAAAATAGTAAATTCATTTTACGTTTAAGTTTGGAATTCCAGATCGAGGTCAAAAGATCAGATGACATAATTAATTGTGTTCATGGTGAATTAATTCATCTTTTTCATTTGGGTCCTTTTTTTCCTAAAGTGAGAAAAGAATGAAGAACTGTAATTTCAAGTAATTGATGTATGCATTCAGTCTAACTCAGTTTATTTGGCAAATATTACAGTAAAAAAATAAATACAGATACACAAATGAGCCAGGACATCTTAAAAGAAGCCTGTATACTTGTGTTTGAGGCCCTATCTGTTTCCTTTATAATTAAAAAATTGAATTGACAAAAATCGGAGAAAACTTTAAACTCTTCGAGTAAATTTATTGATTTTTATGGGCCGAGTTGTGGACATTGAATGTAATGTGATGAGAAATTCCAGGTTAATTAACAGATAATACAACAGTGAAAGAAGAATTGATATTATTGTTTATATTTTCGTAAGCCTATCTCACTATCAACAAACCCTAAAAATGTATATTTTTTGTCTTGAATTTGAAGTTCGGAAACTAAAGACCATAATTCAAAGCTTTATCCTAGGAAATAAATGAACTATGATTTAGTTGTCTGAATATTACATTTCAAAATTGAATAAGGACGTGATTAATGTGATTATTGATGTTTGCTGACGCACTGCTTGGATATAGTTTAATCGCCCATTCTCTGCTTAAATTGAGACAAGGTTTTAATTCATCAAAATTGTATCACTCCTCTCTCGTTTCATGATGTCTAATTTAAAGCTAACACGTCTGTTGACAACACTTTATTATCCCCAGCGAGCATTATTCAGTAAATTGGACTGAAAATGTACTTGTATTATACGTCCATCAATTATTGTTCTGAGTTGGGCAAACTGCTTCCTCGTTCTAGTTTCAATTTTCATCATTTCATGGTATTTGCCCTGTTATTATACCAAATTGCTAGGTAATTATTTTCTGGTGCATATCGTTGTTAAGCGCGTCGCCCGAAACCGATTAAAAACCTTTTCTCTGCCTTTGTCGTTCTGGCGTGGCCCAATGATGGGCTTGGTACGCATTAACAAGCTGTCCTTTGGATTTAGAAAATAAGTATTACGTTGAAGTCTGGAAATTGTTTTAGTAAGCATCCTTCACGGGTGGTTTCAGTCTCAAAAAAGAGTAATGATGAAGACATCATAATCTAAATTTTGATATGTTCAGAACAGAACGTAAAAATAGAGAAGTCCTTAATCTAAGATGCAATAATTGTCAGTTCAGCCGTGCGTGCATAGGATCTGCTTGTGGAGCATCACTTGATAAGGACCAATTTATGGCAAGGGTTAATAAATGATGGCTTCAATTTCTGGTATAGTTACACCCTCAATGATTTATGGAGAGACATGCACGTAAATGATTAATCCCATACAGGCTTTTGATTATAATGAAGTTCTCTTTAGTTTCTTATTCGTTTCTTTAATACCTTTCCTTCTAGCATTTACACTCTTACTTTTTTATCAATGTTTTCCTTGGGCGATAATGTTTTTATTTTTCTTGTACGGGATTCCTAAAGAGACGGGAGAGGGTAGAAAGTACCCTGAAGCAAGGACGTGACCGTAATATGGAAGCATTGGAATTGCTTTGGTCATTTGTCCTGAAATTAGTGTGATATCTCCTCATCTCAGTAATGGAATTAAATTAGAATTCTACATTTTACCTTCCAAATTCATCACTATTCCATTCCTTATTCATAACGGCCTTTACGTGGGCTATTATTGTATTATGAAAAAACTATTAGATCTTGATTTCCAAGCTATGTGATCACCAATAGATAGAACATACCAATAAAAAGTTTGCAAGCTGTGTTTTATTCATGGATTAGTTTATAAAAACTAAAAGGCAATTGTGTGTGAATAAATTGCGACTGGAATGGAAATGAAATGACTGTACAAGGTTGTGCATGAAAAGACTGGAGGTGATGATAATTACGATCAAAAGCTGAGTTAGTTTCATGAGAAAAAATGGGCGATCAATACAAGAAGATTCAAATCTAAAAGTTAGCCATGTCACCATTGTGTTTTATAATTGCTATACAATAACTACAACATAATAGTAAAAATATGAAAAGAACAAACGATTATAATGCCAGTTGATAATGTTTTGTTATTGATAATAATGATACCAGGGGTCCGTTGCAGAAAGAGTTGCGTTTAAACGCAAGTCAAAAAATCAATCGTAAGTCCGAAATGCGCGCTGTTGATTGGTAGAAAATCAAGTTACGCATGATTTATTGATTTGCGATTGATTTCAACTCTTTCTGCAATGGGCCCCAGTTCTGATAAAAACAATTACTGTGATGATTAGAATAAATAAAGAGTAATAATTATCAACACCATTATGAATTATTCTTAAACGCAATAGAGATCACGGGCAAAAGTCACCATTAATCGGACATTTATTAGTCGAAATTATTGGCTATTCGTAATTTCCTGCATTACTTCATAGAGTCTAAAATGAATTGCTATATTTATATTGATAATACATAGAGAAAATAATTGTCCAATCTCTTATCAGCAAGTGTAAAAAAAAAAGACACTCCAATAATTCGGATTCATCGTTAATCATTAATGAAATGATGATTATTGAAATCATATCCTTAGAATATGTCTTTCTGAAGGGAACGCTTATGCTATAGCAAGAGATCGATCAAAATCAAAACTTCAAAATGGACACCAACTTATTTGTCAAATTATGGTCCAACATCTTAGAGTTTATAAAAAGAAACTTCCGGATTTTGGCCCGATCATTTTGGCGCCATGCTTTTGCCACCCTACAGCACACAACAAATTGGCAGTAGAAGCTACGAACCACGATGGCTGTCAAATTGCTTTTGAACATTAATATTTAATTGAATCAATTGTGAAGCCGTCATTGTTGCAATGAAACATAATAATTCAATTAATATTCTATTACATCTATCACTCCCATTATATATTATTCATCGGGAAGGTATGAATGGAATGGCATACAATTTTGCAAAGTGCTTTCTCTTCTTCGGGTTGAAACAGGGGTAGTTTCAATGCAAAGCATGTATAGGCATTATATAATATTAATTGTTAAGTTAGGTGTACTTTCGTAAGAAATGCTTATACAAGAGTCTAATCGAAGAGAGATATAGATAATAATAATAATAATAATAATATAGGTATATTTACCCAGGGTAGCCACTTCAGTTTCGAAAACTGTTCTACCAGCGGGCCCTGCTATTATTATTACCCCGGCTTTAGCTGAGCTGCCTAGGCGCTCAAGCGTTCAAGGAATTTCTTCCTACCGGGTAGAAGATGGTATAGGCCCTATGTCCTTTGATTTTTTTTAATGTTTATCATTCACCTGTTTCTTGTTATTTTGTATAATTCTTAATTAATCAAATATTGCTAATAAACAAAGGCTTATTGATAAGGACATTAAATTACTGAAAAAAATTAATTTGATCGGTGTGTGGACTGAGAAAAGTAATGTTCCTTATTCCATAATAACAAAAAATTATCAGATTTTTTTTTTTTTTTTGGGGGGGGGGTAAGCTCTCGTTCGCAAGGCTGCAAGCTTCGTCAGAACTTCGTCGTGCTCAATACTTAATGTGAGATGATAGTAAAAATTTATAATCTGTACCGCCTCTCTCTTTCTCCCGCTCTCTCTCTCTCACACACACCCATATCCTCCGCCACACCTTAACGCGCGCCCTCACATTCTGTCACATACACGCACGGAATCGCGCATTATGGTGGTTCATATTCCACAACCGGAAGTTTTGATTCATATTTACTTTTCTGAAGGGTAAAAAATCTAAAACGATGTCTTTGTAGATTTGATTCAATTTAATTGGATTTCTACATTTCAATAACAAAAGTATACAAGCTTGATAGTTTTTTCAATATTACATAACAATAAGCAAACACTTTCATCATAATGATTAACATACTTAAAATTATTCTAATTCGAATATAAATTATAGATATATAAATATATAATATAAATAGATATCGGCTTATACCTATTGAGAAAAAAAATCAATTCCAGGTAAAACTGGGTTAATTATGCAAATTGACTGGTGCATAATTGATGGGTGGGTAGAATGTCAATCAAGTGTTATAATACCATTCAAACTACCAAAGGATATCATTCACCATAACAGATAATTCCAAACTAGTATTTATTCTCACTAATTACATTTCTATAATTGAGTTTGATTCCTCCCCTCCTAATGCCTACGGAATTGAATTTCAATCCCAGCCCGATGTTCGAACGAATACAATTTGAGTTGGTTTAATGAAAAGATTAAGATTCAAATGTTGGTTATTTCATGGCTGGCTTGGCGCAGATTATGAGTATGCTATGATAATGGGCTAGTCATTCAGACATACTATGACGATGGATGCTAAGCCGGATGGAATGTTTTCTGAAATTATTCTCAAATTATTCTGACAGCGGGGAGTGGTTGTCTCACCTGTCATCAGGCTTATAAAAAAGGAGATATAACTCAAGTACAAATATCACCAATATTGCAGTAAATAAACGAGCATTTAAGCGTTCATTTGAACTCATTTTAGGAGGGCCTTTTTTATAATCCTACTACAGAAAATACACCCACACCCGTATCAATGTTTGTTTGTATATTGGATCTGTGTCAAAAACGAGTAACAATATAGGATTAACAATATCAACAAGATTCATCGTGACATAGGAAGTCTTTTGGGACTTTTTAAAAATAACCAGATTTTCCAAAGTTTCCACAATGTGATGTAACACTATTTTAGAGTCTTTTTATGGGGGGAATAAATAAATGAACTGAGGAGCTGAAAACTGGAGTTTCATCACTTCTCGCAGAGCCACAGTGTAAAAGTTTTTGTGATCACCAGTTAGTGTTCGCAAAGTACTACATCATAAGTTTTGAATAAAAAGTGTTTTAGTAGAGTGGGTGATGAGTTGGCAACATGGATTTAACATTTGTGTGAAATACTTGATGTGATCCTCAGCATTCACTGTCTTGTGGCGTAAAATTATTTGTTTGTCTGTTTGCTTGTTTTGTGAATTAATAATGATACAAAACTTCCAAATAATTTGAATACGCCTTATCACCTTTTAAGATTTGCAGAGGGAAACATTAAGGTGGCACAATTTCGTTTTAACGCCTGGGACACAATTCTACTTCCTACATGCATTATACGTTCCACGAAATAGTAGAAAAAACATATACACAACAAAAACAATGATTAATATGGTGGATAAACATAAAACATAACTTATATCGACAATAGTTTAGAGAGGATGTGGTGGCAATTAGGGCAAGTATTGAAATACTGAATTGAATCATTACAATGTCATTATCCCCAATCGAAGCAAACAAAACACGAACCCCTACAGCCAATAATTGTATCAATTATCCAGAGATAAATCCAATTGAAATAAAATGGACGGGGTGTTGTATATCATCTCAGAGTAGAATTTTGCTTTCATCATCATGGCATTTTCCATCCATCAATCTATAAGATAATAATAAACTGGTTTACATCTCTTGTCAGATCGACTAATATTTTAGTTGATTTATCTGTCAAATCCCCTATTAATCTTAGTCCATGTGTCAATTATCATAAATATTGTGAAATATCACCGCAGTTCAACAGTTTTGCATTCTGCTATGAACAATGCCCCTACCATAAAACCTTCAAAGTGGTTTCCATTAATTTATCCCGATTGTCATCCATGTCAATGGTTTAAAAGACATAGCAATGTTACGTCTTCCTAAACCTTTTAGGATGGTGTATGAAAAAAGTTATCGTTTCGGGTAATTTTCGGTCAACTCGTCGTCTTACTAATCACGGATTATCTTTTTTTCGAAAGGTTATTGCCATTTAAGTTTTTGTTCATAAAGCTACAAATAAAGGGGTTCTTGTAAATTGTATGGATGTATTCGCAATTTTGTCATGAAAAAAAAAATAATGAAATCGGAATTTGCTTTTCCATGCAAACATAGTCGGATCATACATTAGCAATCATAGTGTTTAATCCTATACATGATAGAGTAATAACAATATGGTAATAATTAAAATGATAACATTTTTATCTCGGGTTTTTGTCCCATGCACCTGCATAGCAGATCGAGACCACAGCGCCGCTTTTCCGACGGCGGCGTCATGAACATTGAAATCTTAACCTAAGGTTATTTTTTTTTTATCTCATCATAACTTTGAAAGAATATGAATCTAGTTCATGAAACTTGGGCATAAGGGTAATAATATATCACTGAATATCCTTCATGAGTCATATGACCAAGGTCAAATATCATTTGGGGTCAATGAACTTTGGCCATGTTGAGGGTATTTGTTGAATTGCCATCATAACTCTGAAAGTACATGTATATATATATCTAGTTCATGAAGCTTGGACATAAGAGTAATCAAGTATGACTAAGTGGTCTAGTGATTATGACTCTTGTCTCTCAATCTGAGGGGCGTGGGTTCGAATCCTAGCCATGGTGTGTTATCCTTCAACAAGAAATGTACCCACATTGTGCTTCACTCAACCCAGGTGAGGTGAATGGGTACCCGGTAGGAAGAAATTCCTCGAATTGGGTCTTGCACAATTCTTAGGTCACATGATCAAGGTCAAATGTCTTTTAGGGGTCAATTAACATAATATTTCATTATCATATGAATGGTGTTTTTGTGAATAACTATTAAATAGTCGTTTTCAAAGTCAGCACTGCTGCTATATCAAATTGCGTAATACACGTGAGACTGCAAGAGGTGTTCCATTTGTTTCTCTTTTTTGGTTGAAAATATAAGATGAATAAATATATTAATAATTTATGAGGATTCTATAATATATTCGTCACTTCTTTTTCATATAAAAAAATACTTTATCTAATGATACAATAACACTCGCTTTTTATCGTTGCACATGATACAATAACTAAAATTATGACAATGTGTCATGAAGTATTTGGTCACAAAGATCGGTGTTATGTTTTCTAACTTGTTACTTTCAGTCTGAAGAAAATAAATTCATTCTGTAATGACTTACATAATTAAGTCTTACATTGGAAATTGTACATTGCAACCTTTTATAGATGATCTCTACCGACGATATAATTATAAATGTACCTATTCAGTTTATACTCGATAAACCAACGTAACCCTTCCTAAGCTGGCTTACATATTGTATAAGCTGTACGATATCAACTTCTGTCGATAGTTAAATGTGTGCATTTTGCGATACAGGTGTGATCTCAGTGTTCTATTAATTTCATTATTTTTGGCATTTGATTTAATAGATTTTACTTTCCCTCCTTTATTTTTTAATTCCATTGTAGTGTTATCTTTTGTGTTCCTGTATTCAATTATAGTAAATTTGCAGTGAATAGATTTGAATTATTTGATTTATGTAACATTTGATGCCATAACTTCAATTGTAGTTACTGTTCCGAAGTCTTCAGCCTTATGATTTTCGGTACTGCATTTCCAATAAACATGAAGCAGCTTACACAGATGCATGGGTCGTTGACCTTTAGGCTAATAACCTAGTAATTTCTCAAAATGCCCCCTGTCCCTCAAATGACCCCCATTATTTTAAAAGGAAAATGGGGAAAGGGTAACAACGCGGGGCGGAGAAATTCAAGTTCCAAACTAATGGTCGCAACGCACTTTTTAAAGAGCACTGTGGTTGCATTATTATGTGAGGATTTACCTCTTGCCGAAAATGAGTTAATTACGAATTGGATTAGGACTATTAAAATTTGTCCTTGGTTAGATGGAAATATTTTGATAACAATTCTTTTATTTAGAGAGATTTACGACGAAC
The DNA here is from genome assembly GCF_037042905.1 of Lytechinus pictus. Taxonomy (NCBI): domain Eukaryota; kingdom Metazoa; phylum Echinodermata; class Echinoidea; order Temnopleuroida; family Toxopneustidae; genus Lytechinus; species Lytechinus pictus. The sequence goes on along the minus strand of NC_087256.1, from coordinate 31,992,687 downwards.
TGTAAACACGTATCGTTTTGACGTGTTGTTAAGAGAGAGAGAGTACTATAATGAACTGAGCATTTGATAAAAGATGAGCACTTTTGGAGGGTGTAAGTATGTCCCACAGCGGATAATTAATATCCTACCTCAACATTTATTAGGACGAGTTTGCTAATACATTTAAAGGAAGACATAAGTCAATTGGATTCATAAACGGACAGGTATATTGCAGTAAAAGAGAATGAGATTAAGTATTAAATCATATGAAAGGAATTTCGATATGAAAAGGAAAGAGGAAATCAATTTCCTGATGACGTTTTGATAATACTAAATAGACCAAGGTCAAATGGCAACACACTGACAAGCAGAGTTTGGTGGAAAAGCTAACCTAAACACCTATATATGGGACCCCATTGATTACTAGTCACCGCACAAAAGACAAATTATGAGTTAGGGAGGGCAAGTTTAGTAAACCGTTTAATACCCGGAACAATGCATATCGTGATTGAGATAAATTACACCGAATCAAATTTATCAAAGGCGGAGCAGGGAATTTCTGGATAAGAATAGGCATTTTATTTGTATCTGTTTGCCAACAAAAGCCTTTTCTTGCTTTGTCCCCCATGTACGACTCTAACAGAGCAAAAATGGTGAATGAAGGGGAGGGAAGATGGAGAAAGAGAGAGAAAGAGAGAGGTTATAACTGTGTGTGGGCGCGTTTACAAACGTGAGGGTGTGCGTTTATGTGTGTGAGAGCGATGAAGAGAGAGAGAGAGGAGTAGAGATTGGAAGCGGATTGTATGAGAAACAAAAGGAGACAGTAAATAGAAAGAAAATTGATGTAGGCACACACACACGAGGGTGTGTGTGCATGTGTGTATAGTTTTATGATATATATATATATGTATATTGCAATATATATATGTGAGAGAGAGAAAGAGTGACATAGATGAAGAGGAATGCAGAAGAACAAATGTGAAAAGGAGAGAGAGAGAGAGGGGGGAGAGAAGTGGGAATGCGGGCATTTTGAACTAAAAGTACTTTGACTCCAAACTGTTGGTAGGGCGATAGTCGGGGTATTACCTCTAAAAGATCATTTAGTGGATTGAACCAGAACAACCACATGTCAGCAGGCATTTATAGAAGTTAATTACCCCCTTCGCTTGAGTTTTTGTTAGCAAACTGTCAAGAGCAAATTTGATAAATGGATGTTCCCTGAACCAGGCCTATAAAGCATATTACCCATTCAATTAAAAATAAAAAAAATCTGCTTCTATTGCTCAAGGCAGCAACCCCCTCCCCTCTCCTACTTCTTTTTGTAGTTGCGTACTAGGTAGCGAAGCGTGAAGTGTCCCTGAATTGTAACTGGTGATTTCTTCTTTAATGCATATTATATCAAGCAATTTTTCATCTGTACAGGTGCGAGCGCGCTGATTGGCCAAGAGTTTCGTTTAGAGACGGCGAACAGAAGAGGGACCCCTACACATTAGATTACATTGCATTACATTACTTAATTGAATTGACGGTTCATTTACCTCTGAAATCCTCCTGTAATCGGGTCCAATTGTTAAACGAAAAGGATGGGCTTAGTTTTGTTCTGATCACGGTGTTTTGTACTTCGAGTTCATCCTGTCTGTTTGATTTGATGGGCTCATATATTGACGGTCACTTCATCCCATGACAAGATGCGATTCTTTGTAAAAATCATGAAAAATTGAACTCGTTTTGGGCAATGTAAAAACCGAACGTGTCGCCTGGGTGAGTGCGCGCCCGTGTAAGTGAAGAGGATGTGTTCGTGCGTATTAATGGCGCTACCAGCATTATCAGTTAAAGTTGAATTAAGAAGACGATTCCAAATATTGAGATATTTACATTAATAGCAACCTTACAACCCCCAAACACTAATAGGTGATTCGACCCCCCATTTTCTTTTTTCAAAATAGTGAATTTGAACGATTTATCCCTACCCATTTTCCCTGAGTTCGCTCCTGCAATGCCTACCGAGACGGGTGTTCTTTGAGTGTGACGTCACCGGGGGGTATTCGGTCCCGGTGTAGTAATCAAGGCAGTGCCGTTTTGTGTACTATGCACGTACTCCTTCATATGGAATAACTGCAGTTGAAGTTGTATCTGCGAGCCATAGAACTTGCAAAGAGGAAATGATTAAAATATTTGTGGCCGTACTATTATTCCAAATATGTGAATTCCCTCAGAATGATACCATAGACCCTAAAGGAATAATTTCAAGGTGAATAATATGAAATTTGATCGAGATCTTCTCACCAGTCGATAACGTAGCAGACGTGTTATTATGACATATTTATCCGCGTGTGACGCGGCTCTTGCAAAAAAAACACAGTTGGTTGCGGAATTGCTTTGTGCCGACCGGCCGCCCGCTCCGGCGCAGCTAGCTGTCGAGCTACCGTACCGTTCTTGTTGTCTTCAACCATAGAGATGTATACTAATTACTATATATCTTTCTGTCTTCAACTCACTTCCGAATTGCGTTTGTATGTGTGACGGTGACCCCTAGCGTAATTAAATATAGAAAACAACTCAGAAGGCCAAGAAAGAATACTATACGTTTGGTTCAAGATTGTTCTGTGGAATGAGCTATGAGTGGAAATGATCCAGAGGATATAAAAGTGGAGTCAAAGACAAAAGAAAAGAAGAAAAAACGCCAGGGGATCGCTGCACGGCCATGAACTAAGTCGACATACGTATACCAGACCATAACAGTACACTCAATGCCTGGGTGTTGTGTGTACTAGTATTATGCGTTCAGCGCGCGCTGAGCTAGCCGCCGGAATTACTTTCCAGCTACTCACTTGATTGAACATCGTGATAAAATAAATGAGAAATAGTGAAAATATCATTCAATAACTCACTGTTTGCTATCTTACATCATGATTGAAGAGTTCATGGTGGTTATTCATACTGTTTTTTATACAGGGAAAGTAAAGATTTGTACATATCAGTCCTATTTGTTTGATTTGAGTTACTTTGAAAAAAAATTGTAAAATATCTTTCTCTCTCTGCATAGCATTTCTGTATGACATTCAGGCACCTCTTATACTAAATTCCCCCCGGTGACGTCACACTCCGAGTGACTTTTCTGTACACTCGTCTCTCGGGCTCTGACAGGTAGCTAATTTCATAGACTTTCAAAGCAAAATATCGAGAAGGCAGAGGATTATTGTGACATGCTATGTGTTTGAACAACTTATATATACTATATATTGTATGTAGAACCTATATTTATGGAAACTCACCCCCTTCTTAATTCAACTTTAAGGATTGCTAGATGTTTTATTGTTGCTGTTGTTGGGGGAAAATGAAAATAAAATGATGACCTGTCGATGACCTGTATTTGGTGGTATGAAGTTCATTAAAGGCCACTAAATTTTACCCAACCAGGACTTCATCATCATTATTATCTAAAATAAGACAACGAATCTAACTTCATTCGCTCTAAACCATACCGCAACGGAACAAAGAATTCATAAAGGACTATAAGAAATTTGGGTTTTTTTCTCATTTTCATACAATGAAATTTGGATTTGACTGTACTACTTACATAAAGTATATTAATCAACTATAGGTTATACCATCCGGATTGAGTGATTTGTCTGATTGCTTCGACAAGTTCAATGCATCAATACTTCGTGAATTAAAATTGTTTCACCATATCACCATATTCATGACATTGCTCTACACTCTTAAAATAGTTGGGGAAAATGCCCAACTTTTAACCAACCCGGGGCAACATACTGTCCACAAAACTATTGGTTGAAATCTGTCCAAATTGGGTTATAAAAACTAATAATTGGGTAATAAACTTGCTCAATTGGATAATAATTGCCCAGAAATATATATATATTACCAACATACATTTAGTCCAGTCAATCTAGCCAGAATAGGGGGGTAACCCACCACTAATTGCAACACGAGATATTCCACTGAAATGCTTTCCAGGAAGGTCCCCTAAACAACATACTAAAAGTCCCAAGAAATCCGAGCAGTGGAAATTTATGAAATTTGCATATTATGCAAATTAGCCATGAAAAATTAGAAAAAGAAGGGAAATAATCGAAAGATTACAAATTAAATGTCCAAAATAATTTGATTTGAATGGAAATTCATGATAAATAACTGAATTCAATGTTTTTAATCAAAAGTGCAAAAATGTCTACCTCATTTGCATATTATGCAAATAAGCATCCTTATATGGAAAAAATGTCAAGATATTGTGAATTTTCTCATATAGACTGCTTGAAAACATTTCATTAATGTTGACATTAATATGCTACTATATCACTAAGCACGAAAATTCATCCCAATACCTGAAAATTAATTAGCATATTATGCAAATTAGCCATTAAAAAAAAAAGAAAATGAGGACATTAATCCAAAGATTACAAATTAAATGTCCACAGCAAGTAATATTGAACATTATGAATCAATAAATTCAATGTCTTTATTTAAAAAAGCTAGCAAATCTGCCTCATTTGCATATTATGCAAATAAGTATCCTTATATGGAAAATGTCAAGAAATTTAGATTTTTATCACATTGACTGCAGTGAAAACATTTCAGTTTTTCAAATTAATATGCTGCTATCACTAAGCATTCAAATCTATCCTAATATGATTTATATTCAAGGAAAAATACTGGAAATATGTTCTTCGCTTCCTAAGCATTAGTCTGACAAGATGATGGGATTGGCAAGAACAAAGCCCAGTATTTGAATTGGTGTGTAGTTTGTTAGAGTTGACAACCCTTTCTTATATGGATGGGAACGACTTAGACTTTCTTGAAATTTCACCGCATAAACATGATAAAGGGAGGCCAGGAAAAGCAAACTTATGGCAGGTAAGATCTGATGAGTAGTCTCATTAAAAAGTGCAGCAGAGATTCCGTCTGGCCTAGTAGCTTCATGCAGGTTGTTTTCTTTAACAATTTCTTCAGTAGTCTGGCTACACCTGCTTGACTAAACAATATGTTATTTGGCCATATCTGGGTCAGGACTGGGTCCCAGGACTTCAGCGTCATCATCATCATGATCAGTGGTGAATACTAAGACTAAAAATCTTTGCTTTCATTTAATAATTATATTCCAATGTAGTCATAGCTATTGATATTAAGGGCTCCCAGCATGCTAATTGTTACAGCCTGGATCATTGTCAATCCGGTCAACAAATTATGTATTATAGGCTTGTCTACAAACCCTCTTATTGTCCTCTTTAATGCATTGTAGCAATTCTGAGCTTTACCTCACTGATGCTTTTGGAGCTCTAGAATGTGCAAGCCTTCCTAGCCTTTCTCTAAAACTCTTGACATCTTCCGACACAACTTATGTCCATTCTCTCATTGAGGCAACCTGTGTCGGAAGAAGACATGGTTAACGGTGTGTTCTTGTTAAAGTCCTCTTGATTGGCATTCAGTCTCCTATGCTCGACTTGTCGGATTTCAGTACAGATCTGTATGATTGTCCAAAGTACATCTGCATGACACTATTAAAGTCAGCATTCCTCCAGAAGAACATCCTTAGTCGTACCATAAAATTTTATTCATCTGGATAACCTCACAGTATACCCATGAGTAGCACATTGTGGCAAATAAATCTTGGAAGTGGTACACACTGTCTAATCAATGTTGGATGGTATTTGATGGTGATATTAAGGGTGTTCCAAGCAAGTACTCATGTTCACCACCAAGACAAGTGATGATGATGATGGGTTCTTGTAAAGCGTCGGTATCCGCCTCAGCTGGGCGCTCATGGCGCTTGCTCAAAATAGGAAATATCTCACAAATTTCAATATCTTCAAACAGTGCTTAGGATCACCATTCAATTCAAATACTGTCCTAGTAATGCTACAATTGAGTTATTCTTGTCTTGGGATAATGTTGGAGTGGGGAACAGAAAGGTCTTCAGGTAAGACTCAAAAGTTTATTGGGCCTCTGCTCTCCTGATAAATTGGGGAAGGCTATTCCACAGCTTTGGTCCAGAGATGTAGAAGGCTCTGTCACCCCAGGTTGTGTGGCTGAGAGATTCCCTCAGCAATGCTTGAGCTGCTGATCTGAGACTGCGTGTTGGTCTATGCTGAGATAAGAGCTCTGAGATGTAGGGTGGAGATTTATCATTAAGCGCTTTAAATACAAGGACCCCAAGTTTATAAGCTAATTGGTGTGCTACAAGGACCAAATATTCGAAGCTAATGGGCTTTTATTTGAACGGGTGTGACATCTTGTGCTGATCACTTGGCAATCCAGGAGTTGCTAGCGTGGACTATACTCGCAAGAAACGCAAAGTCTCTATACAAAGTCAAGAAGAGAGCAAGACTTGGATGGAAATAATGAAAAATTCAAGCAGTGGGATCCATGTAGAATGGACTCATCATTGTACAATATGAGTGGGGTAACTGCTCGTGACAAAACTCAATATCAACCAAGCAAGAAGTGTAGGGAAGGCCATCATGGTTAATACACATAATCTACATGGAATTTTAGAGGAAAGTATCACTTATGTGTATCCTTGAATATTTATAACATGTCGGATGCTTATTTGCATAATATGTAAATTACACTTCAGATATTAAGCTGATTATTAATTTATTTGCCATTCTTAGTGATCACATCATATTGATCTAGACTGAAATGTATTCATAACTGTTTTTGTGAGAAAAATCAAAATTTCTGGATTTTTTTCCATATAAAGATGCTCATATATATGCAAATGAGGTAGATTTATTTGCGATTTTTTATTTAAAACATAAATAAATTTGTAAAACTTATCACGGGCTTCAGTTCAATTCGTATTGATTGCACTTGATTTCCAATATTTGGATTATTTTCCTTATTTGTAATTTATTATGGCTAATTTGCATAAAATGCAAATTTTGTGATTTTCCTATATGCTTGTATATTTAAGGACTTTTAATATGGTGTTTAGGAAACCTTCCTGTAAGGTATTGCCATATTCCAATTTCAATAGATAATCTACTTGCAATTTTTTAGGGATGTATCACCAGTGTGTTTTCTTGAATATTTATAACATGTTAGATACTTTTATTTGCATAATATGCAAATTACACTACAGACACTAAGCTGAATACAAATGTATTCAACGTCCTTAGTGATAGCAGCATGTAAATTCCAACATTACTGAAATTTTCAAGCAGATAATGAGAGAAAAATCACAATACCTTGACATTTTTCCATATAAGGATGCTTATTTGCATATTATGCAAATGAGGTATATTTTTTGCACTTATGACAAAAAACATTGAATACCGTTACTTATCATGAATTTTCGCTCAAATTGAATTGTTTTGGACACTCAATTTGTAATATTTGGGCTATTTTCCTTATTTTTCTAACTTGTTATGGCTAATTTGCATAATATGCAAATTTCATAAATTTCCACTGCTTGGATTTCTTGGGACTTTTAGTATGTTGTTTAGAGGACCTTCCTTGAAAGCATTGCAGTGGAATATCTCGTGTTGCAATTAGTGGTGGGTCAAACCCTATATTGACTGGACTAATTACCCAACACAGTGGACAGCATGTTGCCCAGCATTTGAAATGTGTATATAAGCAAGATTTTCAAATTTTTACTGTCATCATCATGATAATTTCTTGCCACAATTCATGCCACGTGAAGTATCAAAGCATTATTAAGAGCCCAATGAGTCGAAATTATATATATCAGCAATCAAAACCTTGTTTTGTGTAGTATTCTACTGACCTCATAACATTTTCAAATATTTAGTCTCTTAAATGCAAAAAAGTACAATTCTTAAGATTTTGTGATTTACTCGTCATCATTCTCCCTTTTATCTTGATCATCGTTTACATGTCAAAACTATGTCAGAATTAATTATTCGCTGGCTCTCTCACTTCTCTCACTCACTAAATGTCTGTACATAGAAGTATACCATTTTCAAACTCAGCCTTTTATAATTTTCTCTCTCTCTCTGTTACACCGGTTTCCAGTGAAAATCTAAAATTGAAATCGTTTCCGATTCGCTAACTACGAATATTAAACTGTTAGATATTATCGCAAACTGATATGGAAGTTAGATTTTGTTTCATAAGATAAAGAGGGGATTTTCCTTAAAAGAGATATTATGACAACTCCAAGTAACTTATATCCATGCACATTTAGGACATGAATACATTGGACACCCTAATATAAAGATATCTCATAAAGGTTCAGCATTTAACACCGCTGACAGTATTTGGCAAATTAAAATCTTTGATCTCTCTCGACCGGGAGACATTCATTTGAAAGAGTATAAGTGATTCGTTTATTCATAATAACCGATAAGTATTTGAAAGAAGAGTGTTGATCTGTATTCATCACCCCTTCCGAGTAATAATCACCATGCCAAATAATCGTACAGGGTAGTGGCATTGATGTGGGCGGTATTATTTACCCGAGGAAAGTATTGTAGGAGCAAAAAAGGCAACAAAAGATTTGCTTCAAAGATTTTTCAGCTTGTACTGTACGTCATTTTCGCATCACGATTATAGAGACTTTTGAAACTATAGTTCCTGTTTATATCCATCCAGTGGCCTTTCACTCAGTGCGCGGTAATAATCGAACCTCAAATCCCATGTTCGGGGAGAGGGGGGCGATGGTGGAAGAAAATGGAGACGAGGCAAAGAAGGGAGGATAGAAGACGGATGGGGTAGTGAACATGAGAAGGCTTAGATGGTAATCTACATCTCCGGGGCGTGCTCTCAGCCCAGTTTCGTCTCTTATTTCTCCCCCGTTGCCCCCGGGTGACAAGACCCCCGGGCCAGCTCCATCTTTTTATTTGTGCCATTTTAGGCCCAACCAGACACGCGGAGGGTGGAGATTGTTACATTATGAGGTGAAAGCGAGATAGGAGGTAAAGAACTCTGCCATTTTTGTCATCTTCTCGAGGTTATTTATCATTGCCAAGAGTGAAGGGACTGAGTGAATGTCAACCTAATTCTGGCCACAGTCACATGAACTGAACCAAACCAACTCCAGACCAATCAAACTATTTTGAATGGTATATCGTCTGTAGGTTTTTAATTCGATTTCATTGATGTGACTAAAGCATTATGTCGGATCAGCCAAATAGTCGGATATCATCAGTCGATTAAAATCGGTCATTTATGTGACTGTAGAATTTACTTCGGATCAAGCGAATAACGTTTCGGATAGAACCGATTAAGAGAATGAAGTATAAATCGATGGAGGACAAAAAAATTGTGCGATTTTTTTTATTTTTCTGTTATCTTTTAATGCTTGTAAAAAGTATAATATGGATATATCTATATATATACATGTATATGTATATATATTTAAATTCAATTAAATGAAATGAAAAAGTAAATAATCGATTATGCACAAACAAACGCAAATGTGATTTGTTTTCTGTTGAAATATATTTACATGAATCCATGTGCGGAGTTAGGGTGCTTGGTTTGCGGACAAGACCATCAAAATTGATCAATAGATGGGGTCTGCTCCTTAGAGGTATTGTTTAAAACAATCACAATATAAAAGTGCAATGTTAAATCAACATTTGAAAGGTAAATGTAAAGATAAATATATAGGTTGTCACTCAAATGTTGATTTAACATTTCATTTTTTAGAATGCAATCTGATAGTGAGTAAGTGTCGTGGTTTATATTGATAATTTTTATTATTCACACACATATTAACCCACGGTTCGTTTGATAGTAACCAATCATTTTAACAGTGTATAATATGGAGATACATAGCCTAAATCTCCTTTTCTATACACCTCTTTCTTCTTTCTTTTCCCTTTCAATTTTTTGTCATACTCGAAAGAGCACAGAGCGGTCGGTCATGATCTCGGCTAAAATAAATTTCCATGTAAAATCGCAAATTATAAAATACATTTAACTCAATTGCATCAACACCATGTCACATAGTAGTTAAAAACGTAGTGATAAACTTGAACAGTGACGGAGATATTTTGTGGGATTTGCCGAAACTTAAAGAGGGTTTTAAATTTAAGAATTCATCGGTGGGATTGTGTATTATGTTAATCAATGAATTAAACACCATGAATTTATAATAGGTTCGATATTTTTTTTTATTTGAATTGAAACGTTTATTTGAATTGATATTTTTGTGTTTGTTGTTATTGATATACATGTGGTGTCATGTTGGATTATTATTTTTTCCTGTGCTAGGGTGTTTATCGGTGGTCAAAAACAAGTAGCCATTATTACAGTGTGTAAAATCATCAGTATTATTAGATAGATTACACGCACACCTCTTCGTACGTGGCGTACGTCCTTGTCTGCGTCCATCACGTGTCATGGCTTGGTAATATATTTTTAAATTCCATATAAAACAGAATATCCCGCACACGTCTTGCAGGAAATGATCTGTTATGCACCCTCCATTGTCAGTTATTTATGTGACGACTTTCATCAACCTCGATTTTCATTAGCCCCCCCCCCCCCCCCCCCGCCGTTAAGTTACATCGATTTCGCTAGCGATGGACGCTAAACTCGCAAAGATACGCCCCTTTTGGATGACTACAGTTGTGGCAAAGAAAATGAGGACACAATGCCCCCTAATTCATCGAAAAATTGTATGTAACAGTATGACAAGGACGATGATGATGACGATGATGACGATGATGATGATGAGGAGGAGGAGAATTAACATTTTTATTATCATTATCATTACTAATATCATCATCATCTGATCATCATAATCATCATCCCCCACCATTGTCATCTTCAGCTTCAATTTGACTTTGAATTTATTGGTTTATTTCATTTCTATATCAATTTTCATCAAACAATCAGAAATACTAGTGAATTATCATTAGCATTATTCATTATTCGATTTTATTTTATTTCATTTCATTTAAACACGGTAAAAAGCCCTCGATCAGCCAATGGCTGGTATTCAGAGAGGCCGTGCAATATACAAACAATATAAAGAATAACAAATCATAACAAAGTAAAAATAAGTAAAGCAAAAATCTATATACAAAACCAAAGAGGGAGGATGAAACAAAACAGAAACAAAATAAAAAAACAGACAAACAAAATCAAAACAAAAAAACAAAAACACAAACACAATTGTAACAAAAATAAAAAAAGAAGCTTGGTAAAAAAAAAAGGATAATCAAGTGATGATGATTATTATCATCATCACTATCCTCATTATCAGCATCGCTATTGCTAACATTGTTATAATCATTATCATGATTATTAATCCTTGACTCAACAATTGCTTTCCATTGAGTTACAGTGATTAAGTGTTTAATCATCAATATTACGTTATCTGCTTCAACCATTCCGACAGATTTTATTTCATCGTATGTGTCCGTCTCAGATACTCAAATTCCGAATGAGTTGTAACAAACTAATTAGGTTAAGCAAATTGGTTTCACGAATTAATTCTCAAATAAACATCAGGTATCCACGCCAAAATAAAATATATTAAACTGAATTTGAATAGCTTTATTATAACGTGGCTGCGATTAGGAATTAATTTCTTTGTTCTATGTTGTGTCCTTATGTGTGGTATAGCCATTTTAGTTTCAATTGAAAAATATGCAATTAAACGGCAAAACATAATGGCGAATTACGTTAGAAAAAATAAGAGGGTCGTCGTATATTGAGAGCTTCTATTGGGGCGTTGCAAGAAACTTGCTATAAATTACAAGTCTATTTTCGGTCTATAAATCAATCATATGTCTTGTAATTAATTGTAAATGTGTGATTGATTTCTGAACTGCTTCTTGAAACAAGGAGAATAATCTGATTAGCTACAGATAAAATTGACCTATTCATTGTAAAACTGCTAGAGAATATTTGCGATTGATTGCAAATATTGTCTTGCAACACCCCTTTAGTGTAGTGTCTCTGAACCTCGCCTTCTTATCAGAGGGTCGCGGGTTCGAATCCCACCACATGCTATAGCATCCTTTGGCAAGGCGTCAATCCACAACCCAGAAGTTAAATTACAACCTGGTAGGATGTGACGGCAATGTGATTACAGTATGCCTTGCTAACTGATACTGGAATGCTTCCCAGGGAGTGGAGAAAGTGCATACATTGCGGACAAGTCTGAATCCGATGACAGACTATTAGGCTAATATTTAGTAATAAATACATGTGTGAATTACTTCGGTCCAATTTTTAAGCCCAATATAGAGGAAAGTTATACATGTATGTTATTATTGAAGTAAATATCATTTGTTCGATAAACCAAAACAATGTGACGAATAAATTATCGCCACAAAAAGGCTGAAATAATGTTGCATAATAAGACAATTAAAACCCCAAAACGTAATGAAAAGCCTCTGGATTCTAATTTGTGAAACAAAGAAGGGGAATGTAATATAGACAAATAGAAGTAGAAGAATTGAAAAAATGACTCGTAACTCTATGGCTGCGTTTATGCGACCTCAAGCCAGAATCATGATTTGAATCATGATTTGAATCATGATTCAAAACACAAACATGAATCACGATGTCACAGAATCAGCGTTTAGACGACCTTCATTACAATGCTGTTTCTCCTCAGATTCGGGCCAATCCAGTGCGCATCACTAGTGCGCAGTTTGACAGAGGAAGTTTTTCGCACGTGTTTCGGCTCTCGAAAAATCTTTTGCTTCCAGAATTCAGTCTATACCTAATTTTGTTTACTTCTATAGGGTCCATATGCTTCTATTCGATTCTAGGACATCTACCCCCTGGACATCCACCCCCCGGACATCTACCACCCGGACATCCACCCCCCGGACATCCACCCCCTTAGGACATCTACCCCCTAGGACAAGTACCCCCTAGGACATCTACCCCCCGGACATTTACCCCCCGGACAAGTACCCCCCGGACATCTACCCCCCGGACATCTACCCCCCGGACATCCACCCCCTTAGGACATCTACCCCCTAGGACAAGTACCCCCTAGGACATCTACCCCCCGGACATTTACCCCCCGGACAAGTACCCCCCGGACATCTACCCCCCGGACATCTACCCCCCGGACATCTACCACCCGGACATCCACCCCCCGGACATCTACCCCCCGGACAATTACCCCCCGGACATCTACCCCCCGGACATCTACCCCCGGACATTTACCCCCCGGACATCTACCCCCCGGACAATTACCCCCCGGACATCTACCCCCAGGACAAGTACCCCCTAGGACATCTACCCCCCGGACATCTACCCCCCGGACATTTACCCCCCGGACATTTACCCCCCCCCCCCAGACATGCTACCCCCGGGCATCTACTCACGGATATTTTGGATACGGGGGGTAAATGTCCGGGGGGTAGATGTCCGGGGGGTAGATGTCCGGGGGGTAGATGTCCGGGGGGTAGATGTCCGGAGGGTAGATGTCCGGGGGGTACTTGTCCTAGGGGGTAGATGTCCGGGGGTAATTGTCCGGGGGGTAGATGTCCGGGGGGTAGATGTCCGGGGGGTAGATGTCCGGGGGGTAGATGTCCGGAGGGTAGATGTCCGGGGGGTGGATGTCCGGGGGGTGGATGTCCGGGGGGTGGATGTCCGGGGGGTGGATGTCCGGGTGGTGGATTTCCGGGTGGTGGATGTCCGGGGGGTAAATGTCCGGGGGGTAGATGTCCTAGGGGGTACTTGTCCTAAGGGGGTGGATGTCCGGGGGGTGGATGTCCGGGTGGTGGATGTCCGGGGGGTGGATGTCCAGGGGGTAGATGTCCGGTACGTTCTATTCATCTTGTTAGTTTATCCAAAATGGTGTTCGGAAGTGAATTTCAGCGTAGATCCAATTTAATATTAACACTCTATACTCAACAACAACTGAGATCATTGTCTGTCCAGTTAATTCATTCACTAGAACTTGAAGTTGAAGACATGACCAAAAAATGAAAAGTAGTGGACGATGCAATTACCAACACAGAACTTGAACATGACAAGAAATGCATGCAGAGTAACCATGTACATACAATGAGCATATAGAGAGCCTTGAGCTTGGCAAGAGTCAAACCGAAAGTAGCCCGACACAGTGAGGTCATATAATCATGATTCAAATCACGATATCGTTTATTCGAACATTTTCATACGTGATTCTGTACAAACGTCTTTCCAAACGCCCCTTTTTTCGTAGTTCATGTTTGTGATTCTAATCATGATTATATTCAATTTCGACTAAACGCAATCGTGATTCTGCAGAATCGTGATTTGAATCATGATTCAGATCATGATTCTAGGGTGAAAAAGTGGCGGATAAACGCACCCTATAATTGTTTGAATGATGAATTGAAAAGGAAGGGGAAGCTTTACAGAAAGAAAAGTAATAATCTTTCAATTGTGAGCGCTGGAAAGGATATTTATATTCATTGTGACAATGATGAGCCTTCAGGGTCTGTCCCATAAAACTCACTTGCAGCGGGCCATCACGATACATCGCCTGGGGTGATACCCGTCGAGGCTGCACCCGGGAGCTGTCCATCATTCGCCCGGAAGGGCTGGCCTGGCTGTTTCCCGAGCCCCGCTTTGGCACTCCCTTCCGTGCACGGCTGCCTGCCTTGGTAGCTTTTCTGTTTAAACCCATTTGTTAATTCATTGGCACATCTCCTAATTTGATACAAAGATTTGGGGGTGATATTTTTCATCAGTTGGCAAAGACACCGAACTCTAGATGAAATCTGGATTGCCAATACACATGCTTTGTGGATGTGAAGCGTATATAAGACAAGAGCAAGCTCCAATATTGCCGCAAAAATGAGCTTAATATTTACACGACTTTTTCTTCTTTTCCTCATTATAATACTCACTGCACGAGATATTTTTATAATTACTGACACTGAATATTACTCCTTTTTTATATTATATTTCTTCGTTAGGCTGAGCAATCAAACATATACAGAAAAACGACAATATCTACAAATGATTATATAAAAAAAAATCGATTTTTATTCATGTATGCTGACTAAGAAATGTGTAAAATTCTTGCATTTAAAATCAAAACCAAACAACTAAACAAGTGACTCTATTTTGCCATTTTATTTTTCATTCTGTGAAAACATAAAAAATCAACCTTATAAGTAATAAATTCGTATATT
This sequence comes from Lytechinus pictus, assembly GCF_037042905.1. Lineage (NCBI taxonomy): Eukaryota > Metazoa > Echinodermata > Echinoidea > Temnopleuroida > Toxopneustidae > Lytechinus > Lytechinus pictus. The sequence goes on along the minus strand of NC_087256.1, from coordinate 31,977,619 downwards.
GAACCATGTGATATTACTATGAACTATCATATAAAAACGATATTTTGTGAAGTCTAAAGTAAAATTTCATTCATATTACACTGTCCACATAACCACCAACGTATATTTCTTTAACTTTTTAATGTTATGATATATTTCTTTTAATTTTACATTTATGTTTATCCATCGGGTTAATCCAACGTCTGTGTTAAACATATATGTACATATGCGTTGTATTTTTTTTAATGTATTATTGTGTTGTTTCGTTTAAGTTTCATTTTCAAATAAATCATCAGTCCAGCATTTCCCTACTACACTGTATTATGTACCCTTTTTTCCTAAATTTGAGTTCGTGCATTTATTTGGCACATAGATGACCTCCGTCGATTTGAAAAGTCATTAAAATCATTCAATTCGTCAACCGCCATATTGTTTGTATACATGTAAATTCAAAAAATAAATAGATAATGATTATATTAATAAATGCTTCTTCTCAACATCTTACCACAATGATAAATTGTAAGGATAGAATATCAGATTGATTGTCACTAATATTAAATTGCTCTATCCATAGAAATATTTTGCAAACAACGTGGAAAATATATTTCTTATGAAATCATCATGAAATAACCAATAGTAAAGGATTGCTTACCAAAAAGGTATTATTCGATTCGAAATGAGAACAATTCGGATAAAGAATACGCAAGCTTGTTTTTGAATAGTAACTATTTACTTTTGCATCGTTCAAGGTTACGTAAGCCGTGTCACAATTTGATTAATTCATATAAAGGGGCATTTAAAAACATGCTCAATGTGACTTTCAAACTACTTGTAATATTTCATGATAATCTGACAACTAAAGAAAATAATATAGTAATTTCTATTGCAGTATGGAACCAAACCGAAATTTAATAGAATGTACTTGGAAAAACAAACATAAAACAGACTATTGTGAAGATTACTTTTTTTCCTCTAAAACATAATATTCTGCTTTTGACAATTAATGATTTTTTCAATGAGTTTCCATCATAGATAACAATTGATTCATTTCAATTTATTTATATGTTCATGTAGCTTCATATTGGTGATTTCTAAAATATTGATTTTGCTTTGAATCATATCTAGTTATAATCATAATTTACATAATATATAGTTCAAATTAATTATATCAATTTACAAGTCGAACACATGGGCTTATATATATGTGTCTGAAAAATAATTAAAATGTTAACCGAAAGTATCAACGTAGACTACTGTAGATATCATATCACAAGGCACCTTGAAGAAAATCAATCTCTTCAATATTATTGTCCAGAATTAGAAATTGAAAATATTATAAAGCGAGTACAAATCGTGTTGGCCCCTGGGCCAAAATGACAATTATCTTCATAAGCAGACGCCAATATGTGTATTATTTGCGGGTAATAATTATTTTCACGCTACGTTTACCAAAAGCATTTGTTCTATTCCTTTCCTCTGGATTAAATAACCAATTTGAAGACAAAATACCTAATGTTTAGTTTCACCTTGGGCAGATTATTATCCAAAGTTGAGATTTGAATAGATCAGGAATTCATCTACCCAGACAATTTATCTTAGATTCCAAAATCTAATGATACATGACGACTAAATTAAAATCTAAACATGTCCCAGATTTTGAACAAAAGATGTAATCTGCGCCTTAACGAGGGCCATTTCTTTCCTCTTCTTTCAACCATTACTTGCTTGGCTGCCAATGCATATACTTCCATTTAGTAGAAAAGTGAGTTTAATTACGTACCAAAGTTTTTAATCTAAGAGTTGTGATGGGCGTCGTTATGATTTTAGAATGATCGCAAATCATCATGATAATGATGAGATGAAGGCCATTTTATGGTTAATAAATGAGTACTGCTAATAATATTTCATATGGTTGCTATTGTCCGATGTTTGAACCTCGAACTTTATGGTTGATTGGTCATCACGTCCTCACAAACCATGTCAACTAATTGATTTGGTTTATGTGGTAGACGGTGTGGTAGCAGTTAGTTGCTTATGTGGTTCAGGAGGCTGCTTGTAACGATTGGTGGCGGGGCAGGCCAATATTACCAGGCAGTCACCAACAAATATCATAACAGAAGTGTGCCTTTACAAGTACCATTTTCGGATGATTTTCACCCCTAAAATAAATATTGTTAATACGTAGGATATTCTCTCTTTTGAATTGTTTACATTTCTTGTAGTAATTTCGGTATTATTATTGTATGTGTTTTCAATGTTTCATGTTTTGGACAAAATACTTCCGTAGGCCTATTAGTGACAGCGTATTGATAATAACAGATGTAGTTTGATTAGTATTATTGTAACAACAACATCAACGGTATCAGCAGCAGCAACAACATCAATATCAGTAGCAACAATATTAGAAGCAGTATTTTTTTTATTCGTTTCTGCATGTCATGACAATGTACATAGTATATATGACCATCACGAAAGTAAATAATTACTTTTTACATAAAAAGATGCATAATTATGATCATTTACATAACTGATTATACCCAGGTTGCAAACATGCAGTGGTATGACAATATAAGCAGATGCTTGAGCCGTTGTCACACATTTGGGTATGTATGAAGTACATACATAAATATTTTGTTACCGAAACTAGCTAATGATTAAACAAAGAAAAAAAGAAACAAATCATTATATGCCACAACTTTTTACAAATATTTACAAAGAGTGTGTGAGGCGTAATAATACTTTGAAATTATATTAATCTTTAAGTTAAAAATATCCAGTACAACACATATTTGTCTTGCTAGAGAATTACATCTTAAAGACAAGTATGCGTTTAACAGCACTTTTGAAGTAATGCACTGATAATACATTCCTAGTACTAGTAGGTAGGCCTTTATAGGGAATTCCAAACATCTGGGGTCCGTTGCAGAAAAAGAGTTTCGTTTAAACGCAAGTCCAAAATCAATCGCAAGTCCCAAATGCGCGCTGTTGATTGGTTGAAAATCACATTGCGCAAGATCATTAGAGTTGCAATTGATTGCAACTCTTTCCGCAACGGGCCCCTGGACCATTATGTCTGATAGATTTGTGAGCCAACAGCCGCGTACGAGGGTTATACATATATGCATATTAGATGCTTGTCATGAATAGCATTATTTTGTTGAAACAGAGTGGAAAAGCAGGTAGGTAACATTCTAGCATTAAATCGATATATGAAAAGGGAAGTTTGAAAGAAATGGACATCATTAACAGTAAGACATTGCAGCTTTATAAAGAGAGGGCGTGTATGGTGTAGTTGTAGAAGCAATGGAACTGAAACAGAAGCGCAGTATAGACGTAGTAAAGTACTGAGAAAATACAAATTAGCTTTTAAAACTATGAAGAAAGGTGAAAAGTTGAAGTGATCATCGTTTCCGCCATTTGTGATTTGTGTTTTGGTTTCTTTCAGATATGTATCATTCAGATATACGTCAAGGAACCAACCTTTAAAGTCACCATCCGAAGGATTTATAAGAGCAATGTACAATACCCCTTATTATTGTTATTTTGCTTTTCCTCAAATGTTCGTCGAATTGTATATATATTTTGTATGTTTTGTATACTTTGTCATGTTTGTATTTTAGTTTGAACAGAATATTGGCAGATGCCAATGATGTTCCCATAAATTCATTTCTATTCACCTAAATATTTTTCACTTTAAGATTACTTAACTTATTCATTCTACTTGATTAATTGATTGATTGATTGATTGAAGGATGGATTGATTGATACAAGAATTTATTTCATTTCAAATTTTCAACATTGAAATTACAAAGCAATGCGCATTATGATGAAATATAGTGACATGAAATGGGAACCTCCTGTAAGCTTGTTAATGCATGTTCCTTTGAATAAATGAATAAGTGGCATAAAGATTTTATATTAAAAATATCTTTAATGTTATATGTATAATGTAGCATCGACTGGGCTGCCATTAATGATATAATTTTAAAAAAAAACTTGATTTCCTGACTGCATAATTATACAACATATCAAAAAAGTATTAATTTCAAACCCAGCTTTCATCAGCAACCTTTAAAATTATTTTAATGATGAGTATGAACGGGTCCAGGATAGGATAGGATCGATTGTCAGGGGGCAAAAGCCGAAAATTCTCGATCAGTGGATGGTGTGATCAGGAGTTTAGTATTGGTTGTGCGCATAGCACACACCACACGGGACGCGAGTTAGCGGTTAGTGAAGCTCTACGTTGATGGTGTCCAGGGTTGAATTTTCGAGGGTCCGGAGGAAGCCTCCAGATGAAATCGAGATTTAGCCATTTTAAAGGCCCCTATTTTTAACAAGATTTAGCACGGATGTAGATTTTACATAACACATCGCTTCAACGTAATGCTTAATGCAGGTAGGGTCCATAAGAGGTCCCGTAATAAAGTCATTTGCAGTTTTTAGGTGGAGAACCCCCCCGGAGAACCCCTACCGCGGTACGGGGCCGAAAGCCTTGGAGACTTAGCCAAAGCTTACAAACCTGAAAATAATGTACATATACCTAAAGAGACTTTACACATTAAATCACACCAGCATAAAACTTTACCTATAGGCAGGGGCGTAGACAACGGGGGGGGATGAGGGGGATGCATCCCCCCCCCCCCACCTCACAAGGTGGGGGGATGGCATGTACAATCATCCCCCCAGGTTTTGGGGAATGATATTTGGTTACTTAATAAGTCATAAAGATGATAATAATAGTAATAATAATAATGATAACAATTATAATATTAATAATAATAATAATTATGATGATGATAATAATAATCCTTATCATTATTGTAATTGTGTTTATTGTTATTAGCCGCATTCACACGGTGAAAGCCAATTTAGACGGTGAAAAAAAGAAAATCTTACAAGTATTTTGTGGTTATCTTGTGGTTTGGAAACCACAAGATAACCACAGGATTAATCGCGCATATTTTGCAGTGCGCGCAATCTCGTGGTGTGGAAACCAAAAGATAACCACGAGTTTTGCGTTTTTCTGAAGAGGTGTAACAGCAAAATTCACAGAGATAAATAAATACGTAGTGTGGTTCAATATGCAATACTATGTGTCAGTCCATTCTGTATTCGTATGCCACGGTGTGTAGATCTTGTCGATGTATGTCTGTCCATTCAAGGCGTAGTATGTGTGTGGTGCGCGCACGTGTGTGTGTGTGATGGTGTGTGAGTATGTGTATGTGTGCGTGCGCGCTTGTGTGTGTTATTTTACCTCATTAAGTATGCATCAGATTGCACGATTTCAAGTTCAAAATTGCAAAAGCTCCCTACCGTGGGAGGGGGGACACCCCCCTCCCACACCCTCCCCCCCCCCCGCTCGGTCGCTTCGCTCCCTCGCTCGGGCGCTTCGCGCCCTCACTAGCGTTGGCAGCCCATTCATCCCCCCCCAGGTGTACGAACCTGTCTACGCCACTGCCTATAGGTGAGCAGCGCCATCACCATTTTTCCCTATCGGGTGCCTTAAAAACAAAGACAACACAATGAAAGAGAGCGCGAAGCGCGAGCTAAATTTAACAATATACTGACCTGAAAAGGAACCTAATAATTGCAGTGACTCATGAAGAGAATGTGATAAGGTTGAGAGAATTAAAAAAAAGAGTGTTCCACCTTTTGGTTGGTCAGCGACACCACAGCTACTAACAAACATAAGAACGAGCTTTGATAAGGTTATTTAATGAAAGCATGAAATCTTAAAACCAATTAATTGTCATGTATGTAAATAATTCTAATGGATATCAATATAAACTCTTGTGCAATATTTCCAATGTCAGCAACGCCATGTAATTCTTGTGCAGTTATTATTCTTAGCGGAGAATGAAACGTTATTTTTATTGTAATGAAATCTGTTTTTGTACTAATTGATTTTGGAAAATACGGAAATTAAATTCTATTTGTAAATAATATATTTACTAGTTTTTCTTATAATTACTTTTCAAATTATAGCTTGATAAATTTTGAATCCGTAAGAGTACACATTTAAGTGATATTGTTTTTTGTTGTTGTCTTGTTTAACAATATGGAAGAAAAATGATAATAATGTCGATTTTTATGTCACAACTTTGCTTAATTCACAAAACAACTGATTTATATTTAAAATTTCGATTTACTTGACATGTAGAAAATTTACTATTCCTAAATATTTTCTAGAAATAATCAGGATATTTTAAGGGATTAACTTTAGTTTCCATTCCGAATTCGTTCACAATCCTAACTTAAAATCAATATCAGAAAAAAGCTGCTGAAAACTGCTTATCTAATAAAAGAGAGCCAATGGAGTAAATTAGAGAGTCAAAAGGGGCCTAAGCTTTCGATCCTAGCAGAGTGGTAGTTTCTCTCCATGGATTTTGTATTTATTTATTTCTAATTACTTTTATCTTTGATTATTCATGTTACATTTTGTTATGGATTTTGATGTTCCAGCCAGTAGCTGCAAGATATACACAATTTGAAATAAACTATGAATGTAAGTCATATCTTACCAAATTAATGAACAACGCGAGCGAGAAGCGCGAGCTAAAGAAATTTTATATTACGACCTAACAAAAAATGGACTTTCTTGGCACTTTTTGTAACCCTGAATATCATATTGCTCACTTGCCCTTTCTTGATCAATTTTTCCTCTGTTTCCCTTCTTTTCCAGTTTTCTGTCTATCTTTTCATTTTTTTAAAGTTCATTAGCTCCCTTTTACACATTAATTCGTTATCTTTTTGCCTACACCATTCTACGTGTTCTAGCTTTGCTTTCCTTTTTTTAATCATTGTCAATCCTCTGTGTGTCCTTTCCTCTCCTTTTCTTCCCACTTTCATTGTTTCTTCCCATTTTTTAAGTAGGCATACTTGTTATTTTAATGTTTTCCCATTCCTTCATTTTCCAATTTTGCCTTTCCCATAGTCTATTCGCTTATTCAGTTCTAACTTCTTTTCCTGATTCTAATAATTTTTCTTCTTACCCTTTCCTTTTCATATTTCACGTTTTTTTTTTTTATTCTCCCAGCGAAATCCGCCAGTGGGACAGACTCCAACCCCCCTGCCCCCTCCCCGCACGTTATGCCATTGAACTGGTCTTTACACTCTGTGATATGGTATGGTCTTTAAACCGAGCTAATGATATATATCACAACTGTATACACATGAATGGTAAGTCAACAAATTTTGCTCTACCGAATGCCAAGCACCATAAATCGTCACCGGAACTTTGGACTTGAATCTCTTCTCAATTTCTTCCTTTTCTCTTTCTCACTCCCCCTTGACCAACATCCATCCGACATATTTGAGACGTAGCAAATGTTTGAAGAAGATTTACACGTTTTTAAAAGAGTCTGCATTCCATGGTTTAAAAGACGCTCATTGTCCCTTTCGAAGCCGGGCAGATAAATCTTGGGCTTGATCACCTCTGGAATGGGGATAGAAATACGAGCGCATTTCGGAGGTAGAAAAACAGAGCGCGATGACATCACGGGACACTAATTCATCCTTAACGTATACAGATAAGCTAATAACACAATTTGGAGTGCAATTTTGAAAGAGATGAAAAACGAGAAAGGGCTCAGTCGGACATATACGAGCCATTAATTTGATTTTTATGTGCGCATCAAGAGGTAACAAGCCCAGCTTGAACTGTGGAAATTCTGTCACTGTTTTAGAGGTGTTGATATCTCTGGACCTTGCATGAGGAAGGAAAACAAATTCCTATCAGCCACTCTCAACCCAGGTGATGAATTTGGGTACATTAGTGAAATTATTTCGTTGGCAGTCATGTGTATATCATATATGAAGAACCATTCAGGGCAACTAGTTTGCACTTTCAGGAATCTCAGCTCTACTTGTGTTTATTTTTCATATTGTCTGTAATATTCAGTGATTTATTATAATAATTATTTCGGTGTGATCACGTCACAAATACCCACAATATGAAAATTATCTTTGAATTATTATTTTCTACTGTAATCTAGAAGATAACCTGGCAAACCCATTTACATGTGGTATTTCCCTTGTTTTTATAGATATATGTATCCAAAATACCCCTTTGCCAACCTTAAATATCGTTGACCCAGAAAGGAGCAGGAGCTGTACGTCCGAAGCAAAGCTGATGAAAGATAGCATGTAGAATATTGATATCATACGTACTTAAGACTACACCAAAAGGTGTTCAAATAGCACCATTGAGTTTAATCCAAGGAATCGAGATTTTAAAAAAAGCGTTAAAGGGCGAGCCTACCACCATCAAAGTGTTGATGTGAAAAAATAGTAAAAATAAAATCAAATAGCTTAACGCTCAAAATTTAATACTAAAAAATGTTAAATGTTTGGTACTTCACACAAAAATAAAATTAAAAAAGATAGATAGTGAGTGAGTGACATCATCGACTCTCTCATTTGCATATCATTGTGCATATTTGTTTTGTGAAATATAACAGCGATATAAAAATGCTATAATTTGCTTTAAAATATTTCTAGTGTTATATGCTTCTTTGATTTTCTCTTACTTTTAAATTCAAGTTTCCGGGTGGACTTGCCCTTTTAAAGACAAAAGGAGCGGGATGTCATAATACCATTGATAAAAATATGTTTTATGTGGTCATTTCGGTACACTTACACAGTAAAAAATGAAGTGCTAATTTCGCACTTACAGTGCTTGTATAGTGACTGCACTACGGGTGCTGATTTATAATTCAAATTTAAACTAGAAAATCAGCACTCGTAGTGCGGTCAAAATACAAGCACTGTAAGAGCACTTCATTTTTACAGTGTACAGTTGTATACCATTAGAATCTAAAGAATCACAAGATTTTCAATCCCCCCCCCCCCCCCGTAAAAATGAAAAACAGTTGGCGCCCAAATTCTTTAAACATAATATTTAATCAAAGTTTCTGTGAATAGGCATTGCAACTTCAACTTTACAAAGCCAGCATATTCCCACACGGAAGGACATCTAACGATTGTATGGAAATATATTTTCATATTTACTGACATAATAATTACTGACATCTCCCTGATGTCCCCAAACAGGCGTGAGAACTGCAATCTTATTTTACTTTCGAAGAACTTTACTGAGATAATGAAGGTTACAAAGATGATTATAGGCTTCATTCTAAATCAGAACTGGTATACAATAATAGTCATACCTGTGTCGGCATTCAATCCAAATCATGATTGACAATCTCTTTCTAATATTGTTATAGGTATGAGTCATTTCATTGTAAGATAATTTCCCTTTTGTATTCAAGCACGAGAAATCAAGTTTGAGGAATAAGAATAAGTTCATTAGAATGCATTGTTTATGTAATACCTCTTTGATATTGTACAATAGAATGTTGCTAATGTAAAGATTAAACTCGGCGAATGCAACCGCTCCACAATGATGGGATGATCCCATCTTTGTGATCAATGTTGTGGTAGACCAATGCCCATCATACCTTCTGTCCTCGTTTAGACCTTCATCTATAATAATAATAATATGAACTATATTAGAGAATCATCGAATATTACAAAAACTTGGTAGTTATTGAATGCAATTTTTACCCATTTACAGATTAGGATTTAAATTAGAATCTAGCGCCCTCTCTCGATAATGTTTTCATTTTTTTTAATGGAAATAACCATTTGAGCACTTACTTTACATATCAATAGTAATTGGATATTAGAAAGCTACTATATACTAAGTATCCTGACATGTTCAGCCCATTCTATGTTTGAGGTGCTTTAAACATAATAAACAGGACAAAATACGGATACTCTACTTTGATCAGGCACCTTACCGAATTAAATCTGATGTAAAATCCGAATATTTATCCACTAAAACACATTTTGAAGTATTTATCCTTCATACCACAATAATATAATCTAGAAATAAATTGGAAGTGTTTGTGTACATTTCGGGGATTTACCAAAACTAATAATAGGCTTTAACTATCAAATAATCCAAATTGAATCTGATTTAAAAAAAAAATAAGTAAAGTTTTAATGTTATATGGGAGTTCATTTTTGGATCCCAAAGCAAGGGCATAGGCTGGTTTGAGCATGGGGAGATGCACATCCTGGGGAGGTGGAACTAAAGTGGTATGGGGGAGGGGGGAATGCACACCTTGGGGAGATGGAACTAAAGTGGTATGGGGGAGGGGGGAGTGCACACCTTGGGAAGGTGGAAGTAAAGTTTGGAAAATCAGCTGTTGAAAGCAGAAGAAGGGGTACAAATTTTGTTTTGCTTGTCAGTGCCGAAACTCCTCTGCCTCAGCGGGAGGGTGCACCCCCCCCCCCCGCCTACGCCCTTGCAAAGTATGAGGTAGGTTGAATACCTGTTAGATAAGAAACGATCATATAGAAAGACATGTAAGATTGTGTAGATATGTGAGGGAGTGGAAGAGTGTGATAATGTGAATGTGCGTGTGGGATAGGGTGTGTGTGTGCGTGTGTGTGTGAGTGTATGTGTGGGCTAGTATATATATACTAAGCGAGGACAGTAAATAAGAAATACATGTCGAATAATGGTTCTTACGAGTTGGTCTTGTGAGGGTGTGTGGGTGGGTGGGAGGGTGTGTGGGCGTGTGTTTGTGTGTATGCATATTTTTGAATTGCTTATAAAATATGCAACGAGATACAAATAGACAATATGTTTAATGTAAAACCACAAGGAAAAAGTATTGATTTACGTCTACACCTATCATATGTATCGACTGACATTGAATTTTGCAATAATAAAACGGGTAATGTTTATCTGCTTGTCACATTATAAACGTGTTTCTAAGGTTGAAGCATCTTGTTTGTTTTTGTCAAGCTCAACATACATCACTCAATATTAATATGCAGCACGTATAACTTCATGTATTTAATAGTGGCATAACATCCACAATGCGAGCTTCGCGCTCGCATCGTTTGTTTAGTGGGACAGGTACGTATCACGATTACAGAAAATTGCTTATAATTTCCCTCTTTTAGGTCTGGAGTTTCAGCTCGCGCTTCGCGGTCACATTATTTGATCAGTGTGATACATATCCGTTTAATGTCACAGTCCTTAAAATTTCTCTAATAGGTCAGCATACCTGGCAATTGAACGCGCTTCGCGCGCCAAGTGACTAAAAAATTTGCTGGTGCCCCCAACATGCCGTGACCCACAGTACGCTACTGATTAAAATATATTTATGTTCAATGAATTTCAAATCGTATTTAACAAGGTTCAATCGAATAATAAAAAGAAAACTAATATAGGGTCAAGTTTTTTATGCCTATATACATTATGTGAACATCAAAAGAATTAATACCCCTGTAATACATTAAGCATACTTAAGTTTGGGGAAATGCAAATAAAAAATCAGACGGACAAGAACGGACAGAAAATAATAAAAAAAATCAAAGACAATTTAGAAAACAGGATAAGACAGGACAGAAACAAGAAACACAAACACTACAGACAAATAAAAAAAAAAGATTAGAGCAAGCAACTATAGCAAGCTGGACAATTGTAAGATAGATAGGTAAAAGATAAAGATGAGAGGAGATAGGAAGAGTTGAGGAGAAAGAGAGAAAGAGCCTGAAGTAAGTGAATTTTTACCGTATTTTCCTCCTCATAGTGATAACAGTAATGAAATTGTAATGTTGAGGTGTTTGTATAAAAGGATGAAAATCGTTTGCGAATTCGGTATAGCCGGAAAAAACAATCTAGTCAAATTAAAAAAGGACTTGTACCTTTCACTGTGCGCAAATAGTTCCACTTTTAAAGATCTATATTCTTTGACTCTACCTGTGTTCTTTTTTTATTGATATTATTTTGAAAGTAATATCCAGTGATTTATTATCAAATCTGTTTGTGTGGTCATACCACAAAAGCCCACAAAATCATCATGATGGAAATAAACTTGGTTTTATTTACATACTTTGTCATTTGGCATTGAAGAAGTCCCCTTTGTGTTTGTATAAATGGTTAATAATCTGATTTTACGCAGCGTCGATTTCCATCAATTCACAATCATATATTCAAATTAATGTTTGATATCATCAATTCTCCAATTGTATTTATGAAGGTGCTGCGACTTTTCAAAATAAATTCTTCTCAACCATACATTACTCCTTTCGAAGATTTCGGGGGGGAAATGATAGTCATCTTACTTATATACGACGATCAATTTTTTATCATTCTGTTGAACTTTGTTAATTACGGTATGAATTTTATTAGTTATTAGTTATTATTGCAGGGGTCCGTTTTTTTATTTTATATTAAGTGAGAAATAAAATCTTATTATAAGTATATAGGGGATAGCGGGGCTAATCATATTCATTTATATCTTTGTAATGATTTCTTTTACTGTTGACTTGTTGACTTGAGTTGAAATGAAAATAAACCAAACTGAAACAAACTGAAACTAATCCGCCCCTGGGGCAAGTCCGACCACCACGTGATTTTCCACTTTACTGTGACTGGATGTAGGTTTTGTTGATGATGTAATGTTAAGGGGATGGTCCAGTCTGGAGATATTTATATCTCAATAAACAAAGCAAAATTCACAGAGCAACAAAGCTATTGAATTTTAAAGATTTGCATTATTCCGGTAAAACAGTTCAATGCATGTCTTTATGAATATTCATTAGGTGGGCTAATGATGTCATATCCCCACTTGTTCTTTTTTCTTTTATTATGTGAAATTATGGTTATACAATTTTTATCTACCAAAACCTTAACAATTGGAGTGACAACTGATTAAGTGCATTAGTTATTTACTGCCGCAACTTATTTCATCATAATGGAGACACATCATTTACACATGTATGAAAAAATGAAACATTTATGATTTCATGTAATAACATAAGAAAGGGGAAAGTGGGGATGTGACATCATCAGCCTATCTAATTGAATATTCATGACGATGTGCATGTAACTGTTTTCACAAAATATTGATAAACTTTTAAATTCTATAACTTCGTATCTGTTATCCGATTTTGATGAAATTTTCAGAATTTTGCTCTGTGAATTTTACTCTATTTATTAAGATATACATATTTTCAGCCCGGACCATCCCTTTTACCTCCCCAAAGGTAGCAACATACCTTGACGAGAGGTCATCTGCTCGGAATTACAGAAAATTATGGCGATACGTCCATGTCGGGGCCATTTTGTAAAAAATAGATTCTTCAAATTTCTTGTATTTTTCAATAGACACTCATGCATGGAGTTATAATATTTTTTGTTAGAAAGGTGTGATATTTGCTTACTGAAATATGCCTTTGATACTTCAAAATATGTTGTACATTTTGCGAAAAACAAGAGAAGAGAAAATGGCTGCCGGGGGGGGGGGGCTAGTTTGCTCCTTTTGCGACGGGGCAGGTCCGCCCCACATTTAGACCCATCCGTATAAATATGACATGACATGCAAGTATGTCAGTATATGTGCTAAATCATGATAACTTTTCATAGATTATCGAACTAGAAGTCGTTGTTGTTCCAATATAAAAAAAAATATTTGGTGTCTTTGAACACATCATCTTGTTTCATATATCACTGTTTTTCCCTATGGGCGAACTCGCCCCGCCTAACCGGCAAACTTGCCCCAGGGTGGGGCAGGTATTAGGTAAATATTACCTAGACCTTTATACATCCTAAAGTACGACCATCCTGCTAAAGAAATGACGATTCTAGAAGAGCGTGAAAATAGGGGAGGACTCGCCCCGCTCTCCCCCATATATAAGAAAAGAAATTCATGAAAAGTTTGTCATTTCTTACTTCAGTGTTTCTGATTGCATTCTCTGTATGATTAAATAACTGCTTGTTTGTTACACTGAAAATTCGTTTTCTTAACAAATGATATGACAATTCCATAGAACATTGTATATGTATGAATTTCGTGACCTATATTGTGTTGATTATTCAATTATATACTGTGAAAATAAAATATGATTATATTGATTTTAAATAAAGGAGCCCTGTGGTAGGATACAAATATAAAGATATTGCAGGGAACTCACATAAACAAGTTGTGCTTTTCAGTGGGTTCCCTTTTTCAGTTCTCTATTTTACATTTTGCTTTAAATTGTCATGACTGTAAATTCTGTTGAAGTTGAAACCAAAAAGAATAAATACAATCAATCAATCATGTACCCCTTCCTTATAATCATGATCATACTTGTCATATGATTCACCTTATGTAACTATTATGATGATTGACAGTAAATAATTGGAGCATCATGGATGATAACACGGTTCCATGACATTTGCTCCGGCGACAATTGCTCCGATGGAAAATCTGCACTTTAAGTGAAACATAAAACCTTACCTCCGAAACTAAACAAACCATAATCCTTATTTACATTATTTTGAAATAAAAACTCTTTTACTCTCCTAACTCTAACTCTATGCCTTCTGAGATATCAAGGCTGTAGCAAATGTTCGCAGGAGCAAATGTCTTTTCACCGATAACAGCGGCCATCCCCCCTACCTGGAGGATATATCCCCCACCCCCTCCCTCCCCGTAATCGACACCCATGGTGCAGATGAAACAGTTTCTTATTATCTTCCAACAAGAACAAAAGATGCATACATTCATATTCAAAGTTGATGGTTTGGGTTTACAGCTTATAATATCTTGCCTTTAGACCAAACGATCCTAATGATTGCCCCCCCCCCCAAAAAAAAAAAAAAAAAAAAAAAAAACATCGAGGACAACGTCTAAAATCTCACAATGCAAGATTTAAAAAAATCCAGATAATTATAACAATCTCACATAAATCTATTGTGCGTCAGCTCCAAGTGGCAACGACGATTTCCTGCCAGTTCAGACGAGCTGAAGAAGCGTCCAGCATCGGACGTTTCTGTTTCTGTTGAGGTATGCTCCTGTCATGCCGGTAGGAACTCTGCAAAGCAGCTTTCTGGTGCATCAACGCCAAGCTGGTATATAACCAATTACATATGAAACTTTTTTTTTACGTATAGGTTATTTCAGTCCATGGTAATAGGTTCATGATCAGTCATAGTGAAACTGTTCTCCGTTTCAATAACAGTAAGTTCAGAGAAACAGATTTATTCATTTTCGTAATCTGATATTCTCTACGGTGCTCCACTGGCTTTACATACAACTCTCCATGATTATACAATAAATGTAGAAGTTCGTTCTTTTATTGCCGCTTGAACGTGGATGTGCTTGCAAAATATTCTATGATTTGGACCAAAAAATCGAGACGGTCTTTACCTTTTTGCTTTTCTAACCTACTTGAAGAATTTGTAAAAGTATATACGCTGCCGTCTTTACAAAAATAGCCATTCTTTGATCTATTTACGGTCTTATGATGGTGAAAATATGCTTTACTCTCACATACAAAAGGAAATTACAACACAATAAAAAGAAACCTAATGAATTCCCACCATCTTATTCACCCCAAAAAATGGAACAAAACGCCTTTCAATATGCTTTGTTCTCGATAGAAGGAATTCGTTTATTTCAACACTGACATCTCTTTCATACGGTTTATTTATCATCTAGTTTCATCTTGACGAGCTATATCCTTTGAGCTAGAAAGATATAAGAGAAGGGGGTGTGTGTACTTTCATGTTTGAATCATTACGTCGATAAGGCTCTTCTCAATTGAGGCTTGATAGTCGGTTTTGGAATCTCGTTAGGCCGGGAAAGACTTTGATAAAATGGCTCTAGGTATTTCCCAATCAGACGTATTATTCAATTAGCTATATCTAAGTGTAATACAGATAGCTTGTCACGAGCGATCGGGGCCTCGTTTACTTTTCGGGCTAGAGTCTGTATTAATACATGCCTTGGGATAAAAATAGTCGCTTAGTGAGACAGGAAGTGGCGCATAGAAGTGACGGATATACAGCACGCCCGATTCTTTCCCGCCGCATATATTCTTAAGAGCACATCTTCAAGAATCATGGCAGTTTGGAGGAGAAAGGGGGATGGTGTATAGAAACAGAGAAAGAGAGCGAAGAATAGAGGGAGGAAATAAAAGGAAGACAAGAAAGGGAGGACAAATTTATCCCAGGGTGATTTTCTCTTTACGCCGTTGAACTTCATCTTCGTCCGACCCGTGCCCTCATTTTTTATGTTCTTCTTCTCCTTCCAAAGAGCTTGCCCAAGGCATGATGACGTGACGACAGAGTCCTCGGATAATATGTGAAGACACATCATCGCGGGACTGTCACGGAATGACTTTTAATAGCTTACAATGGGACTCGATTCGTGCTTCAAGCCCTCGATGAAAGTTACCCGTGTAAATAGTACTAAGTAAGATAATGAGCGCTCGCGCGAGGATAGCCCGACTCAATTGATCAGCACCAAACCCCAAGAAGGCATGAGCTTTCTCCCCTCATTTACAATCACATTCAAATCTTTCTGGTTTTTGTTTGATTTTCACTTTTTGGAAGAAGAAGGGGAGGCGAGGAAGGAAGTCTGAATGACAAGAGAAAAAGACTGCCCCCATCTTGTCTTTAATGGTTGGGTTACCGTTCTTAAGTGGTGGAAGCGAACGGGTATTTACGCGCAATCAAGAATCTTTCTTGAATAGCGCTCGGGAACGGTTGAAGCGATTATGGGGTGCTAACTGCTAAACGCTGCTGGGGATGGGCGATCGTCAATTGCCCTTATAATGTCCTAATTTGTCATTGAATCTTCCAATTTTGCCATTTGTTGAGGACGCCCGTCCTTTAATGGTTAAAAAGTTCACCCACAGCATGTTTTGCCTTCATCGAGCCGCTCAAGAGTAGATCGAAATAGTTGTCGCTTTCCTCGGCAAAAGTAATAGCATCAAGATTAGCTATTCCGTTGATCACAAGTGACATCATTTGAATGAAATATTCTCTCAGAAACAATGACGCTTAATCGAATTCAATAGACAACATTGGTTGAGAGGTAAGGTCTTAGTATTGGCGCAGGGTCAGGGGAGCTGATAATTTCACACACGCCGAGGCACGGGTGCTGCTCGAAGCGACACTATCTCTCCTGCTCTATATGTCAATACGAATTAGAATTATTAAATTGATGTTATTATGAAATTAGCGAGCCCGTCTGCAATTTATTTCTCGACCAAACGTAATTACGGCCGAATTAGCTTACTTTGATGATATGTCTCATTCGGCCCAGTGCTCTAGACAGAAGCGGTGGGTCGGATAAACTCCTTCCTGCTATTTCAGGGCGCGTTTGTCCAATTATTTCCTGGTAATTTGCGTCGAAGAAGAGGCAGAGGCAGTGACGAGAAAGCAGGGTTTTTATAAAGGCACTAAGAACGAGCACTAAACCAGACATTGCTTATATTTTCTTTCTTATTTCACGCGTGTAATCCCCCCCCCCCTCATGCAGCTCCTTGAGCTTAAGACCCCTTCAAATCTAGACAAATCAATCAATAATAAACCAAGCACAGTTCCTGTCTGCTTTCATCTCTTCTCTCATGTTTGTCTTTAAATTTGTCTGAGACTCAAAATCGTGAGATAAAAACCTTGATGTGATTTCATTGAATCAAAAATATATCTACCGTTAGAATAATAAATTGAATCGTTTAAGCTGAACTAAAAGCCTGAAGTGTATTAACCATCAGTCCTTGAGTGGGAGCTCTAATTGTCCATGCCAGATTTTAAAAATTCGACACTCCCGAACAAGATATTTTGGTGCAGCGCTCTTGCCGACCCGATTGCTCTTCCGATATCGATCGAATCGGTCTCAATCCGACGAAAACCCTCCAGCCCACCATGACATACTTCAAAATTGTTTAAACTTCAAGAGGTATTAGGTAACCGCGCTCTACATCCACCCGCAGATAATATTCCTATATCTTGCTTACATTTTGGCACTTTGAGAGTCAGTTATATCTCAAGGGAGTTTATGCTCCCTATCGAATAAAGAATGATTTTCACGCGCTGGCGGCTGGCGTGCACCACGCCTTGGGTGTATCATATGACTGGCAGGCGTTCAGGCCGTCCGCAAGACTAATGCGAACAGAGACAGGCAGTGGATGGATGATAGTGATATGAATCAACTAGAGCCTCTTCACAATCATCATCATCGTCATCATCAGGCAAAAGGGGGATAAAGTGTGCACATTTAAAGAAATAAAGAGGAAATGTAAGCTTGGAAATGCAAACACTTACGGTCGTGCACACCCTCATTCACATCCATCCACCCACACACACACATGCACACGGACACCGAAATGACGTGGCCCGGTTTTCCCCGCCTTTTTTTTTTCTTTCTTGTATATTTGCTGGGGTGCCTGGAGCGAAAGGAAAGGTATCGAAGGAGAGGGGGAGTGAATGTGAGAAAAAAGGAGACGATTTAAGCGAAGGGCTGAATGCTAAACGGCAGGGTTATGTGGGCCAATGAATCGGCGGTAATAATTGCGAGAGCTATTGTGGACATCCGCCAGCACCTGCTCCAGGTGAATGCCGGAGAGAGAGCCCATTAATGGAAAGATACTGTCAGCCCGAGAGAGATGGGTAGCATCACACTACACTCCAGTCTAAACTCTTCATCTCACTCCCTCTCTTAAAACCACCAATCCTCTCCACTTGAAAATATAAAATAAGGAAGAAAATCAAGAGGGGCTCGGCAAAGTGCCCGGTTCGATTTCTGTACGTGATAGGTAAATTTAAAAGTTAAACTGACCCATGCGACCAGGGTGGCGGACTTAATGAAGATTCTCTCTGCACTTTATAGTTTAGAGAATGAAGCTGAAGGGAGGATTTAATAGAGGCACTCTCAGCTCCTATCAAACCCATTTGCCCCCATCGATGGCGAGCTGGAGAGGACTTTTACCTGAAAACAAAAGTTTTTCATTACGCCTATCCAAATTACTTAGGGTAACATAATCTTCGACACCTTGCTTTTACCAAGCTCCGATATCTCTTCTGGAAGGGGTTGGTTAACTGCCTAAAAAGGGAAGGTGGATTGTGAAATAAAGATAAAGTAATTTGATTGTGGTGGCTTTTTCCTCTTAGCCAATCTATTCACTTGGAACAGGCGACACATGAACATGACAAATGACATTTCAATTTAAATTCAATACTATATGGTTATATTTTATCTTGTTGATTTTGATGGGATTCAAGACTTTATTCATTTCCATATGTTTAAAAAGTACAACATTGAAGTGCAAAAGCCTATTTATAGCAAGACTGGGTCATGTGCACAATAATTATAAGATAACACCCACACCACGCACATCGACACACCCACACACACATAACACACACTCTCCTGCAGAAAGAGAGAGATTATGAACTGAAATATTAAAAAAAATTATCAATTGATATATTTCATATCAGACAGAAGACATTGGGGTAAATAAATTAGGGGGAGATAAATAAGAATAAATCAAGAGAAAAGGATGAACAAAAATGCAAAAAAAAAGACAACCATTAGTAAATAATGTAGAGAGCGGGAGAAAAATGAAAGAAGATTTGACAAAATTTACCAAAAAAGATTGAAGTATCATATCTCTGACAGGCTAGGATTAAAATTTGATAATTTTTCGAAAATTGTAACAAAGGGGTTTGGAGGTTCAAACTTACCTTAAAATATGGAAAAAGAAATAATCTAAACTAAATAAAATCACCAAACACTTCTAATCGCATGTCGCGTAAATAGTTAAATATGCATGTGAATGCATATTTATCTCGGTCTCAAAATTTAAAAAAATTACCAAAAGATCAATTTCTTGATAGGTACGATGGATATGATGTCTTTCACAATAAAAGAGAATCTCTGAATACACTTTCATATTGAAGTCTTATTTTTTTAACTGTATTAGTTACTGGAACTTTGACACTCATCCGAATCCTCTCATTCTTTCTTTTCTTGTGCGCCTCGGAATAGAATATATCTAGATAGATGGCGCTATATAAATGCCTATTATCCGCTATACGCGATATTCAAACAAAATGCATCTTACACCAACAAATTGCTATTTAATTCAAGGATAGGTCATGAATATTTCCAAAATGTAGACTTCGTGAGTTTGATTCGAATATATCGCTACTGTTTGTAAGATCTAGTTTTTGCAGCCCAACTAAATCAACCATGAGAATTTCAAAAAAAGATAGTATTTGGTTCAAATGTACAATGTATTCAAATGTAGATACTGATTTACCACGTATAGTGTTCTTTTTATAAATTGATGATTCAATTCGCTCGGAACAAAATGTCTTATATATCGCAAATGTATTCAGATAGAAATCAAAAGGATTAAAATCATATCATTTTAATGTTTTGGAAATGATTCTATTGACATTTATTATTATTTATTTACATTATTTTTTCAAGTGAAAGTAGAAAATCAAAGCTAAATGTGATTATTCTCTTTATTGAAGAAGTTATATTTTGCAATATGTGATGTAGCAGGTATAGCAATTAAATACCCCTGTTTACATAGTTTATGGATCAGAATGCTTTCCTATAATCCCATTTTAGATCACCTTACGGCAATTATTATTTGCTGGTACTTTCACAAAGATCGTATTTTTGTATAGCTTTGATTTGAACTTAGACCTGGGCCCCGTAACACAAAGGTTAGCGATGAATTGCAAATATGAAAGAATGCTTCTGATTGGTTGCTGGTCAGTATTTTAAACCAAATGCGCGTGTAACATTGATATTAATTGGTCAGTTCATTGAGCGATTGATCGCTGATCTCTGTGTTACAAAGCCCAGATCCCTGCCTTACAAACAATAGCGGTGATAGATTCGAATCAAACTCAAATTGTGATCGATCGAAAGTTCATATCTTATAGCTACACAAATTAAGATTAATAGCGATTTGAGATTGATTTTAATCTATCGCAAGTGTTTGTAAGACTGGGCCATGGTGGGCATTTACATCTGAATAGAAAATTTATCTAAGGTTTGTGAATAGTATCGGTTAAAACCGCAAGGTCATTGTTACTTATTTTTGTGAAATTGATAATGGAAATGTATGTATTTCCAGAACGAACTCAACCCATTTTCATCTTCTCAATTATTCAGTACAGGGTTTCTGAACTTAGAATGCAACTAAAATTTTCACTTAGGATATAATTTCCTTTGAACTGATTAGTATAAACATATATCAGTGTATATTTCACATTGGAATTATGTATTATGGTTACTAAATTTCAACAATGAAGTATTCATATTCGGATTTGTATTACCCCTTTGAAATATCCATGTGAACTTCAAACAATGTATGCTTATAGATTCAGGTATTCACACAAAGTCATTTCAAAGAAGGTGGTCATAATTATCGTCATTAAGAAATAAAATAGAATACGTGTCGTTCGTCACCTATCAAAAACCACCCAAGACAGTGGATACTAAAAGACGTAGTATATATATATTATATAGTCACTATGATTTTGATGATACATGTAGTTGTCAGGGGTGTTTCGATAATCTATTCATAAGGATACGAATGACTGTATGGACAACTGAAACATGGTTTTCTTAATGATTTGTAGTTGCTTCAAACGAAGTTGAACTCTTTCAATGTTCATATTTTATCATGTACATACATTCAATTTGAAGGTAAATTGTATACCACAACATACTACAACGTTTGAAATACGTCCCTGAATACACTAAAACTGTTTTTCATTTCGTTCCTACGTATGTAATTTTAAAACACTTTATGAAACATAAAAATCTCTGACATTACCTCATTAGAGGTTCGTTTCACGTTGCCACAAAGTCGAATACTTTTGATGAATAGAAAATATCAGAAGAGCAATGTTGATTTATAGAAACTAAAATTCCCTTAATACAGTCATGACAGTGTAAATTACCACCGAATCCTTCAAACTTGTCCAGGAGATGTTAATGTAAATCAATAATTAATTTTTTACTTTTAAGGAATTATAAAAAGAAAAAATGACAATGTTCATTTTTCATCCATGTTCTCACTTTTGTTTTCTTTTTTTGTAAATGAATCGATAAATCAGTTCTTTTCAGTTACAAGTTTTAAGATTATTTCATTTTAACTCAACAACATCAAAGTGGACCGGACCTGCGTCATTTTCTTGTTGTCCAAATCCATTTATCATTGCCTTGAAATATGAATCTCATTTTCAGAACTCATCCCAAGGTCGTGGGAATGGCATGATCTCGCTATTTTCCATTCATGATGAAATAATATAGCGGTTATCACCATACGACATAAAGGCATCCATCAATAATTTATCATAATTTCAAACCTGATGCGATAGGCCTCGGCCTTCAAGAAAACGATGTTTATGTATCGCTTGGCTAATTTGTTGGTAACTTGAGTATATTGTCAATCAAGGGTGGTGCATTGTTGGCAGTAATTGAAAAAAATAAATATTAATCAGGCGTTGATGATCATTCTGTAATTGAGATACCGTCAATATACAAAGAACCAATATTTGATTAGTTAAAAAGCCACCGTTAGCGCTCTGTAAATAACCATGATGGTATTCAAACAGATGGTTTTATTGAGGAGAAAAGGGTCGATAATCACCATTTATCGGCACTCGTTCACAATACTATCACAATGAATAAATAATTTATCAACAAAACAAAGGGCCGTAAATATCTTTTTGAATTTTTAAAAGGTTGTATTAGATAGATTACGTGTACTTGTATTCACATTTTCTGAAGCATTCAACAAATTGATTAATGAAAATGTTACTTTGTTCCCTCCTCAATAGAACCACGCTTCTGTTCTGAAATGTTTCAAATTACGCAAAGTAATTTATATAATTAATATGAAATAGATGAATTTTTCAGTTAAGTTTATGATGCGATATACAAAACCATAAGAATATGAAAGAATGTTTTTACTGTAGGTGAATAAGCTCTCAGTTTCGAGGCATTTATGGAGGTCTAGAATTTGAATGAACATATTATGTGGATAATTGGAAGAACAAAGTTATGATTATTTTAATTATTTTATTATGCAATCAAATATATCGTTCCTCCTGCTACACATCTTAACATGCACACACACTTCGCCTCGTACACCTTTACTTCCTGCTTTCATTATGCAATTAGACATTTTAGGCTTACATACTATCACACAAACACTTACACACGCACCGTACTCATCCATCATGCGCGCGCATCATATACGCTCACACCTCTACAAGTTAACGCACACACTCCTCCACTGCGCATCATCATCATGAGCACTATGACGTCGTCTTTTACATGAGTCAATATGGCGGCAGTGGATGGGCGGCCAATCGCTCTCTAATGGGGGAGGCAGGGGCTCTAATAATACTCTCATTTTTCAGGTAACAACCCCATGATTGCCCCCAAACCAGTCAACCAACCCTACCAACCCCAATATTCTAAATCGATCAATGTTTCTTTGAGTTTTTGTCACCGCCCAAGCAATAAGAGAACGCCAGTACCAATCGTTCTACAAATTGAAAGGTATCTATAACTTCATAAAAACGTGACGACACCGCACCCAAGCAATAAAAGATGTTCCCGCCAATTTTCATTGTATACCCATCACACCTTGCGGCGCAGGTATAACGTTAAATGAGACATCGTGTGTCAGGGTGTGTTCAGACGTTCCTCGTTCAGAGGGTGAAGACATGAAAAATGTCGAACAGAAACATTATAGTTTAAATCAAAAGTTCACTTTAACAAAATAATCACAGATTATTTAAATAAATGCAGTCCAACGTCATCGATTGTGGACAATAGATTTAAATAGCTTTACCCGTTTTCTTAAGTTTATAGTTGTTGTTTTTATGGGAGCTTGTTTACTGATTAATGCAATTTAGTAATCGGAAATTTTCAAATTCAAGAAAGCCACTTTTATAATCTTAACTAAATAACTCGTCTAAGATTTTAAAATAAAAACATTCAGAGTCACATTATCTTTCGCCTTGTTGTTATTTCTTTTTTTTTCATGAGGTTCATTTTATTGATATCATATTCTCAAATCCTCAGATGCATGTTATTTTTCTGATGATCATGAATATACTGATTTCAAACGAGTGATCAAATTTTCTACAAACAAAGCCTCGAAGTGTGAAAAATTAAACTGCCAAATATGGGTTTTTGAAAGACATGATCATCTCCATGTACATGATGTAGGAGGATCCAAGACCCATTGACCCCTTTCATTATCTTTAAATTAGGGTGGTGATAGCGGTATAAGTAGCAGATAGGGGCGCCCCATCGTACCCTAATCGAGCCTGAGTACATGGAGTAGGGTCCCCTATCATGGCCCTGTGATTGATTCATCAATGCGGCGTTTTGTCCGTTAACCCCCCGATACCGCCCAACCAATATAGGCGCCATTTTCGCTTGACGGCGTCATCCAGCATGTTTCAGATTGGGTGGAGTTTGAGGGGGGTGTTCTGGGTTTTATTCTCTTAAGTTGCCATCTATATAGCATGTTTCACATTCAGTGTCGTTTAAGGGTTGTTATGGGCTTTCCATCTTAGGTTACCATAATATAGAATGTTTAGATATGATGGTATTTAAGGTGGTGTTGGAGTTCCCCTCTTTAGGTTTGTTCTCTGGAGCTAATTTTCGCGTATATTCACGTGCCAGTTTACAATAATTGACGATATTAATAATGTTAAATGATTTAACAGTTATTGCGTTAAAAGGAGGCATGCCTGTTTGTTGGGTAAAACAATGCTTAAAGCTGCGAAAGTTTAATATAATGTTGTGGACACATTACCTTTGAAACGTGCTTTTTTTTGTTACCCAATATGTTCCCTTTTAATATTGAGCATATTTTTACTGAACGTTTAAGAGTATTGTTTCCATCTCATACGTTTTAATATAGATTGTGTCGCGTTCTCACAAATTGATTTTCTTAACCAGATAATCGATAATGCAAAAAAATATTAACACAATTTAGAATTTTCGTAAATCCTTTGATAAGGAAATACATATGCTCTCTTCTTTAAGGAAATTTATTCTGTAATGTTACACATCTCACTACGATAATATATCCTCTACCTCTACAAAATATTAAGAGATACATCACATGAATAACCAAAGTGCAAATTAAGATC
The DNA here is from genome assembly GCF_037042905.1 of Lytechinus pictus. NCBI lineage: Eukaryota > Metazoa > Echinodermata > Echinoidea > Temnopleuroida > Toxopneustidae > Lytechinus > Lytechinus pictus. The sequence continues at coordinate 31,952,637 of NC_087256.1, read as the reverse complement.
AAGTTGAATCCCTTTTGGTGACATTTTTAGTATGGTACATCAAATACTCTTCTCACAAATATGTCATAAACGTGCCTTCAGCGTTGCCATGATTATTCCTTATCCATGTTATCTTTCCATGTTAAGATACCGGTCCTCCCCCTATAGACCATTCCCAAATACTCCCATCCAAATCCTTCAATTTTTCTCCCCCTTCATTCGCCTATACTTGACAAGAAACTAAGACTGGCTACACCCCAGTGGTTATCACTGCCATACCGCCATTTCCGCACCTATTATCTACCATATATCTGAGCGCGAAGAAAACGCGCGAGAAATTAATAAGACACGAGCCATACCTATTGGTGTTTTATTCAGAGTGCATCTCCCTTCTCAGGGTCAAGATTCAACTGTAGTCTTCATTTCAGACAGAAACCAAATGTTCCCCGAAATAATCGCAGATGAATAGGCGAAGATGTACGATATAAAAAAAGATAAAATATATTTTGGAAGGTTAACATAGTGCATCAAATTGTTAAGTTAAAATCGATTATATTTGAAGCTTTTTAATATAGAAGGCAAGTAAGATTTTCACCATGCATATTATGTATATGTTCTTATTCATAACTGTATATGTAACTTTTTGTATATTATCTTTATATTTACTATACTGGTCACTTACTTTTACACTTACTTTTATCAACAGTTTAAAATCATAAAATAAGTATGATCAATGCTAAATTTCTATAAATGTGAATAGAAAGTAACAATGCATATATACCTATGCAAATGCAGCCTGTAATATAAATGGGTGTAACATCAAATGCACAGTATAGATTCGGAAACTATATATTTAGCTAATATATGAACAAGATGTCCATAGAGTGATTATGATCGTGAACTTCTATAATGTTACATTACATATTAAGTAATATCTAATTGATATACGGTCCCGTTCAATGACATTCGTTATGACATTTTAGGCTTTTTATTTCATAGCTTGTCTGCCCACGTGATATAAATTTTATCATTATATTTTAAAAATATTTTATCAAAATATTATGCATCAAACAACTGTTTTCTCGGCAAATGGCCGTTATTGAATAAGATCTAAAAACATCTCTGTCATTATTCCATACCTCACTTTAGATATTCGTTTCAAGTTCGCTTGAATTATGAAACAATCATCACTCTTTGTATATACGACCGGAAGGAATAAATTATTCTCCTTCCTATTTTCTTTTTGTTTGGCGATCAGTCATATTTGACTATTTTTGCTACATGTATACTCCTAAATCAGTAGCCAGATACTTTGATACAAGACTACGACTAATATTTGTTTGAAAAAAGCTTGAAAGAGATGCATGCATGTTACGTCGAGATGGCAACTGGTTTTTCTGAATAAGACCGATGATAACATGATTTTTGCATTTTGTCCTAAAGGTCATATTTACCGGAATATAATGCACTGTGACATCCATGCCCTTCACCCTCTCATCGTGTATAAAACAGAACAAGAACTAGCGAATGTAGACTACATATTGATTTTCAAATACCCTAATAATAGAGAAAATGACTTCGGTTGTTTGGCCAATTTGCAGACTTCTTTTCTTTTAAAATGTCTTCTAGAATACAAATTTGGTCATATCCTTTGACGCAGAGTGGTATAGTTGGCGGCTTTAGATCTGTCTTTAGTAGACGATAGAGTCGATAAGTGCCTATATCTGTGGGTGTGAATTGGTTTGTATTAAGCTCAAAGTTTGGGTTGATAATACAGGCGCCAGGGCGGGAAAAACAACCAGAAAAGTTGTATGAGCTGATTGATTTACACACATACAGTCGAATGGGGTGTGTGTAGAATTCAAGTTCCTAAATGGCAAGAAATAATGTTCTGGTACCGTACCGTAACCCAAATGTTTGTGATTTGCAGAATTGCAGTAACCAATTAAGACCTTTATTACACGCGCATATTGCGCATTACTCCTACTATTAACCAATCGAATTCGTTGTTTGAAATTTTCACTTTACTGTGAATAACGAAACATTGGGGATTTCTGAAGATGTTCAATGTGCTGGGTGTTTATGGGATAGGCGACATGTGACACGGTACATTTACTTGTATGATATTAGATTCAGTACACCTTTACTGACATATTGTCCTTACTGTAATACCATTATCTCATACAATCAACTTTATATATATAATCGATAAGGTGATATTTTTTTTTAAATGGAAGCCTTTTCAATCATGGGGTTGGTTAAACTTTTTGCAGTCTCTACAACGAAAACATGAGCATTTTCTGGATTAATTTGAGTGGTACCCAAATATATAATTTGGAATTTGTAGAAAACTTGTAATAATAATAATGATATTAACAATAAAGTTATAGTAATAATGATAATAACATGCATTTATATAACGCAAAAAACTATTTTTTCCATATCTTCTATTGCACTGCTAGATGCTGTACATACTATTGGAATAGATAGGTTTTTAATTTGAAATTATACAAAGTTGTTGAATTGCTAATATCGAGGGGAGGTTTGTTCCATAGTCGTGGGGCTGACATCAGAAATCTCCATCTCCTAGTGTTGCTTTAGTCTTGTGTGAGTGTACTTGCAGTGTAAGTGTATCTTGTGAGCTACGAAGTTGATGGTCATGAGATTGGGATGTTCATTTCAAGAGATCTAAGATATAACAGGGGGCCTGACCATTATAACCTTTAAAGACAATCATTAGGATCTTAAATGTGATTCTTTGCCGGACAGGTAACCAGTGCAATTCTCTCAATAATAGAGTCAACTAATTGCAATGAAAAAAATGACCTAAAGTGAATGTTATACAAAAAAGTAAGTTCCCCTAATCAAAATGGCGTCAGTTTTTAACTTTAAAGATTAGAATAGACCTACTCGGTCAGAAGTCTACTATACTCAGTGACTGGTTAAACCATAACTGATCCACTGAGTCATGTTCCTTTATTGCTTTTCATAAAATAAAATGATGCAAATCAACATGCATGTTGATTATCGTTACTCATTATTGTAATTGGATCCATGCAGGATACTCTTTAAAGTTAATAATGACAAATAATGAAGATGAAGGAAGGAATTGGTAACGATAAAACAAAATAATGATTATATACATAAAAATAGATATACACAACAGAAGATAACAACAAACATTGGATTACAAGTAAGGAAATATAGAGGATCAGGCATACTGACAAACAAACGAAAGTAGAGGAGAAGGAGGTGGGTAAAGATATATTTCTATAAAACACAGCAACCATCATAATGCTGAGCCCCTGGGCGATTTTGCTCTTTCTACTATCAGCCAATTTTCGATTCCTTTATTCTTTTGCTTTAATCATCCCTTCCCCATGCGCGTACATCCCATAAATTGGACAGCCCCATCATTTGCCATTTGTGCCTAAAATCCATCCTTAAATTGGATCGAAGGTACGGTTAAGTGATTGTAAACGTTCCGAGCTAAGATTTTTTGTTCCAATATCATTCTCGAACAAGCCACTGCTGATCGTCTGCGAATCTAACCTTCCACGTCTTGGCTCCTGTTTTTTCCCGCGTAAATTTCTACCTCTCTCCATTTTAAGGGGTCACATGATCGGTCGGGTTCTTTGATCAATTTAGGATTATTGTATAATCGAAAAAAGTAGAGGTAGATTCTTTTTTTTTTACCTTCCTCCATCAATATTCTGATTTCTTCTTCATTTCTTGCTCTAAACTTGATATAAAGATTTTCTTAATCTTTGATCTGAAAATCCATTTACCTTTAAACTGATAACGTTTGACGGATACCCAATTGTTTTACAGTTAAGGGGATCAGACATACATCAGTACAAAGGACCAATAAAGATCTTTATCAATAATGCTTTTGAAGAAAAGGTTATCGATATTTTAGTTTCATGTCATTTTTCGTTAATTTTTTTTTATTTTCCTCTACTTTTTAATTCTTATTGACCAATGTGTTCATCAACTCCGTCCAAATTCAATTCCAAGCAGTACAAAATAATGAACGGTGTGATTACTTTCTGGCCGTTTTTGGATGCCTATTTCTTGAAGTTTTTATTTCATCTTTTTATCTTATTTATATCTTAATGTTGGTGGTTACAACTCTCGTCTTTCAGTCTGAGGGACGTTGGTTCGAATCCCAGCGATGGTGTGTTTTCCTTCAGCAAGAAGTTTACCCACATTGTGCTGCACTCGACCCAGGTGAGGTGAATGGGTGCACAGAAGGATCGATTTATTGAATGCAATGAATGCTCGAAGGAGGCTCGAGCTAAAGCTGGGGTAATAACAATAATAATAACAATGCACCTCGGAATAGATTATTTCTAGATAAATGGCGCTATATAAATGCCTATTGTTATCATTTTTATTAATGTATCAACTTGTTTTTGTTGGGGACATCTCAGTCTTATATTTAACCTAGTTGGAGACACAACAGATATTAACTTATCAAGTGTTCATTTGTAACTGCGACCATTATGGGTTGTTGTGAAATCTTTATCACGAGATGAATACCAATTATATTTCCCCCATTCTGCATGTTCTATCCCCCCTCTCTCTCTCTCTCTCTCTCACGCACACACACACACACACCCACCCATTTCTTTCCCTCCTCTATCACTACTCTCTCTCTCTCTGTCCCTCCTTCCCTCTTCCACCCCCCCCCCTTCTCTCTCTCTGTCTCTCTCTATCCTATCTAGTGAAGAGCTTTATTGTCTTTTCCTGATAGCATTTACTATACCTCTGACATTTTATCTTTCCTTCCCCGTTTTTCTCTTTTAGTTCTCGCTTTCTTTCTTCCCCTATCTTTCTCTCATTACCTATCTCTCTGGCCCTTTCATATACCCAAATATACCATTTTCATTTATAATAGTTTAGATTCCATAAATACTCTTTCATTGCCTCAATAGAATAACTTTTGTTTGCATTCTTTGTCCAAACATTGCCAATTATTCTGTGTAACATGCCTTAAGAGATAAAAACCATTGTGCTTTTATTTATTTATTTTTGCCCCTCCCCCAATTACTATTTCAAGACCTGCACTGAAATTCAAGTAACGATGTGAGCGACCTTGACAATGCTTGCTAAACATTTTCATTTCCTGCCTGAAACATTTTTGGGGGCAAGAAATGGAAAGTACCATCCAATGAGAAGTACCATCCGATTATCCAGCAATCTGTCTTTGAAAAGCATGTAATTACGATAAATGTGGTCAGCGCACTTGATACATTAATATTCCATTATCTTTATTCATTTATCCAAAGAGGTTGGATAATGGGTAAGACCTTCTAATTCTATTAGATCAAACAAGAAGAATGAAATACATGGGAGATGAACGCTATCTTTTAGAAATGTCCTCTAATTACATGAGAAATCGACGGAGAGGAGTGGTGATATAAGGAATACGAGAGGTAGCAATGAAAAGAGAGAAAACAATGATAGAGATAGAGAGAGGATGGGGAGAGGGGTAAGAGGGAGAGAAGTACTTGGTAAGACTTAATACAAACTAAAGTGAAATTGTATTTAGTTCCTCATTTGACTTACCTGAGATGGAGAGGGAGCACAGTGCCTGTCCTATCAACTGAAAGAATATTGACCTTTTTTTAAAGCCTTTTCAGTTGCCAGAAATTTTTTGGAAAAATGCTTTTGGAAATGGCTGTGACATTTGGCCTCTTTTTTGGGGGGGGGGGGGGTAAGAATTGTTTGCCTTTTCTCAAGGGATTTCCAGACACGTCTCTGACTGACTACAATATCATAAGATGAATAACTAGACATGCCAATTGACCCTTTATCAAGTTATTTCATCTATTCTTTATAATATAAGGAAGAAGAGGAGGTGGTGGATTAAGGTACAAACTGTTATTTCTGTTGCACTCTAAAAACAGAGAGTAAACATTTCCCAATATTGGGTAAAAAGGGAACATGCATGTTTGCCGGGTATTTTTTCCCCCAATATTGGGGGAAATGCATGTTTGATTTTCAACGCAACATTGCGTAAAATTTACAAAATATTGGGTAAATTTTTACCCTTCAAACATGCACGTTTCTAATTTACCCACTATTGGGTAAACTTTTTTTAGAGTGTATCAGTATTCCGGCTATTGATTCATCATAACAATGGCAATGTTGGTATTGATTTTGCTCTCCTAACTATCTCTCTAGATCCATATGACGATTAAATCTTAAATCGATCGAAAGAAAAACGTTGTCTTACCAATGCCATTGTCATTATAAGATGTATAAGTAAACTTGAGAGATCGGTAATTTATGCAGAAATATTTTAATTGGTGTTCTCTAACCATCGACCATGTGCCAACTTATGTTAAAGAAATCTGAAAGAATTAAGAACGAAAATCACCAACATTTTACTAACAAAGATGTATTGAAAAGTGTAGTTCTCTTCAGGGGCCGCGGAACGGTTTACAAAGGGGGGGGGCTGACCATAAAAAAAATCACAATCATATTGTCATTTTTACGTTTTTTGTACACGGTTTTGGAAAAAGGTGGGGGCTGAAGCCCCCCCCCCCCCCCCCCCCCCCGCTTCCGCGGCCCCTGCTCTTTAATAACATTTCATATTTGTGTTGAAGAAAAATATTTTGTGAAAATAGAAGAAAATGAGTGTTTATTTGAGTGAATGTTTATCTGAATGAAAGAATATTTTATCATTTCCAATTTTAATTTGAGTAATAACATTCATAATACTCCTTTTACGAAGCCTCTGAGTTCTTTTCGATCTTTCAAGATTGCAGTTGCCTTTAATTACATCTCAATCTCAAGGTAGTAAAGTTTCTTTCCCTATCTTTTTGTCTTGATATAGCATCTCAATCAAGCAAACTAAGATCTTCTGCAAATTTACGAAAAATGCAAATATCTACAGCCCTTTGTGAGCACTCACGAATAATATACACGGAACATCAACGCGAATTTGAATTAAGGGCAAAAGAAATTAACCAGACTTCTTCATAAAAAAAAATATTCTTTTCCGTAAAGAAAAAATGTCTTTGAAATGACTTGAGCGTGCACCTTGTCAAGCTCGCCTTATTGCAAACATTATTTCAACTTATATTCGACGAAAACTGCGTCACTTCATTTGAATTGAGAAACATTTATCGTGTAAACTTTCATCAGGATAATAAGTAGAAGTAATGCCGGGAATATGAGACTATTGCCAATTATTGGGGGAAACCGAAGAAGAAGCGAGATTGTTCTTCTCAAAGTAAATTTTCATGATGTTCTTGCCCAATTTACAGCACATGAACGCTTTCAAACATGAATCAAACTCAAGTAGATTTGACATTCTACGCTTTTCAGGTTGATTGTCACAATATTAAAGTCGTGAAACTGCTTCAAAAATTATCTGCTGACAAAGTACTCTCTCAAAAAAAGGGAAAGGGACTGCACGAAGATAATAATTTCTAGAACAGAGAAGGAAGCTCTTGCCATTTCTAAAGCAAAAAGAATTCTCCGAATGTGATAGCGCAACAAGATTTCTAAATTGTGGTTTGTCAAAAGTCGATGTAATAATCCATAAAATTTAGGTTAGAATTAGGATGAATATATCTTGTGCCCTATTTTTCTCCCTTGTATTTCACCTTCATCATAGGGTCCACGACTTCAAGAACAATTTTCCAATGTATCGATATCACAATCTCAAATTAAATATGTATACATAATGGCATAATTGGCAAATGATATGATAGTTATGTAATTGATTTTAAAATTATAGAGACACCCGCCCCCACCCACCGGTTCAGAGAGAAAAAAAATCATCGTTACACAAACATTAACATAAATTATTGATATGAAAAAACGATAACGAAAAGAATATTGACATTTAAATTTTACAACACACTTTTTTTTTTAATACGGTTTTTATTCTGATTTCATGAACAAATAGTTACATAACATTTCAATTTAACATTTCAAATCACATATAATACTTTACATTTCATATTTTCACTTTTTTTTCACTAACTTAATATAATCATGAATCATATATATCTTAAAAGAAAACAATGAAATCAGTTATTATAAAAATCTTCCCCCTTCCCCCCCCCCCCGCCCCAACACACACACACACACACAACACACCTCTGTCCAGAAGTTCTGCTCACACTCATCATAAATAAATCATATTTATAAGTACAAAACAATTCGATGAACAATTTTGAATATAACAAGCTCACGGGAGAAGCATTACATATATTAAAAGTAAATAAAGACTTGCAAACTTAACCTTGTCATAACCCACACACATCCACCCCCTACACACACACATTTCGATGTTATAAACAACAGATCTGGCTTTAGAGACAGCTAATGGATAATTTTTATGTGGAATTTAAAAAAATGTTATTTTATTAAAATTGTTTAAAATAATCAAGTAAATCATAGCATCATCTTCAACCAAATTAAATTCTTCTTTTTAAAGACATTTTTATCCTATCGAGATAATTTTGAGGATTTGTATTCTTTGGAGCAATGAATATATACAATTCCGATGACACACATTCTATTAACAACAAAAAAAGAGACAGATCGACGCAAAGGAAGAGTAAAGGTATGAGTATGACAAAACAAAAGGGTTCAGAAAGAGGAGAGTGGCAACGAGAGAGGGGATGAGAGAGACAGTGGAAGAAAGATAATTGTCATGTTATAAGAATGTCAAGACTGGATTGGGAAACTACCACAAAATGATGTATTTTTCTTCGTAAATACTTATGAGCAATTAAGCTACAATTCCTCGATTCTTCAAAGAAGAAACCGCGCAGTATCTGGAATTGGGGAGACAAGACCGTCTAATTTGAGCCATCTTCTTAAATGCATGTACCCATGAAAGCTGTCCAATGTGATACACTCTTCGATCAGGGTAAATTTGTCTTAAACTCTTGTTTCCGAGGTCGAAAAGCTAGAAGTAAATTGAGGCGCTTGTCTTTGCCTCACACACACGCACGCACACACCAAGGAGATATCACCTCTAACTACTCCTTGCACACACGCATCCTTCCTCATCGCTGTACGAGCGACTCTTATAGGCCTACCGTTGGAGAAATATTCCATTTGTCCTTAAATTGATTCGAATATAAAGAACAGAGGGGGTAAGATGGCGAGGTTCATTCTCTAAACTGCCGATAGATTGTGATTAAGTGTGCCTTTAGGTACAAACCAGATAAACGATCATCATCTCCGGCACTCGTTGCAAATAAAGAAATCCCCTCTAAACTCATCATCCCCGCAATCAGTGCAAATCAATGGATCGGAATTATGCGCGCGCAAGCGATATACTCCGATCCTCAGCCAAATTTCGTTGGACAGACAGCGCAATTTTATAGCTGGTTCTTTTTTCCCCAGCACTAATGCAATTTGGTGTCCCCTTTAGTAGTACCATAATTCAACTGATCTACTAACGAAGTGAGTAGCTATCAAGAACGTTCATTTCTGCTCCATAAGAAGCCCCGAGGAAAATTTAGGATGAAATTAAGGCTAGGAGTCTCTAAAGTGGTTGTAATCGTTTCAATTATCGTCTGCAGTGAGGTGGATGCTTCGTCAAAATAATTAGCCCGCCAATAAGAATCAATGATGGCGCGTTATCCGCCATGATGATCACGTGATTGTTGAATCGCTGCTCACTTTAGACCTTCGCTTGAATCATTGTAAATCAAAGTCGATTAAATCAAACAGACTTTAAGATTATTTTTCGCGAATAATTGGAAGCGATATCCAAATCTATTACTGATAAAACTTAATGTTAATAATCATGATAGTGGAAAACGAGATAAAGTAAAGAAAATGACTAAAAAGAGGCAAAACATATAAGATTCCAGATAATTCTCACGTTGTTTCTTTTTTTTTGAGTTACAACAATAATCGCAGCCCCCATGATTTTTCATATTTTTATAATTTTTGCCTCTTTTATTTTCTTTTTTATCTAAAATATTATGCATTACTTGCAGATAAATTAGTAAGACTTTTCATATTGAGAGGAGCAAGGAAAATATTTAAAAAATGCACCTTTGAATCTCAGCCAACCTCTTTATAGTCAATTTTTTCAGGTTTTCCGTTTACAAAACGTCATTTCATATGTTTTATTAATCACAAATTACATGATAAGGGATGCGAAAAAAAGAGTTATCGCAGAATGAAAAAGAGATTGTCAAATGATTGTTCACCATCCTAAAATGCAATTGCCAGTAGGCAAATAGTCCATTTAAAAGTCATATTTTCACGGTATCATATTCATTTGTTAGCAAAGCATTGTATGACAATGATTCATCGCTAGTTTGTTGAAGTAAACTGAAGTTGCTGGCTTTTTCCATCGATCATTGTAATCATTTCAACCATTAGCGTTCTGAAAGCATCGCTGATTGGAGGGGGTAGATGCAATCCAAGTCACAATTACGTTATTCCTTTATCGTCATTTTGGGTGATGTGATGTAATGGGAAATTTGGCAAATGTATTTTTGTTTAATAGAATGAATAACAACCGTGCATGAAAAAAAAATGATTAAAACTGAATGTCGAGCTGGTGTTTTTATTTTCATACTACACAAATGTCTGATTCGTTATTCAAAGTGGATGAAAGATATTACAATGATAACAGTACTTCTAAAAGAATGGTCATTGAATTGTCATTCTATTTATCTTTCATGGAAATCAATCGAGAACTGATTAATCAAATTTTATATTTGATATAAAGAATATATATATTCTTGTACAACGTGAACAAAATATTGGATTAGATATTGAAATTTCGTCTTTTATTGAAAAAAATATAATGAACTGATATATTTCCTAATAGAGTCAATTTAAGTGAAATATCTACAAAAAAAGTGACGGATATGTTGTTAATGTGGAACATCACAAATGCTGGTCATATTTGTAAAAAGATGTTTTTCACAAAATTAGTGGCCTCGACATTAAAGTGTTCAAATTTCTTATCTTTTTGTTGAATTTTGCTCAAAGTTTGGTGTTTCTTTGAGTTTTCTTTTTTGATGCAATATGGTTTCAAGCTTTTGGATCCTCTTTAATGGGCAGAAAGAATTACATCCTTATCAAAACAATGGCTCAAAATCAATGATGATAAATAAGAAAAAGAAATGATTGAAAACAATCTCGCGTGAGAAGGGTTCTTTATAGGGTGTAACACACTCCATTCGTTTCGGTTGTTTCTTAAATCGACCATTTAAATAACGATCATTTATTTCCCTTAATAATCTCCCCGTTCTTGTTTTCACCGCATTAACTATAGATTCCCTTTATCGCTACTGGAAAGTACTGTCCGTTAAATTGGCGATTACTGTCCATGCAAGAATTTGTCTTAACCACCGCTGCTGTAAAAACAGCCATTTCCCCGGTGTACTGTTTGAAGTTCAAACTACGAATGGTAATGAATAAATCGATGGTTCTGGTGAATGGTAAGTGTCTCAAATCGCCGGGTAATTGCTCGCCCCTCACTTTGATGTATTAAAGTTTTCATTCTGGGCACGGGGAGGGGTGAGATGATACCCCTTTGTACCCCCCTCCCATTAGCCATTACAAACGATATACATAGACAGAGAAAGAAAGACACTGTCCATTTGCTTGAATGTTTTCCACGGGGATATTGAGAGGTGATGCCACCCATATTCGTCTTTACCCCCTTTCAAAACTGTATTCATGAAAAAGAAGGAGTGGCATCGCCCCTTTTTCTGTCTACCTCTCCCCGCCTCTGGAGCCCCTACTCCGCCCTTAACCCCCACCCTTCAGAACCTGCCCGGTCTATCTCCAATCGGCTTCTTGTGGCGCCTCACACAGTCATGTGATCATTCGACATCAAAAGTATGTGTGAGGATGCGCGCGCGCACTTTTGTGTATCATTTTCTGAAGATCATAGGATAAATACATAAAAACCACAGAGCTGTAATTTGATTGATTTAAGTAGAATTTATTTCACTTCAAATTATGATAGTATGATTAAAACTTTCTTCGGAATATCGATAGTATTGTTAAAAAGCGAGATTTCCTCGACAGTCTGAATCATACTACCTTGCTGCATCCGCCATTCTTTGAGGTGACCAGACATACTCATCACTTTTCATTTTGTACACCATCATCTAATCTATCAGCAAGGACAATAAATACCTAAGCATTTTACATTACCAATCATTTCATATCCGACTGCCGGAAGAATGATATTTTTTTCCTGTAGTTAAAGATAAATTCCAGTTCGAGTGAAAGTTGTCAAGCCTATAGCAATTTGTGACATGTTGGAGAATTTTGAAGTTCGTGGGGATATGAGCATAATTGAGGATTTTTGAATCACCAAACTTATGATTTTAACTTGAAGAACACATGCTAGATGTATAATGAGACTTATGTACATTGTAGATTTATATATTTAGTTATTCATTTATTCATTCGTTTTCGATCCCAAAAGTAAGCACACAAAGTTTTAATATTACAACGTCAAATATATCCAAAAGCGCACAATAATATCCAAGCAGGGGCGTCGATCCATTTTTCGGATTGGGGGGGCAAAATCATGAATCAACGTTCCAAAGGCGCTCGATCGTACAAAACACCCCCCCCCACACACACACACACACACACACATAGGCATATTATATATATGTATATATATATATATATATATACATATGTATATATGACTCATGAGATACAGACATGTATCTCACCAACAAATTAATGCGAGTGCGAAGCGCGAGCTGAAATTTTTTAGTATACTGACCTTAAAACAGGAAAAGCGTACCTGTTAAGGACTGTTTGTATAGTAACTCATGAGGAGGATACATATCTCACTCCACAGATAATGCGAGTGCCGAGAGCGAGCTGAAATTTCTTTATATTCTGACCTGAAAGCTTGATATTCTAAGCATTTTTGGTACCAATGATTAAGATTGGTATCTAAAAGAACAAATCTCTGTCTAAAAGCTCGCATATTTCAATCTGAAAAAAATGACAGATTAATGGACTTTTTTTTTTTATAAAGAACAAGATATATATCCAACAAAATATTATTGCAAATCGAAGCGGGAGTTATTTTGAGGGTTAGAACTGAAAACGGGACATTCTATTCACCTATTTAATCATGAAAAGTATGGGTTTTTGCTACAGAAATGATGCGAGCGCGAAGCGCGAGCTGAAAATTTTTGTATTCCAATCTGAAAAGCGGACATTTTGAGCACGATTTGCAATAGAGAACGAGTTGTGTATCTCAATCTCGCTTGCTGAACATTACAATCTTATTTTATTTTTGCACAACTGGAATTATTGGGGGGGGGGGCAAAACGATATGTTTGCCCCCCAATATTTTCATTGGTGGGGCGATCGCCCCCCTGCCCCCCCCCCCAGGATCGACGACTCTGTATCCAAGCATAACAACAAAATACCGGGCTAGTCCAGAAAGTATATATTAGCACTTCACACAGATCTCTAGAGATAAAATCATTATTTTTATATCAGTTATAGTATGGCAGAATATGAAGATGAGTACCGTTAATCTGACCAGGAATTTTATTAACCAGTCTTTTCCAGATAAAAATGAACAGAAGGAGAAAACTGGTAGGTGCGTTTCTACTCTATGCCTATAACTAAGTTTTCTCCTTAACTGTTAAGAGAGAAGGCAGAGAGCTGGTATTGCATCTGATGATGAAAAGTGACGCTGGTTATCCTTGTCTTGTTCCAAGAACAGGAAATAAGGAAAGGTTAGAGTGGAATAAAGTATATCATCAAATGATAGCTAACAAATCAACTTGAAACTAAGAAGTTCCTCCTTCAAAAAGGATAGGACAAAATATCGAATCGTGTGTTGTAATTTTGTTATCTCTGGTTCCAATTGTTTCCGCCTCCGTGGTGATTTTTTCTTTGTTTCAATAGCTTAGTTGGACCAAGGGCAAGGATGTTTTCTCAGCGGCAGTGTAGTGGAGCATGAGTGTGTGTGTGGGTAGATGTGCGTGTGTGCGTGTGTGAGGGTGGGGTGGATGGGTGTGTGTTTGATGGGTATTTCGGTGTCTATTTTGTTTAATCGTTTTTATTGTATCGAATGTGGATTATCAATTGTGCTGAAGAATGTATTATTTGTGTTTAAATATTGATGTTGTATAGAGCAATGTTTGTATTTGAATTTGTTTTCAAAATGTGTGATTCATCTTTTATAATCTTTTATGGAAAAACAGTTTTTGTTGGGATTTGATTTGAATAATTATTCAATTTGAATTCAAGTTCCAACGCTGTTCAAGCAACTTATGAAAATAGAACCATGTGATTGAGATTTCGTGAATAATGAAGAGGCTCATTATTAAAACACAAAGCTTGTACTTTTGCGGCAACTGAAAATGGTAATGGCAGACAACCACTGAAATTCATAATGAACAAATTGAATAAATGTGAAGTACTACTCCTTTTTCTACTACTACTACTACTACTACTACTACTACTACTACTACTACTACTACTACTACTACTACTACTACTACTACTTCTACTATTACTAATCACTACTACTACTACTACTACTACTACTACTACTACTACTACTACTACTACTACTACTACTACTACTACTACTACTACTACTACTACTACTACTATTACTACTGCTGCTGCTACTACTACTACTACTACTACTACTACTACTACTACTACTACTACTACTACTACTTCTACTACTACTATTACTGCTGCTACTACTACACTACTACTACTACTACTACTACTACTACTACTTCTACTACTACTACTACTACTACTACTTCTACTACTTCTACTACTACTACTATACTACTACTACTACTTCTACTAGTACTACTAGTTTGTCTACTACTGCCTTTGCTACTGCTATTCCTATTACTTCTGATATCGCGCTGGTGCTTCTACAAGGCTCAATCATTAATATCAACCACACATACAAATATTACCACTTCTACTACTTCGTCTGTTTGTTTGTGTCTGTAATCATTGCTTGCCCATGCATGCTATTTGGAAATATCAGGGCAAGAAAGTACCAAAATAGGTAAAATTGATCAAGCAGCTATTATCCACTATTGTCCCGCCGATTAGTCTCACGGGACGTGCTTATAAATGTCTACTTGTCAACTATCATAAGACACGTCATTCTGCGCCATGTTAGGCGAGCAAGATTTCTCCTCGGGCGTATATATTTTAAGTCCTAGAATTTGAGTATTTGACGAAACAATTGCCCCATTCACATCAGGAACATTTGTGAAGTTTAGATTCATAATTACATCCTCGTGAGCGTTAACATTGCTGCATTCTTTATAAACCTTAAATATTTTTTTTCTATATGATCATTTGTTTCATATTGCTAGATGAATAGATGACATTCTAGACACGATGCGATTCTGGCATATAGAAGGCAATGTATAAATAATATCGATTGTTTTATAACCCAATGTATCAATATCATACTACGGGCACCATACCATACACACTAAATTCATAAGATAAAGAGAAAGATAAGATGATTTACATAACATTGGCAAAACATTGTCTAATTTATATTTCTCTCGTTGAATCGATGTTTACTTTTGCAGTTGTTTTACAAAAATCAAGCAGTTATAAAAGATGAAAGTATACTCATCATATAAATACATTATAATTACACAAGGGTACATTTTGGTAGAAATCAAGGTATTTCAAGATAGTCTTATAGAGCAATCATTTTGCAGTGACGTCTCTTCTCCTCATCTACCTATGTAAGCATCTCTAACGTGTAACCAACAGCGAGCGAGCGGGCGGCAATCGAAGACCAATCAATTTGTCTTAAGCGACTTGTAATCACTCTTAATTCTGGCCAGCATTTAACGGCTTAATATTGTACATTGAATCGAGGATAGCTTTCTTTATGCGAGCTAGCGTTCTTGATTAGGTACATTGCCTGGAAGAAGACATCTCTGTAATAGATCATGATCGAGGGATTCGCATGTATGGCAAGAGAAGTCAAGCTAGGCTTGTTTGGAAAATGAAAAAGATCTTTATAACCAAAAAGGCGGGTTGGCCAAATAAACTACGCTCGGATAGGGATGTTTCCTGTTTGATGCAGTGGCGTAGCTACGGGGGGGGGGGGGGGCTGGGGGCACGTGCTCCCTCCCCCTGAGATTTGGTGTGCCCCCCCCCCCCCAGGTGCCCCCCTGAAAAAAATTGGCAGAGCAAAAAAAAGGGAGAAAGAAAAGAAAAAAAGAAAAGAAGGAGAAAGACAGAAGAAAAAAGAAGAGGAAAATAAGAGGAGGAAGACGAGTAAATGAAATAATGTGAGGGGAAGACTAGCAAAAAAAAATCTTTCATGTTACTATATAAAATTTTTGCTTGCGCTTCGCGCCAGAATTGCCTGTTCGATGAGATTCATATCTTGCTCAATAGGCTAATATGGAG
This sequence comes from Lytechinus pictus, assembly GCF_037042905.1. Classification (NCBI taxonomy): domain Eukaryota; kingdom Metazoa; phylum Echinodermata; class Echinoidea; order Temnopleuroida; family Toxopneustidae; genus Lytechinus; species Lytechinus pictus. Next base: position 31,936,242 of record NC_087256.1, on the reverse strand, counting down.
CAAGTTTTGAAGTCAATATACAAAACATATTTTAGCTCGGACATCGAGCTTTCATTATTTTTTTTCATTTACAAATTTAAGTGCTCTGTAGAATGTCTGTTTTTTGGTCTACATATCAACATTTTAAGCTCACGCTGCGTGGTCACATTGATTTGCCAAGTTCCTATTGACTTTGTGTATTCCATAAAGTTCCATTAAACAAATGTATTCAGAATGTCAAGATTCTAGGTCTAAATCTAAAACATGCGCGATAGCCTGCATGTTCTTTATTTAAAACGTACTTAAATTATTATTGTCTGCTCACGCTTCACAATCGCATTATATTAACGATACACAATTAATTATATCCTATTCATGATTTACAAAATATGAATAGAGTGTCCCGCTCTTAGGTCTAAAATATAATTTTTCTTCCTCTCGCGCTTCGCGCTCGCAAGAATTGTTTAGTTACATACCTATCCCATTTATGAATACAAAAAGTGCTTAGAATGACCATTTTTTAGGTCGGAATGTCAAAAAAACATTATTGAAATATATACCATCTTCGTGGGTAAATGTAAGCAGTCCTCAACAGGTCCCTTTTCGATCATGCTAGAACAGTTATTAAAAATTTCTGCTCGCGCTTGGCGTTCGCAGTAATTATGTAGTTACATACGCATCTTGTTCAGGATCACACATTACATTGCCCAGAATATTAAATTTTCAGGACAAAATACGTGAAAGTTAAAAAACAAACCGCTCGCGCTTCGCACTCGCACTTTTTATAAGGCTTATGAGATTATTTTTAATGTTTATGTTGTTTTATAAAAATAAAACTATAAGAAGTGACTGATCGGGGAAAATATAGGTGAAGATAATTTCGGGCCCCGTCCCCTATTGGCGAAAGTCGGATCCGCCCTTGTGACACATACACACACACACCGGGAAAAAAATGTTGCCCCCCCCCCCTGAAAAAGCAAGGACCCCCAGTGGCCCCCCCCCCCCCTGAAAAAGCAAGGACCCCCAGTGGCCCCCCCCCCCCAGGAAAAAAAATCCTAGCTACGCCACTGGTTTGATGAATGGTCAGAATGTTCAATTAAATATTGTTTGATAATAGAACGCATATCACAATGGATATCAAACAATATTAAATGTTTCAAAATGTTATTTTACTTGTATCTATTTCTTGAGAGTTGAGGGAATACTCCATTAATAATCTACTTCTTTATTTCCCATTTTAAATAGAAAAGCAGAGTCTAAAAACAACATGTAATGTTACATTGTGTAAAATTACAGTATAGAGTATAAAACCTTACAAATTTCCTTCAATATATTTTTTCTTTCGTTTTTCAAAGACCTATACTGTTAATTTGCAGATAAATTTCCTGTTATAACTTTTTTTTTTTAGTAATCTTTTATTCTCTTCTCTCATAAAACAAAATTGAACATAGTAAAATATAACATTCATGATCATAAATTAAAAAGCGATATCAAATCAAATTACCCATAATTACAGAGTTTGATTTGAACGTACGAATATTGTGATCAACAAATCCATACATTTGACAATTCTTAACAAAAATGAAGTAAAACAATGTCATAAATAAATTCTAAATCAATTCAATTTGTTCTCAAAATATGTGATATACATTTTTTTTCTCTTACATTTTTATACATACATAATACATATGTCTAATTGAAAAAAAAGTACAACCTAAAATCAAATTATTCACCATTTCTTGATGGTTGTATCACAAAAAAAAACTCTGTAAAGAAACATGTAAGTGAGATTTATGAGAGAAGATTTAATGTTCATAATCTTCGGACCTTCCCGCACACTCACATCCCACCCCCATCACACTCAACACAGATTCACACACAAACACCCCCCCACACACACACACACACACACACACACACATACATACATCCACCAGATCAAATGTATTTCATCTGTCCGCATAAGTGTTAAGGCAGCTGTCATGAAAATAAGTGCATGTCATGCATTTATTAAAAAACACAATATTATTACAAAAAGATTCTGCAATTGCTTCCGATTTTTCTTTTACAGTGTATACTCTTTCCAATGTTTCTCACCACCCCAGGAGAATCTATGTGCACACCACAATCTACTAATTATGATCTTTACTGCTTCAAAATTCACCTCGCTCTGTTAGTGATGTTTATTCACCTTTCTTAAAAATGTCATCAGTGACCTGGATGGAATTGATTTTTTTTTAGAAGACCTTCCATTCGAATCGACAAGAAGGAAAGGCGGCTATCCTTGCTTTGGTTTGCTAATGGTTCCTAATCAAGAATTTATGCACACATGAACGATGATAGAAGGGCTTTATCGATTTGAGAAAGGGACATGCCGTGCATAAGGTCGTTAGTATATACAGATAATACACATCAGCGAAGGCATTAGTAAGAATTATACACACGAGATAACTTTGGAACAGTACGAACACGCCCACGGTATAACCGAGGCCGGTGGACTATTTGAAGGTAAAGCCCTGGTCACACCGCCAGAACATTGTTGGAGCGTTCCTTGAATGGTAGGGAGGGTGAGCCGAATATCGACAACGCTCGACACCGCGCACAATATGGAAAAAATGGAAACACGGGCTTTGCCTTGCGGTGCACCGCTGAAGCCGGCGTTGCTTTAGCATTGGTTTAACGGTAGCGAGCGTTGGTTTAGCTGTGACGCGAGAGTTGATAAAGCGGCGTTCTACGCATGCGGGCGTTGGCTCGGCGGGGGTTTAAAGTTGGTTTAGCGGCATACCGTTTTTGACTACGGAGCTGAACAGATCTCTTTGATAGAAGTTCTGATAGATTCCAAATAGGCTACTGGTACATTTCTACCCGTATTTATAGCCATATGCTGGACCCGCTCCGACACCTCCATACCAACTCCAACCAAAGTTCATCACCGCAATGCATCGCTGCTTCAACGCCCGACACCGTTTCAGCAATCCCATGTCCGCTCGTAAAATGCTTAACACCGCCCCACCAAATTTTGTGCAACGTTTAATCACCGCCCGGGTTAAGCTGGTGAAGCAGCGGTGGTCCAGCGTTCAAGATTTCTGCGTTGGCCTAGCGGATCCAAGCGTCCACGAACTTGCGTCTAGCGGTGCCAAACTTTGACTGGGCGTTGTTGGAGCGGTGGTGAACTTTGCCGGAGCGGATAATTGCCCGCTCCTCACTGCTCGCAATATTTTGTGCAACTCAAAACTTTCGGAGCGGTAGGAGGGACCTTCAGCGGTACATGGCCGAGCGTAACGGCGTTGCCTTTACGGGGGCCAACTTCTATTTAACGGTGGTGAACGATAATGAGCTGTGATGATTTTTTTTTCACCGCTCCAAGAACGCTCCAGCAATGTTATGGCGGTGTGACCAAGCTTTGGCGAGAGTGCGTTATTATTTTAATGACCGAGCAATGTAGTATGTTTTATATATATTTTTTTATAACATTGTGATGTGGATCCTTATTATTTGAAAATCCATCATGTCATCTGAAAACCGTGACCGGTTAACGGATACAATTATTATTGTTTTGTAATTCATGTTTTATTGATCCTTTTCATCCGGAGTAATCATAACAAAACATCCATGATATAACGGATCACATAGTAAGATTCAAATGACGTTGGCATATAAAATGACATGTATGTCTAACAGACAGAATAGAATAGCATCAGAAGACATCTGAAAACACAAAATGATCAGGCGCTTGGCCTATGAAAAAAAAAACTGCCTTCTGCTTTTATCGCGTCTTTATGGTATTTAAAATCATAGCCCACTTGCCAACATGCTTTTCTAATTTGCATTTTCTTTGTGATTTGGTATGTTCAACAGTTTCAAATTATAAAAGAAAGTTACAAAAGTGGGGGAGTGTAGGTTTTGTTTCGTCGCATCGACATCGAAATACATGACAGGAGCAAAAAAATCAAAATGAATATATTTCTGGGGATTTGGGGCTTACAGATACCAAGATACCATGTCTTTCTGAGAGGAAATGAGGAAGATCTACTGAAGCAAAAAGTGTACCAACATTATTCCAAAATAATTGGTAAAACGACATGGCAAGAAAAACAAGATGCACAAAAGTTTCAGGCGAAACTTTGCAAAATGCACAAAGTGTATCCGTTATCTTGTGAATACGGAATAGCCAATCATTGGTAGGAATCAAATTATTAAGAATCTTAAATTGTTGAGCTCGAAGTATCGTATCTCTACGTAGAGGAACTTTTAAAAGTTATCTTATTTCCATAAGTGTCATTTGATCATGTAAATATATTCGAAATTGGTGGATTGTATTCCTTCATGATACTAGAAGAACTATTATACTAGTCAATGACAAAATTGTAATAGCTTAAATAAACGACTGGTCTGATAGATTACAGCCAATCTCATCACCATTTATAATACAGTGTATTTTAAGATTTAATAATATTAGTGTCTAACACTTTTGTGGCGCAGATACCAATTTTTTTCCTCTAAAAACTTGAAAGACGATGAGACACAAAAATTGCAGTCAAACGAAAATTTAGAAGAGCGATGCTAATTGGAGATAGAGGGAATGTTTAACAAAATGAGTACGTTACCGCAAATTTAATTGGCCATTGTAAGATTGCGAGTAATCGCTAATTTCGTGTTAGGGAGCCAGGAGGTTGATTCATGGCACTTTTCAAAACACTATTTTATACCAACGAATATAAAGTAATTGTTTATATAAAGTATGAAAAAACATGAATGTATTCGAAATAATTGAATTCGTGAAATGAAACATTTCATCCGTTTATGTATATCTTATAAGGTGCCGATCTGGTAAGGTATTTATTTGATTTGAGAAGATAGTGTATGTTGTATTTCCACGAATTTACAACGAAAACAGTTTCAAGAAAATGGCTCTGGACTTGTTCGAGCTTTTAAACTAAACATGTTTTAAGAAATGGAGATGCATGGAATTAGCTTTGGAATTAGCTTTGCATCCCTCTCCCTATCTCTATTTTTCTTTCTATATTCTAGGCAGTTGTCATCGTACTATTGTCCACCCTCATGTACCGTCCTGTGTTGTGTTGTGTCGTGTTATTGTCCTTTGTCTCTGAATTTCACAATCCTGTGTGTAAGATTTTTTTTTGCCCCTTTCGTTATCTTCATGTATTCCTTTACGTATATTTCAATATTTTTTTCTATCCTAACTTTTTGAGGGGTTCACATTTTACAAGCTTTGCTTTTCAGTGGACCCCTCCATTCTTCTCATGATATATGATTATATTGATTTAATTATATTTAATTATATTGATTATATTGATTTAAATTTGACATGCATGTTATATTTGAATCACTTATTGAATATGTATATTATTTATTCAATGTTGAATTTTGTTCATGCTTTTATTTGAATTGAATTGATTTATCATGTAATTATTTGTATTATGTTGAAGAATGAAAATAAATTTAATTGAATTGAATTGGAATAATGAGGTAGACCCAATACCCATCTATCAGACCATGGAACTTCGACAAAGAGTTTGTTCAAGATGTCTTTCTCGAAAGCCGCCCTCTATTGCTGAAAGCCGTAACGAAGATTGTGGAATTCACCTCCGTTCATTATCTATACACGGTGATTTCGTGGTGGGGTTTTGGTACCTCGGGGGGGGGGGGGGGCGAACCTCTTCCCAGGCTGTTATACAAATTCGAAATTCAAGGGGGGATCCCCTCCCCCTTGGATCGACGCCCACGGCTTTTTTACAGTTGTCAAGATAACCCTTCGTGTGTTGTATCTGCTATAGCTTCATGATAATAATAATAATGATAATAACGGTATATATACCCAGGGTAGCCACTTCAGTTCCGAAAATTGGTCTTCCAGCGGGCCCTGCTATTTTGATTACCCGGCTTGTGCTGGGCTGCCTATATAGGCGCTCAGGCATTCAAGGATTTTATTTCTACCGGGTACCCATTCACCTCACCTGGGTTGAGTGCAGCATAATGAGGCTAAATTTCTTGCTGAAGGAAAATACACCGTGGTTAGGAATCGAACCCATGTCCTCCAAGTTCAAAGACGAGAGTAATAACCACTACGCCACGACGCCCCACAATGATGAATAATGTCACTGAATTGGACAAATAAAATGTCAAAACTGTGCTGAAAGACAGTGCGTTTTGTAAACATGTGTCCATGGTGCAGCTTACAAAGAAAATAGTAATGTAAGATGTGGGTTGGGTTATTGCGAACAATTGAACGACGATACAAAACAAAACACAAATAAAGGTAGTATTGCATTACTTGGATAGAGTTCACATAATAATATATGATACAAAGACACAAAGTATTTCGAACTAAATTGAAAAGAAATGAAGAGAGTGGAGTCTATAATTGCAGGCAAATGCACGCAGTTTGGGGCTTGATGAATATGATTTATTACACGAACAAAGGAGCAGACGAAGATGAAAAAATTGATAGTAAAATTCGTCTTCGTAGAGAATATAATTGCCCCCTGAATAACGTTGATTTTTAAATTCTTTATGTCTAAAGAGAAATCAGATTACTGAAGCGGATATTGAACAAAACACAAATGAGCAACTATGCAGAAGTATTTGAGTGAAGACAATAAAAAATGGAACTGGTAACAATCGTTCTTTGCTACATTTGTGTGATGTAAACAATTCTGAGAGCCTTTTTATAAGAACATCTAAATGAATGACTGGAGTTTTCAAATAAGAATGATTTTTTATCATATTTATGCATATTCTGTAGATTGCCTCACACCCTTTAAACTTTCTGAGAAGCATGATATCTATATCATATTGAATCAGTTTATGATATTTAGATTGTCACTGTTCAGGTTTAACTTTTTTTAATTCAGAAATATTAAAAACACTAAATGACATTTTCACCCTGTCGGTATATATGTATAAATGATAAAGGTATAACGGATTTATCTTTTTTTACCGAGTTTATTATTTCATCTGTAGTCATATTTTTGTGAGTGAACTATTTGATCAAATAGCATTCGTGCCTCCGCATGCAAAATATAAAACCATCATAATGCATCTATAAACTTGGAATATATTCCATTTTGTCATTGGTTCTTTCCTTGCTATTTTCTTTCCCCTGTCTGTATCTTTTTCTATACTTAGTATCTGCGATTGAGTAAAGCCCAAATTCGAGTAGAAATGCTAAAACACTCTTACGAGGTGTTATCAATCTTTCTCACTGGTCCCCCTTTACAGCAAACCCATAAACAAAATCAGTGTATAAATACACCCAAATGCACTTTTAAGAAAACATAAACATCAAAGACGATGAAAATAAAGAGGAGTGTATAAACGATGACTAGGTGATCGAGATTGATCTTGGATGAGATGAGTTGGTGCACCATATGGTTTACGATGGAGAAGGATGCACAAGCCCAACCCATTTCTTTATTGGCTAACCAGATATGCTACATCTTCCAGTCCTGTCATTTTAGGCTTCCATTAATATCCATTAATCTGGAAAAGAATCTGGTTGGTAAAAACACCGATTCATCTTCAAAGAGAGAGCCAACCTGACTCAATATTATCTTGTCTGTATGTGATATGCCCTAAGATACATGAGCCGTCGATCTGTTTATTTGCTCTGATATTTCTAGGTTTTACGGAGAGGCAAGTGGTCAGTAGGTGGGTCGTTTATATGTTTGAAGATTATTGCAAATTATGATGTCAAGATACCATAGATAGCTGCTCTACGAGCCATAATGTTCCAATTGTACAGCGTGCTTCATTTAGTATTTTTGCCCAAACCATGTTGGATAATTTACGTGTTGTGATACAAACATTCCAGTCATTTTAGTTTAGGAATTTTTCTTCTCCTGCTTAAAAATGTTTTATTGAAGTACATTTCAATCATTAACTTTAATTTAAAAAAAAACCAACTTAGGCCAGTTTGGCATGTTTCCGTCGAGAATGTAAGAAGCAGTAGCAATAACTGAAAAGTATCTGATGTTTTTGGTTATTAGTAAGTTCTTAAACATACTTCAACAAAAACCAGGACATCCTACGCATTTTTTTTTTCTACCATCGTCATCCAATACCTTTCCTTCGCATTCTAGGTCATCCCGACAAAACTTGTTGCAAGAAATCGCAACAAATTCTACATTTCTTCGCAGGGGAAATACAATAAGCGCTAATAATGCGTTTGACGAAACACATCCAACTCAAAATTCAAGTTTGTTTCGCATTCCTCCCCTGATAGCGAAAATTCGACTCAACCCGCTTGTGACGGGTGAAATAACTGAACGTGCCTCTGAGAGTTATCATTTTTCAAAGTTTGTCTTGATATTTCTGTCCTCTGGTTACTCATCAAAACATGTAATTGTGGCGATAAATGGACTGATGTTTCCTACGGTGTAATTTTAAGTGACAAGCGTACATGTAACCGCATCTTTAGCAGAAGTTTTGTTTACAGAGTAAGCCTTACATTTTGGATAAACTCATATAGACTCCGCGTCCCCCCAAAAAGTGTGATTTGATTAAACAGAGCTTTGAGTTCCATTTCGACGATTGTTGTTTTGACAAAATGTAAGTTATGAACTTGTCTCTGGTTTATTTTCTCCCGTCCCCTCTTTTTGTTATATGTTGTATTTTGTTTATTAATCACACTTTGTCATTCATTAAAGACCCACCTATTCACTAAATGATTACAGGTACCCAGATGAAAATTTGAAAATAAAATAATTAAAGGCATTCTCAGTTCAGCGAATAAACTACAACACAAACCATCCATTAAGATTTCAAAAGGAATCTTTTTGTTCAATTTTGGATTAATTACTCTTGAAGAAGTTGCAAATTGCATTTATGGAACACAAACATAAACGTATAGATCCAAATGGGTGCAAAGTTTCACCTTCGAGAATATAAACTAGTATTTCTGGATGAAAACTAAAATAAAAAGGTGCATTGTGCATCTTTATAACTTACTTACGGTGCAAGCAGCATGAGCACAGGCGTAATGAGCCAAAATTTTAAGGGGGCCAGACATAGCATAAATGGGGCAAATTTTCTGAAAAGCTGCAACCGAGCGAAGCAAGCGATAAAGATGTTTGACTTTTTTTATTGATACAAAAATCTTAATTTTGTGACAGACTTTGACATAATATTTAGGAAAATATCATATTTCACCCCTTTTTCTCTTCCTTTCTTCCTTTTTTTTTATTGGCGCGGGGGTCCTGGTCATGATCTTTTTAGGGGGGTCCAAACTCCCCCCCCCCCATCTGTATGCCAGTGGGTGCAAGGTTGCACTGAAAATGCTCTGGCCGTGTTTCCTATTACCAGTCGCTTACTACTGAGCTCGGAGTTGTACAAACTCATTCTTCCCTGGTTGTACCACTACATATACGCCCATAAACGCCTAAAGTTTACTGGATAATGTGAGAATGTTATTAACTATTTAGTTCCAAGGGGCCTTTGCAACTCAAATCAGCAGCCAATAAAAATAGAGTACTCCCTTGAAGTCACAGTCGTTGGCCCCGGGCGTTGGCCTACGTGAAAAGGGGTCTAGGGGGCTGGTTCATGAAGCGTGTTGTGCATTAACAGTTCAAAGTTACTGAAATCATTCAGTGTTATTGGCTGGTACTATAGAAACGTATTATAGAAAATGTGCACTTGTCACTATAACAAGTATTAATGGAAGGGTGTCCAGGGACCCGTTTCCAAATCAAAACCAAAATGACAACTACCATGGAAATCAGCAGCCAATCACAATCAAGGAGACCATGGTACAGCGTAGTTGCAAGAATTGCAAGGTATACCAAGTCCTTATTGAAAACGGGCCCCGGCAGATCTCAAGATTACCTTTAAGAACATGACCAACAGGCGGGCTATAGTCGCGGAGGGTCTACCCTAATTTGCAACCGATGAGCGACTTTCTCGTCACCTTGTTGATTACCCCTTTTCATCCATCCATCATCTATGTGACCTTACATCAACCGGGTCTCTAAGTCCTTCCCCCGTTCCACAACCAACCCTCACAAAACGGTATCAATTTAAACCCTACAAGGTCATGTGCATGTACAGTGTATCAACAACAAAACAATAAAGTGTTTCTCTAATCTTTTGTGCCTCAAGATTGTGCTCGGTGATGTTACAGCGTAAAGTATGTGTAATAATAAAGTGTGATGAGAGAACGAAACGGAAAGAGAAGTCATGAAATTTGATTATGTTCGCGATGTTGTGTCATGAGAAGTTTAGTTTATAAGGTTAGTCATAGATGAGGGGGAAAATACAATTGTCTCTCCTTTGCAGATCACTGGTTAAAATCATCCCATCTTGCTTGAATTTATATCCAGTCCGATTTCGTCTAATTCCTGATAAATCTTTGATAAAAAAGCTTACCTCTTCCAAGTTTGAGCAACACCATGTCTTTTTGTTCTGACAGGTCTAGATTTTAATATTGCTTTTTAATCTTCGTGTAAATTTAGACTACTAGTATTATAACTTATGAATATGGCCTAGTGACACACACACATACCCTCTCACACACAATACTACAGACAAGTTCATAACATAATCATTTTGTTAAAACAACACAGGTTCATCCACCCATATGCCTATAGCCAGAAAACACACTCACATACGGCTCGCACATGAAACCCACTCACGCTGTGTGATAGTGCAAGTCGTCTCAATGGTCTCACCGTGCGTAATGACCCGTATCTTCTGTTTGTGATCTTAGTCAGATAGTAAAACACTGGACAGGATATAAATATCGGAAAAGGAATGGGGCCGTTGCACAGAGAGTTACTATCGAACATATCTCAAATAAATAAAGTATAACTCTATCCTCGACCAATCAAAATGCACGCACGTGGGAATTGTGTTCGAATATTCGCATTGCGTTTAAACTCAACTATTGCTGTAATAGATCTTCTGGTTTTATGGTGAAGTAGGTGAAAGTTCCTGCTTGACGAGATCGATCTGATCAAATCACAGCAAGAGGTGTTGATTGCTACGGGGGTTGAAGGAGGGGGACCACACATTTCATTTTGTCTCTCATATCATTCTCGCCCTTCCATTATATCCCGATAATGGCCACCATTTTTGTGACATGCCAGACAGCCAGAATAAAAAAATATTAAAAAAAATGATTTTGGACAAAAATCCATTCGATTTTTTTTGTAATACCGTCCAATTGAGAATTTTTTCAGGCTATTTCATTATAGGCCTGCATGATAGAAAGTCGTAAGGCTATACCTATCGGCTTAAGTAATAACCATGATAAGGAGAATGCATTATATTCTTTTGTTGTGTAATGAAAAGACTAGACTGATGAGCTGACGAAATTTGTGCATGAAAAATACACGAAGAACCCATGGCTTGTTAACACTTAATCTAACTAACGAAAGATCGACGTAAACAGGTTAACAATAATTTAGCACACACCAAATTTCTTGTATCTCGTTTTGTGCCTTTCTGCTTATTTTCCCCGCCATGTAAATTGGATCAACTTAAACTAAATCGACAAGAAGTGACTCACTAAAAGAAAACGAGCTCTAACAAATTGATTACGATCGCAGTTTTTATTAAATACCGACTCTTTATAGCCTAAGCCTATAGGCTGATGAGTCAAACATATTTGTCAATGTGTGGGACTACAATGTGACATGCGCTGCAATATGACTCAAATGGGGCCCTAAAATCTTTTAATGATAATATCTTACTTATGATCGTTTTCTGAAGGAAGAAAGTCGTTTTATTGCTTTTAGGAAAAAAGAAAGGTTAAGTTTAATATAGGATTTTTTTATTGGTTGAATGGGAACGATGATGATGATGATGATGATGATGATAATGATGATGATAATGATGATGATGATGGTGATGATGATGACGATGATGATGATTGATGATGATGATGATGATGATGATGATGATGATGATGATGATGACGATGATGATGTCGATTGATAATGACGATGATGATGGTAATAGTAATAATACTAAATGATAACAATTATAAATATACTGGAAATACTGAAGATGATCATGATAATGATAATGCTGATAATCCTAATAATAACTAACATAATCACAAAAATGATGATAGTATAATGACACAAATATAACAAAACAAAAAGATAGGCCTAATGAAAATAATAACAACAATGATAAAACCACAATTTATAGTGATATAAATAACTATAATTATGTGCTGACTGTTGGATCTTACCGTTTGGTGATAAATTGTAACGAATTGTATTCTAACAATAATTAATTTACTCTGAAAAGGGCCTAAACATTTTCCCTTGTACTATTAGAAAACTGTTGCTCTGCGAGCTACATGAACGTCCCTTAAAAATTTTTGTTCCCACAGTAATTCCAATAATGATAATGATGATGATAATAATGATGAATATAATTATGATAATCATGATAATAATGATAATAATAATAATAATAATAATCAATAATGATATTAATAATTGTAATAACAATTAGAAAGAGCTATATTATGTGCTTGAAATATCACTCATCATAATTATGATGCAATATGATAAATAGGAAATCATGAAACCCTTTTTCTTGAGACAGAACAAAACCCAAAGAAAGCTGCCACCTTACCAAATCTCTGGCAAAATCAAGTCACAGCTGCAGATAGGATAGCTTACGTTAAGAACTTACTTTCGATTTGTCTCAACCATCTTAACTTGGTTAGTAGAGGTGTGTCTGTCAATAGAAGGAGGATGGTGTCAATACTTGTTAAGGGGGTGTCATACATGTTAAAATGAATCCGTTAGAAATAAGTTTCTTTAAATGCTCACTTTATATTTCAATATTTTCAAGTATTTGCACCGTTATTCATCGCACAAAAGAAGGCATCTACAACTGTATTTGTGTGTGTGCGGGTATCAGTGGGTGTGTGTGAGAGAGGGTGGGTGTGTATGTTTTTGTGGGTGTTTTTTCGAGGGTTGTTTTGTTTGTTTATATGTAAATGCCAAATGTCTCATTTCCATTCTCCTTCCATCATCCATCTCACCTAAACTTTAATGTAACACTAATTGTAAGGGGACCCTTGCGACTATGATATGCGACTCTTGTCGATGAACATGATTTTCTTAATAGGCCTATCCGAAAATGGTAATGACACGGGGGTGAGGGGTGGGGGTTGAGGGGACTGTCTTGTCAGAACATTTCTGCGCCTCATGACAAAGGTTTAGCAGCTTTGTTATTCTGTTATCCTAAAACAGATTAACAAAGCATGCAGCCATGCACGTATATATAACAACCACATCTCTTAAAGCCGTTTTAGGGGATGGTGCCCCTGTATACCCTAGGGAGCTACGCCACATGTCAATACACGCAGTCTACCTATACTGCTAGAAGGTTAAGGGCAGACGCCATCATCAGAGAGCTTGCCAAACATCCACTGCCAAGTAGCACACCAACTTTTCATCACGGCTCTCCAGTCGGGCTAATATGGTTTCAGTCATTAGGGAGAATTTCAGCGCCTTGATCTTGTACGCTTCTCTGCACATTACCCTTTTAAAAGGATTACCTGTCCGTTGTCCGTAACACACACTGTAAATTAAACGCCAGCTATTAATGTCAACTTTAAGTAAAGTATTTGAACGGATACGTCATCGCTAGGGGTATATATTCAATGGTTAAGACATGTAAGATGGAACGGGAGCCGGTGAAACTGTAGCCCGCATCGAGCGGGTCGCTGGATCGCCTCCAGAGACCTTCCTTCAAATTTACCGGTCCTCTAATATCGGGTGATAGAATGCAGGAAAATAATTGTTTCGGTTTTTTTTCTCAGAAATTACAGTTGATCTTCCTAATGCTGAGATTAGATGTTGGTTCTTATTCAAAGTTTATAGAATAATAATGACGTCTTAAAGTGATGCTGTATATTGTCATAATAGTGTTATTTTCGTTGTGATATGAAGCAAAGAGATGTTCCTACGGATGATTATCATCTTTAGTCAAAGAAATTAAAACAACGAAACATCTTTCTGAGATGTTATATATTCCGTTGATTTTTTTTAAGGTTGTTTGGAAGGATTTTAGTCTCTTGGGGATATTTGAAATAATTTTCTATATTGTTTGAAATAATTTTATGTATTGAATAAAGATTTAATTAATTGATTGATTTATGATAGAGCTCGTGTATCCACTCTGCAGAGTTCTCGGTTAGCTGTCATCATCATTATCGATTGGCTACTGGCTATCCCGTGGCGTACGATTACTTTTGATAAATTAAACATTGCAATTCATAAACTGGTTAAATGTCAATATAACCACTTTCATTTTATAGCAGGAAGATTGGTTTGAATTAATCTGGGAAATAATAAACCATCCACTCTTTAATTAAGATAATAACAAAGAGAGGGTGAGGACTCAATGTTATTTTTCATCTTGAAATTTATGGACAGATATATATCAATGTCATTATCATTTCATCGTCATCATCATCATCATCATCACCACCACCAACAGCATCATCAACACCACCACCTGCAACACCACCATCAACACCATCATCATCATCACTACCACTATCTTAATCACCATCATCATCACCCCCACCACCACCACCACTAACACCATCATCATCATCATTACCACTATCATCATCATCATCACCACTACCACCGCCACCACTACAAACATTATCATTATCACCTCTACCACCACTACCAACACCACCATCATCATCATTACCGCCACCATCACCTTCATCATCGACACACAGTGAGCCACTGCAGTTTTTTCGCCCTTTTTTCGCCGTTTTGTGTGTTATAACCTATGGGTAATTCAAAGTTGCAGTTTTTTCGCCGTTTTGAAAACGGCTAGAAAAGGGCGAAGAAAGGGAGAATTTTTGGAGAAAAAACGGCCAAAAAACGGCTACATTAGGTTTCCTATGTAAACATTGAATTATTATGGAGTGCCATATCATTGTTCAATATAAGCGGAGCTATTTATTTCCCAATAAAAACGGCGAGAAAACGGCGAATGTTAAGGACAAGGATCCTGTTAGAGGAGTGAAGATACTGAGAGAAAACGGCTGATAAACGGAGAGAAAAGGGCTAGAAAACGGAGACAAAAGGGCGAATGGGTAGTAAGGTGTGTGTTGCATAAAAGGGAGAGAAAAGGGCGAGAAAACGGAGACAAAAGGGCGAATGGGTATAAGGCGTGCAGTGCATAAACGGAGAGAAAATTGTGAATGGGTCCCAAGGAGTGCATTGCATGAAAGTGAGAGAAAGTGGCGGGACAACGGAGAGAAAAGGGCAGATGAGTAGTAAGAGGTGAGAGCATGAAACAGAAAAAAAAGAAAAGGGCGAATGGGTAGTACGAAGTGCTTTGCATAAAATGGCAAAAAGAAATGTGAAAATGTGTGATATGCATTGAGAAAAAGTGACTATAAAACGTAGAATATATATTTGCAATTTTTCTGCCAACTTAAGATTTTCTGAAGAACTCCTTTTGGAAATAAGCTCTAGTTTTCATGGGTAATATTCGATAATAATTCTCATTTCATTCATGTAAACAATTTTTTATTTTACTTTCGGGGGGGGGGGGGTTATGCCTTCATTCATAAATCTTATTTACATATTGTATAGGCCTACTACATTAATTGTTTTATTTCAACATTTTTTTTATTTCATGTGGAATTTGATAAAATGTCAATCAGATGAAAATAAAATTTAATTGAATTGGATTGAAACTTCTTTGAATACTTTATTCTTTACTCTTATTTTCCCTTCTTCATGGGCGGGAACCCGAGGGGAACGCGTCCCTCACTTTTTGGAAAGGGGGGCATAATATCTTCCCCCTCTACTATTTGTGGTCTTTTATGATGGAGAACAATAAATCATTCAAAGTCGAATGTAGTTAAAGAGCTTAAATTTGCCCTGTTTACTAAAAAAATGCAAAATTTCTCACGCCGAATATTGGCACGCAGGTTGTCAGGGAAGTAATCTACAAAATTGCATCGTAATTTGTTTCATGCAAATCGCTATTAATAGTAATTATGCTAATTCATGCGTAATTAGTATGCAAAATCATACGTTTTCCTCTAACTCCCTTTATAAAGTTTAGAATGTTCTATTTTTTTTTGGTATAAGAACTCTTTGTCTACATGAACAAAATTGTGATATCAGATCAGTTTCTTTTGTCTTATTGTTTTTTGCAATTCCGTATGTATTTCTTTTGTTTTTTACTTTTTGTTTTTCATTATTTTTTCGATTAAATTTGTTTGGGACTCTTCTTACAGAGCTGCCAACCGTTACGTTTTTGCCGTATTTGTTACGTCTTTTCACCCAAAATACAGCGTTACTTTTTTTCTTTGTAAAATACGTTTTCTTAAAATTTCGATCGTGTAATATGCAGGCCGTCGATGCCCCTATAACTGGCCGTGATGCCTTTACAAAAAGTGATAAGTTTTTTCTACCTGGCCGACGTGCCCTTTTTCAAAACTGGTCATGCCCTAGCTTCATTGTAAGATTAAAGTTTACAAAGTTCTCCCATATTTCACAAGCAAAAATACAGGAGAGAGAGAAAAAAAAAAAGTTAAAAAATAACTCAGATCAATTCAAACTGCAAGCCATTTTCTGTGATTTTCTGGGATCTACACACAGACACACACACACACGCAAAGTTAGCATACAGTGTACATGTACCAGCTGCCGCACGTGGCTTGGCCTGCCTGCCTGTGTGGTGTGTGGCAGGCTTGCTTGATCGGAGGAGATCTGCAAACTCTGAATCAAAGTGAACAATCTCACATGATTAACAGTTTTTCCAACAAAATAATCACAAAATCGGCAGGACATTTTTATAATGACATAGGCCTATATATGGATCCTCAGATTAATGATTTGGTGATGGAGTCGTAGGAGCAAGTTATCGAGTTTTCATTACTAGATCGATCTAGTTGTTTCAGCTTTTGTTTTGAGTGAAAATGAGTCTTCTCGTGTTCGCACCGATAACAAGAAGACAAGACAATGGGAATAGAGATGGTGTGATGCCGCGATGTTCATTTGATAGGGGAATCCAACCCAAATAAAAACTTGTTTTTATAAGGAAAAGAAAAATCAGACAAGTTGATAGGTGAAAGTTTGAACAATATTGGACAATAACTTGATTCTAAATCTATTTTTCATAACTTCATAATAGAAATCAAATCTGAATTATATTTCTGACCTTTTTGTTTTATGATTTTAAGTTTATAACAGTTTTCCCCCCAATACACAATTATCTGAATACCAGTACAATTATCTAGTGAAATCTCACTTATGCATGACTCAATTAACTAACTGTTTCTCATTTATATGTGAATAATTTTTTAAGTGTATATACAATCTTCAAATGTAAATAATATTCAATGTAAACTTTGCACAATTAGTCTTCGGACTACAGCATTGTATTCTGTTTTATATCTAATAAACCGAATTGAATTGAATTGAATTGAATTGAATTGAAACAACAAGAAAGTTATGAATTTTTAAAAGTTGTATATATTGGTAATCACTATACACATGGAGACTTCAAATTGGCCACATATGGGATGTCATAGTGATGTAAGGCAAGGACTACTCTTCCATGTACTCCAATACATATTATGGCTAAAATGTCATTTTTCCCAAAACTTTTATTTCAAATTATATTTTTGTTTCATGAGGACATAAAACAATATACTACCTGGGTTATATTTAGATTACTGCCCCAGGGGAATGGGTACTTAGGAGAAAACCACAAATCCCTGATAATAAAGTACATGGCCTATGGGAAAGTTGTCCTTGCCCCTTGTCATAATTTACTTACACAGTTGCCAATTTGAAATATACATAGTATTAGTGATCTCAATTTTAAAGCAGCTATAACTTTCTTATTGCTTGTCCGATTTCTTTCAAACTTTCACCATTCTGTTGAATTTATTTTTCTCCTTCCCAACACAACATTTTATGGCCAAGGCTGGACTCCCCTTTAAAGTTTGACAATGTTTCACCTTCAAATTTTATTTGTTTCTAAAAAAATTTAGTTTTCTAAAAATTTTTAAATATATTATAAAAAAGAGAAATATCAGTAAGATTATTTTGTTAGATGATTACATTTGTTTTGTTTGCTTGAAGCTTAAATTTTTGTTTCCTCTTTAATTCTTTCTTCATTGCTTTCTTTCGTTCATTTTATTTCTTTTCTATCTTTTTTCTTCATACTTTCTTCTATCCTTCCTGCTTGCTTTTTTTTGTTCTATCTTATTTCAAATCTTTCCTAGCTTTCTTTCCTGATCCTTTCTCTCTGTTCATTTTTTTCTTCCCTTCCTTCCTTACTTTCCTTTTATTTCCTTTCTTCTTTCTTTCCTTATTTTTTTTGGGTTCCCTTCCTCTCCTCTTCTCTTTTCATTCTTTCTGTCATTCCATATTTCTTCCTTTCTTTCATTCTTTTCTTGCTTTCACTCTCGCATGATAATGCGAAAGGCACTTTTCATGTTCCTGATGCTGCAGTCACATTTCCACTACCGCGGCTATGGCGAGTCGAAAACAGCCGTTTTATTAATGTGTAGATGGTACAAAAAAGTCTTAACGGATGTTGTTGACCCGCAGTAAGGGAAATGTGACTGGGCCATTGGTCATGTAAGTAGTATCCAACAAACCACTTCGAAATACTTTAATTTTTGGGGAGGCATACATCAGCCTCCATGATGTCATGAGCTGGTTCGATCTCATTGATATATTGGTCAAAACTGTGTTTTATAGTGTTAAAGACCCCAATGCACTTGAGCTACTTCGTTTTATAGGAAAGCTAACTTTTAAAATGTATAACAGAAGCTTTGGAGTGAATGCCCTAGCTGTTGCGACTTCAATGGGGTCAATTAATTACACTGTCTCACACGTTTTGTGAACAATGGAAGGTGTGAATGAAGGTGTGAAGATTGCAGTGAACACCTAACAATAGGAAGAATCTGTTTCAATTAAGTTACGCAATGATCACTTGTGATCTCTCGTTGTGTTTCTTCAACCCGGATGAACCCCCAAACCACATTGTCCAATCACGGACCTACTACAATAGTCAGCGTTTGTGAAAACGGAATGATAATCGAGGATGATAGTGTATTTTTGATGTAATTAAATAATGATAGTGGTGATAATGAAGGGGGATAAAGAGGAAGAAGACGACGAGAATGATGGTGGTGGTAATGATTTTGATGGCGGTGATGATGATGACGATAACATAATTATTTTTTTCTTGATAAACGTATTATGTGTGTAAATTTATAAAAAAGATGAAATTTTCTTTTTAAGAATTATGATATAAAAAGGAAAAAAATCCTTTTTACAGACCCGGTTCTGGAAAAAAGACTTTGGACTTATATTGTACTTTTTGAAACAACCGGGTCTGGAAAAAGACTTTGCACTTTTGTGCTTTATCAACGTATTACTATAGATTTTAGTTTAGAACGGATTCGCCTAAAATCCCTTCAAATTTATTACATTTGTGGGTAAAGTGCATTATTACATTTATGGGTTTAATTATTACATTTGTGGGTAAAGTGTTATTACATTTTTGGGCGATCAAAAATTATTACATTTCTGGGTAGTGTTATTACATTTTTGGGCGTTATTACATTTGTGGGTAAAGTGTTATTACATTTGTGAGCGATTATCACATTTGTGGGTGTAACAGCCCCCCCCCCCCCCATATGTGCATTTCTACCAATAGCCTATATTAATATTATGTTGTTGTTATTATTTGATGAATAATTTTCATAGAAACAACTGGCTCAGAAAACTATTAAACACAGCCTTTCGTGAAAAGCTCCCCTGGTTGTCCCGAGAAGGTGTGTTTATTTGACTCCCTTCCCTCATCCCACCCTTTCGAGAAAAGCTATCCTGGTTTTCTCGAAAGGGTGCGGCCATTCCCACTTTGCAAACGCAAACGATCGTAACAAGCCCAAGATAAAGAAAATAATACAGTACAGTATAATTGAATACATTTAGCACATTGCAGCATCTTTCCAAAAGAAAAATGATGAAAAAAAATCATATTTATGAAGTATCAATTTTTTAAACATAACAAAATACGGTGAAAATGAATTAATTATAGATTTTTGTTAATTCTCTTATGACAGCAAAAAACACGTGTTTAATATACGAACCACAAGTGACAAAAGATTTCACACGCGAAGAGGGGCGAAATCGGAAGCTGAGAATTTTATTTTCAGATAGAGGCCGATTGATTTCAGCCATTTTAAAATTCTTATTTTTAGTAGGTATTTGTGATTACTTTATGGTGGAATTTTGATGAATTTTAAGAAAAAGTTTGATATGATTGAAAGAAATGAAGATTTGTCGGTATTATACACTACCTTACATTACGGTGTATGAATGTTATTCTAAGTTGTCTCAAGAACATGCACTCACCCGCTTGTGTGGTACAACATTATTTGCTTTGTACTTGTTTAGTCCTATTTATTACTAGTTTTATTACTTTTTGTGCCTTTTGTCATTTATTAGCAGTTTTGTAGGCTTTTTTACCGATGGGGGTATTCACCCTTATATTAGCCGTTTTGTAGCCGTTTTCCACAAGGGAGGTATTCGCCCTTTATTAGCCGTTTTGTAGCCGTTTTCCACAAGGAAGGTATTCGCCATTTATTAGCCGTTTTGTAGCCGTTTCCCACAATGGAGGTATTCGCCCTTTATTAGCCGTTTTGTAGCCGTTTTCTCGAAGGGAGGTATTCATTATTTTATTCTGATGAAAATCATTGTTGCATACGTTAGCTTTCCATAGTCGGTACACTTTTTTTGTCGCCGTTTTTTAGCCGTTTTCTAGCCCTTTTCTAGCCGTTTCCTCTTGGGAAAAAGGGAGAAAAAAGGGAGAAAAAACGGCGAAAAAACGGCGAATCACCCAAACCAGTCTGGCTCACTGTGACAACAACACCAGTGACTATAACATCATCATAATTATTATTATCATCACCATCATCACCATCATCATCATCATCACCCGTCTAAACGTAACTGGTGTATATCGTCTGAACACACATAGCGCTGAACCAAACCCCATCCCCGTCGCGGAAACTTGACACAAGTTTGAAAGAGATTTCTGTCGCCACCACTCTATAATAGTAGTCATTTTCATTGTCATTCCCGCTGCTCCATAACGTGAGAACAAGACTCGTAGATGGGATAGGACTAGATGTCGATAATGCGACAGTTTTCCCCCATGGCATTCGAACTGAATACGATGGACTGAGTGATAAGTTGCAACCGTTAAGGAGTGCTAGTTCTTCTTACAAGACAAGCTATTACTTGGTACATAACTTCTAGAACAAACGTTTTGTTTCTTGCGACTGGCTTTTGTAATAAACTAATGATAGAGAAATGGTTTAGGATTTAGAAAGGCGGAGTGGTGTTGTTGTTTTGGAAGATGTTTTAGCACAAAACTTCACACTATAACTGATTAAAGTCATTGCGAAACAAATTTTGTAGACCTAAACAATTGAAAAAAAATATATAAAAATATAATTATTGACGGATTAATTATTTTGTGAATATCGCAGTTTCTTTTTTATCATTAAAATTATTATTATTATTTTTTTTTTTTTTTTGGGGGGGGGGGGTTAAAAGGGTTATCCTAATTGAGCCGAATTTGCCTGCATTACAAGGGAGCCCTATCGGAAGTAATATAACATAACATGTACATAAATATAGCAATGATTTTCAAAGAAGAAATAATAAATGAATGAACAAAAAAATAAAAAAAAGTATCGAGAGCAAAGTATGTTAGGCCTATAATGTAACCAGGAACCGGTACGTTATTTCATTTGCTTTCTTATTCTCAACCAAAGTTATCGAGGCAGGGTTGTACAATCTCAAACATTCAGTATTTTGTAATTGCATTTGAGGATATAGGCGTACGATAATAGTTTTCACCCAAAATAACCCGGTACCATTTTTGGCACGCATGAATTGGCTTTCAACGAGTTGAACTTTGCATCTTTTTTAAAGGATATTACTCTGCACCCATCATGCCCAAAATAATGTAAATGTATTAAAATACTATAAGTTCGGAAACGATACTCATAGCCAAAGTATTGAGAACATATTGTAATCGATTAAAAACTATTTTAAAGTGATAAGTAATAATTTTTGTTGTGATTTAAAAAAAAATTCAATGGCGATTGGTCGCAAACGAAATAAAGAAATCACTTGTCGATGTTTTATCATAATTCATGATGATTTATATATTATTATTATTATTATTATTATTATCATTATTGCAATTTAATAATAAATTATTTAATCGTGTCATTCACTTCATTCACTACTCAGGAAAAACAAACAGTTTCTTAAGGCGAACTTTACATATATGGAAAGGTTGAATAGAAAATTTATTCCGTTAAATGAAATAAAAATGCAACGGAAAACCAAAGATGCATTCCACGACAGTGTGCTAATGTTGAATACACACAGCGGCGCTGGGTCGGAACGCCATACGTGACTTAGCGATGACATACGGGAGAGACCCGGCGTGGACGCAAGGCAACGTATCGATGACTGCCCGACTATTATTGCTAATCTGATGACAAGAAGCTTATACGAACGGACATTAAAGTCATCTAAGGTCGAAAGGTTGAGAAGCTGGAAGTATCGTGTGATTATTATCGCCAATACCTATATATCTCATCTTGTATTGTTTGCGCCTGCATCAGATGTTATCAGTACTACAACTTATAATAAATGGATTAGTTATAGAACGATAAGCAGGATTATCCTAAGGTTAACATAGCAGTACATTTTTTTTTCGAGTTGCAGTATGCATCCCTCATGAAAGGGTAGAAATGTGAGGAAATAATGTGCACTTTTTTATATTGTTTGCATCCTCAATGGTGTAACATTGCATTGTTGAAAAGTGTAGACATTTTTACATTCAAATGGGTGTGAATTTGAACCTTATAGGCCTACCTAGAAGGGTACAATAATTATTAGCATACTTTTTTAGTGCAAAATCTAGCTACCTGCCCTCATAAAGACGCAAAAAATTCTTTGATTGAAAGTTTCACCCGAAAGAAGCGTCTTGTGTGACATTTGAACTAAATGTCCCTATTTCCTTAGTGTGTAGAACTAATGCATTTTATTTCCTCAAACCGATAACTCTCCGATGATTTGTAAAGAAATGAGACATTTTCCCTAAATGTTTTATTTTCATTATTTTTGTTGTTTTCAAATCGCAAATAAAGTAAGACGTGTCAATGCCAATGCATCTCAGATTCTAAAGTAGAAAGGGACAAAATGCATTCCCTCATGCCGAGTGTTAAATGTTGACAAGATCTTCGGCAAGCCCAGAGAAACAAACTTTATTTAATGTAATATTTTATCGCATGACTTCACAATTAAATAACATGGTAGAACTTGGAACACTTTTTTGGCTCCATTCACTAACTTTTTTTAGCACCACTGTGATCGCAGAATTATCTATTTCTTTTTGAGTGTGTGCATATCAGAAAATAAAAACAATATGTAGAGTACCCTATAATTCCTAACATGGCTTTGTTTTCGTCCTCTTACTAAATTTTGATCTGCCCGATTTGGGCAGTTATATACCTGCAATATAACATCAAGTAATAAATATACTGATGGCGATCAAAGAAAGGTTGGCCCTCGTGTTCTGATACAGTTGGATCTACATCTCTTATTACTAGCATTTAATTATCTTCACAATTCTTGAATTCTTTACTGCGACATTCATAGATGGCGCTCTTCAGCATAAGAATGAGCTCCAGACTACTGCATAACCCCCCCCCCCTCTCTCTCTCTCACTTCTGTTTTAATAGCATTTTTACATTACAAATTTTAATTGTGCCTCTCAAAGGGGGGAGGGGGCATGGGCTGGCTGTGCCCCCCCCCCCCGATCCGCCAGTGCTAAGAATATAATATATGTTATTTGTTGTAAAAGTTGAACAAACAAATTCAAATTCAGAGAGAAACTATCAAATGATCATTCTAGATGATTTTTTCATTAGAAATAAGTCACCAGTATTAGTCTACTTTCACTCAAACTATTAAACTACCTCTGGTTTTCATCTAGATCTGTTGTACCGTGCCCCCTGTCTCCTATAAATTGTAAAATATAGCCATATCATTTCTGACATGACAAACACAAATAAAATACATAGGGAGTATTAAGTACAAGTGCTCTATATAATTTAATGATTATAAAACTCTCAATATATCATTTATATTTGAATACAAAAGATATTTATTTTGTCTGCATAAATTTATCAAAGGTAATAGTAAATTCATGTATATATACATATGGGAAATAAAATAAGACAATACAATTGGAATTGTCATACAAAATAAACATAGAATATGAAATTTGCATCTTGTAGAATTTCCAACATAATACAATTTTCAGATACTACCAAAAATGAAAACATTCTTATCATGATTATGTTTATACCAGTATATATCATTCTTAATGATCATATCAATTATTTCATATCATGGAAGCACACGGTATTCAAATTGGCATGATTGAAATGTATAATATCAATTCATCTCTATACAAGCATGAAGTCTCAAACTAAAAATATATAAAACATATACTATATATTTTTATTTCTCAGCCTTCTATAACTGTAGAAATAAAGAAATGAGATCATGTTGAACAAAACTTTTCAAAAAAGGGATCAACATGGACTCACACCCCTTGACCTTCTGATCCCATCATCAGATGTTTTATAATTACCCAAAGATCATTTGTACTTAGTGTGTTCAAAATTGATCTAGAAATAAGGAAATGAAAGCATATTAAATGGAAACTTTAACATATTTGTAACAGGTTAAACAGACCAAGAGGAAAAGTTATTACTAGGTCTCTACTGAACTCCGTTCAGGCAAGACCCAAAAAGTATTCACAGAAGGAAAAAAAAAGGGATTTTTGCAAATATTGCCATACTGAGTGAGTAACTGTTAAAGGTCAAGTCCACCCCAGGAAAATGCTGACTTTAATAAATAGAGAAAATCAAACTAGCATAATGCTGAAAATTTCATCAAAATCGGATGTGAAATAAGAAAGTTATGACATTTTAAACTTTTGCTTATTTTTCACAAAACAGTGATATGCACAACTAGGTGAGTCAGTCGATGTCCATCACTCACTATTTCTTTTGTTTTTTATTGTTTGAATTATTGATTTGATTGATTGATTGATTTGATTGATTTGATTGAATGGTTTATTTATTTATTTCAAATATTCACTGAAAATAGCAGCCAAAGGCTGAATTACATTCAGTTTACAGATTGCATATACAGACATATAAAAAATATACAACTTATAATAAAATACGCAAATATCAAAATGAAATTATTCTACAAAATACTTATACATAAATATGAAAGTAATTGAAATACCCAGCATATGAGATGGAAGCCTCAGAGGTAGAATGAAGTACATGTAGTGAGAACATTGTTAGAAAGAAAGACAAAATGAAATAAGAGGAAGAGAGGGGGAGAGACAGGCACAGTGTTAGAGAGATTGGGTATTTAACAAAGATGGAAAAAAAAATTATCGGAAATAGTAATTATAATGCAACAAATGAAAAACTAAGGAAGAAACAGATCATATTGGGATACATGTTTCTAAGTCAGTGCAACGAAAAGAATTCAGAACAGTTCGACAATTACGGAAAATGGCATCTTGGGTAACATCATTTAGCATTGTTTGGCATTCAAGTACTGTTTATGGAGGAAATAAGTATGAAATTATCCATGTAGGTATGATTTGTCATAATGAAATAATATTTTGTCATAAAGGAGTATTTGGATTAAAAAAGAAGTACACGAGTAGTTTTATTAAAAGATGATATATAAAACAGGTGAGTTCATGGAGATAATTACTTGTATTTACCTATGTATAAATCAAAATAAACAAAATATGAATATCAAAATAATGTACGTTACAATAGAAAAAATTTGGGAGCAGTCAGTGGAAACATTCAGTTAGGTGTATTTCATTTTTTATAGATTTGACAATAAGGACCAACTTGACTGAAACATATAGTATTAAACAATGCTAATTCCACATGTTCAGGGAGGAATTAAACATTGTATCACTAGAAAATGAGGAGATAAATAGAATATTTCATATTTCATATAATAAAATACAAAAGAAATAGTGAGTGGATGACGTCATAGTCTCCTCATTTGCATACCAGCCAGGATGTGCATATAACTGTTTTGTGAAATTAAGCAAAACTTTAAAATGTCATAACTTTCTTATTTTACATCCGATTTTGATGAAATTTTCAGTGTTATGCTTGTTGGATTTTTCTTTTTTTATTCAAATCAACTTTTTGTTGGGGTGGACTTGTCCTTTAAGGATTCTTGCAGGCGCTGACTGAGCTTAGGCATGCGGATCCATCTATGGAAATTAGATCACTCATATAACGTAACTCTGGCACATAGAAGAAAATTAAAAACAGAACAGAACATACAAACAAGGTGGTTCATGAACCACGAGTCTCGCCTGATATCGCGATCAATAAAACATGCAATATGATCTTTTGACCTTATCATCTTCATGGACACGTGTGGTATTACCTAATGGTTATTTGTACCAAGTGAAAACACAAATTGATGCAAAAATACAGAAATGAGAGAAATTCGAACAAAAACTTGACCTTTTGACCCCTAGATGACCTTGGACCTCATCACCCTCATGGACTCTCATGAAGTATTACCCAATGATTATTTGTACCAAGTATAAACAAAATTGATGCAAAAATTAAAAATATTTAAAAATGTTAATAAAAACTCAACTTTTTTACCCCTAGATGGCTTTTGACCTCATCACCCTCATGGACATGCATGAGGTATTGTCCAAGGATCATATGTATCAAGTGTCAACATAATTGATGCAGAAATAAAGAAATAAGAGCAATTTGAACAAAATTTGACTTTTTTACCCCAAGATGATCTTTGACCCCATGACCCTCATGGACACACATGTGGTATTACCCAAGGATAATATGTCAACATAATTGATGCACTAATAAAGAAATGAGAGCAAGTTGAACAAAAACTTTAACATTTTGGAACAGACTAACAGGAAAAGTGATTACTAGGACTCTATAGAACTTCGTTCAGGCGAGACAAATAGGTATCTTCGTAGCAAAAAAAAAAGGAACAAAAACATACAAAAAGAAACAAATATGTCCAAAAAGGAATGGTTGGGTGTCTGTACTAATCACATGAGGAGTGGTAACACTTATTAATCTTGACACCAGCCTTACTTCAACTTGTGTGTTATAGATGGTCCCTGTTTTTTTCATCACCATACATGTACATGTACTTCAAATCACACAATCACTCTAAATCAAGTTTTTTTTTAAATCTGAAGAAATATGCAGAGTTCTATTCAGTTGTTGTATATAATTCTGGAAGACATTGATAATACAATAGATAGATATAGAGTGCATTTCCTCATTCATTCTTTCATAATTATGCAAGAAAAAATTGTATATTTTTTTCTAGCCCTCCACATTACTTTTAACTTACTGTACTATACACTCAACTTGTCCACTTTTCTAGTAGAGGTAAGTCCTTATGATGATCTGCTTAAAATCAATATTATCATTGACCATAAAGCCATTGTTACAAAGTATAAACAAAATGAGATTTATATGCATGAATCATAATTTGATTATACTACCATTACCACACACGAGCAGACCTTAACAATGTTTTTTAATAGTTGTTGTAGTAGATAAAACTATCAGATTTGATGGGGTACATGAATTTTTTTAAAGCACAAAAATATATATATATATATATATAATAATAATAATAACATACTGTTGTATAATATTTATGTAATATATTATTTGAAATTTTTCACTTTCTCCTTCCCTTTAAACGTCCCTCCAATTTTGTTTGATACTATTTAGAGGATGAGAATTAGATATATTCAAAATAAATCTGCATGGACATAATGAGTCAATTCCAAACATTAACATTATTCTTATGCAAAGTTGTACCCCAAAAGATGTGAAAAGAGTCTTGCTGTCTATTACATCTTATTTCTCAGCAAATAAGGGGTTTAAAAATTTGCACTTTTTGTAATTCATTATAAGCATTTTATAGCATAAATAATCCTTGATATGTTACATGTACATTCAATATTTAAAAAAAATTCCTAAAATCATATACACCTGGCCATTTTTTTACATCCCACACTAACAAAGAAAAAAAAACACAAATCTAATTCACAAACACTGACAATCAATGTCTTATTTCAGCAGTACAGATTCTAAAAATCTCATTTTAAAAGCACAAGAATTAAAAAGTAAAGAATTTAAAGGAGATAAAAAAATAAAAGGAGATGAAAAGGAGTTCGTTTTTTGTGACCACATAACATGATTTTCAATATAAAAGATATATGGGATGAAAGGTTAAATTTCATGCTTTTTTATCCATAAAATTTTTCAATAATCACAAAGACCACATATTTCTTAATAAAACATTAAAAAAAACAGAAATTCTTGACCAAGCATCATAGAAATTAATCAAATAAATTCAAAGAGCATTCAGAGATAGATTCTTTATATTTCAAAGGCACCAAAAAAAGGAAGCACTACATAGACGTTGGTATCACAATACCAATGTTTAACAGAATATTATATAAAGTGATGATGATGATATCTCATCTCCCTGCAGCTAAGATTTCCTCTCCTGTATGTAAGATTAAACTAAAGAGGGCAGTATTTCCTTTTGAAGACTGCTCAGGTCAACACACTTGAAGATGGGCAATTCCATTAAGTATGTACCACCTTTATGTGGGATATTTACTTCTCTTTGTTTTCTAGTTTATTTAAAAAGATAGTATTGCTCTCAAATTAGCATGGCTCAATCAGTTCATAAAATGAAGTTAAAGTGGAGAAATAAAAATGGGGGTTGGACAAACAAAAAATCGTTTATTATTTTATGGAATTGTCAAGATAATAGCAGGGTTTCTTCCCATTTTTACAGAGATTGAGAGCTTGAGAAAATTTTTCTTCTTCACATACTTAACATTTATTCAGACTTCTTAAAATGACCTCTAGAGGAGCTCATAACGTGCACCATTGTAATTTCTATGAGCTTTGCTGCAAACTTCATGGAACTCTAGAATATTTTTGCAATAAAAAGTTGAACCTCGCATATCTATGGTATCAAAGACATCATCTTCTTCAGTGATTTACTTCTAAGCATTCTGCTCTCACTTTTATTTTTTTCTTCTTTTGTGTGTTGGTTCATGAAGACCTTCTGGTTATGTTCAGGATCAAGGCTTAGATTTCGCAGGTTGATTATTTCATCAACCACTGCTGGGGGGGGGATGTTTGACAAAAAATAATGACTCACAGTCGCACTTAAATGCCTAGTTGAGTGCGGTATAAAAGGCATAACCGCATCGGTCAGATCATGCTAAGAGGACGCGCACTACTGCGTATTGATCAATAAGATTGCGCATTGCATGTCATATATGCTTCAGCATTTAAGTGCGACTCTAAGTCATACTTAATCTTTGTGATGAAACACCACCCAGGTCTTTGCAAACTAGGAATTCAAAAGGTTTGTAATTATAAAGATTATTGTTGAATGTGAATGATGACTTACCAATACCAAACAGATCTGAGGAATATTTCATCAAACATTTTATCTGACAAAGCCCGTTTCATCCAAAAGTTACTGCAGTAACAGTGCTTCCCGGCATATCAAACGGACCTGTCCGACAGTTACCAAAGAAACTGTGCTTCTTAGCAAATCAAAATCGAACTTGTCAGAAGAAAAATATGTTGATGAAATACCCTCATCAGATGACCAAAAAAAAAATGCTACCCTTGTGATTCAAAGTTAAAATTGATCACATTTGTGACAAATGGACCGTGGGTGTTTCAGAGAATATCAATAGATCTTGTTGGTTCTTCAGAACTCAAACTCCCTTCACTCAAACAAACCTTTGATACACATCACTCAAGAGGCCGTATTCTGAAGTCAGGTTTAACTTAGACCACAGTCTAACTCTGTACTAAAATTATGGGGAGCCAAAATTAAAAAATTCTGGTTATTTCAAATATTTCTTATGTTTACTATTAAGTTTCCTTTTGCTTTCATAATGAAGAAAAATACTTCAGGTATCATTCACAGACAATTTTGAACAATATAAGTGTCAAATGGGTTAACAAAGCCCTTTGCTTCCTGTAAGATGGCACAGGGTGAGAATACAATAGTTAAACCACAACATTAAACCAGTGTTAATTTTAAACCCAAGTTCAGAATAAGGGCCTAAGTGTGTTGAAAATGAAATATCATTAAACTCTGGAATGTGTTGGAGGAATTACAGGCTTTCTTTAGTACTGATCATTCATAGACCTTTGTTGTATTTCACTGTTGCTTCCTTGCAAATTTCCTGGATTTCGGGCTCAAGTTTTGAAGTTGATATCTGTTAGACCATGGCAGAAAAAAAAAGAAAACAATACAATGTAAAACTAGCATAACAGATAAATGCATCTTATTGTGGATGTAAATAAAAACAAAATCACATTAGACTTCAGGGGATATTAAACAGAATTGATAGGGGGGCTGTTATCTCAATCCCATGGACAATTTCATGATTTTATACAAATTGGAAAAAAAGATGAATCTACCTGTGTCTCTCCTTCACTAATTCTGCGAAATCATAAAATCTAAGCTTGAAGATTACCAATACAGATAAGAACATGTAGGACAATGTATTATTTCTTAGAAAAAAAACTGGGCACCTTATTACTGGAATGCCATGATCATTTCGTCCATTTCTAGACAATTACACATTTTCTACCAAAATAGTTTGGAACATATTTTTCATTTATACATAGAAAAACTTAGGTGGTCATTTTTTAAAATTCTGTTTAAGCTCATTTTAGACTGTTACCACAACTGTTTTATGTTTGTTATTATTTTGCAGTTGGAAGACCCACAATGAAAGGACTTACATGACTGGTCTGAGGAAAGATACTGATGGCTAGCGGTAAGGCAAAGGCAAAAGAAGCAGTGGCGACGATGGCCTGGACAGGTAGATTCAGACGAGGATAACGCTTCAGAAATGTCGTCCTAGAAAACCCAGAGAGAGGGAGAGAGAGAGATGGATAATGAATTTGACCACCAGGACATGTAAGAATTCTTACAGCCATTTTGAAGGTCTTGTAAAGAATTCTGGGTCCCTTATGATTCTATTTTGACAAACATGGCTATCCCACATAGCCAAATGTCGGGGAATTGCAGACTTTTTTTAAGGTCTACTAACCATATAATCTTACATCAATAATAATTTGGTAATAAAGAGCCCAGAGCCAGAGACCAATATGTTGAAGATGATACTGAAATGCCGTATATTTCACAAACATACAATTTCTAAATCATTTCTTTTCCATGAAAATTTATCAACTTTCCTTTGACTTTGTATTAATGACAATTTTTGGAAGGAGTGTTTTCACAAAATTCATGACAAGTACACTATAGAAATATATATATATATAAAGAACCTTCAAAGGCTAATTCAAAATTAATTGTGTAGTAAATAGTATCAAAGGAAGGAAATATCAAAGGAAATCTTTTATGAAAATCCATAATTTATTGAAAATCCATAATTTATTTTTCGAAATAGACATGAAATGAAATACTCCGAAAATTTGCTTTGCCCAATTGATCGTGGGCCCGGCAGCCACTGTGCAGCGCCAGATCGACGAGGCTCTATCCCTTTAATAGTTGAACGCCAAACAGGGTAGCAGCAACTCCCATCTTTTAACGTCTTTTGGTCTGACGCGGCCGGGGTTTGAACCCCCGACCTCCCGGTTGTGAGACGGACGCTCTACCAACTGAGCCAACACGCCGGTTGCGTGTATGATATACTCTGTGATTGGTTAGCTAGAATGATGATTACGATAATGATGTTGGTGATGATGATGACAATGATGATGATGATGGTGATGATGATGGTGATGATGATGATGATGGCGGTGATGATGATGATGGCGGTGATGATAATGATGGTGATGATGGTGATGATGATGATGATGTTGGTGATGATGATGATGGTGGTGATGATGATGGTGATGATGATGATGGTGGTAGTGATGATGATGATGGTGATGCTGCTGCTGCTGATGATGATGGTGGTGATGATGATCGTGATGATGATGATGATGGTGGTGATGATGATGATCGTGATGATTGGTGATGATGATGATGGGGATGATGGTGATGATGATGATGATGGTGATGATGATGATGGTGGTGATGATGATCGTGATGATGATGATGATGGTGGTGATGATGATGATCGTGATGATTGGTGATGATGATGATGGGGATGATGGTGATGATGATGATGATGATGGTGATGATGATGATGATGATGATAGTGATGATGATGATGATGATGGTGATGATGATGGTGATGATGATGATGACATTATGTCTAAAATTACAATATATCAGACATGCATGATAGAATAAGCATTATATTTTAAACCACATATAAAAGAGATTTTATTGTTGTTTAAAGACCAAGACCGAAGCTAAAAGTGAAATTGACAAATAGGAAATGTATGAGCTACAAAGTACAACAACGTCAGTCATCTGCATATTCACTGCTTGACAGCTGAGTATTTTGATTAAGAACAAAATCAAATTAACAGTTCTTTGTGTACAAACCTATGGAATCGCAACCCTTCTAAAACAACATGACGCCATGGTCTTGAGGCAGTGAAAAGCAAAAAACCTATTTTTGAAGCCCGATAATAAGAGCTATTCTTAAGCAAAATACTTAGCTGGTAAGTGGTAAAAATGCATAAAGCTTGCATTGTTGTGTTTAGTAGTTTACAAGCTTTCAATTGGTACATGTACATGATATGTCAATTTCATTTTTTAGACTGGTCTGGGTCTTTAATAATGTCTCTTATAAATCAATTTTAAATCACTTTTAGCTAATTCTTATCTAAGTTGCAGTGCTACAAATAATCAAAGAAGTTATGCATCTGTATACATTTATGTATACAAAGAGTTATATAACAACAATTTGCCAAACTGAAAAAAAAAATATTTTAGCACTACAATTAAGGGTAAGTATTTAAAGGTCAAGTCCACCCCAGGAAAATACTGACTTGAATAAATAGAGAAAATCAAACTAGCATAGTGCTGAAAATTTCATCAAAATTGGATGTAAAATAAGAAAGTTATGACATTTTAAAGTTTCGCTTATTTTTCACAAAACAGTGATATGCACAACTAGGTGAGTCAGTCGATGATGTCCATCACTCACTATTTCTTTTGTTTTTGATTGTTTAAATTATACAATATTTAATTTTTTACAGATTTGACAATAAGGACCAACTTGACTGAACCATATAGTATTAAACAATGCTAATTCCACATGTTCAGGGAGGAATTAATCGTTGTATCACTTGACAATGAGGAGAAAATTAGAATATTTCATATTTCCTATAATAAAATACAAAAGAAATAGTGAGTGGATGATGTCATCAGTCTCCTCATTTGCATACAGACCAGGATGTGCATATAACTGTTTTTGTAAAATTAAGCGAAACTTTAAAATGTCATAACTTTCTTATTTTACATCCGATTTTGATGAAATTTTCAGTGTTATGCTTGTTGGATTTTTCTCTTTTAATTCAAATCAACTTTTTGTGGGGTGGACTTGTCCTTTAAGTATCAATCAGTATCAGTTCTAAGATTGAAAAAAAAGAATTGTGTAATACACCTGAAGCTTTTCTGCAATTTTATTCTTTGAGTGAAAAGTAAACAAACTCAAAATGTCTCTGACTCTTCTTATGTATCACACATAATAAGGAAATGTGAATTGAAATAAACTGTTGTTTCATTGAAAAAAAAATCACAATAACTGGACACCCTAATTTATGTATCTTGTATATGCTCTCCAAAAACAATTTGTCCATTTCAATCCATAGCAATGGCACTTCAGAACAAAAAATATGTAAAATTATAAAAAAAGAAAATGTTTGTATACATTCTCAAGGAATATTCCTTATTAAAGATCTCATACAATTCTTGTAAACTAATTACTTTTGTCACAATAAACCTAACTTTTCTTAAAACAAATGCCCCCTTTAATCTTTAAAAACATCTTAACCCTTTAAACCCAAAGCCTCACAGTGAACTTGCAAATACTTTCAAAAATGACATCATCTATCAAGTACATGGAGGGATACTCAGTCAATAATTTCAGTCAAGATTGGTACTGATTTCGGAAGGTTTTAGCATGGGGGGTGGAGATGCCTTTGGGGCCCGAATCATGGGAGTTTGTGAATGTGGTCGATATGTGCAAATAACTATAAAGGGTATGGGTCATGACCACCTTAATAACTTCGGGTTCAAAGGGTTAAAAAGCATTTTGTTACTAACTTGTTTTCAATAAGTGTCATGACGATGGGAGGTATTAACAGAATAGGAGCAGGAAGGAAAGCTCTGGTCAATGCTGTCTCCAAAAGGGCCTGAAAGAACGAAACATGAAAGTATTCTACATAGGGTTAGATGTACACTGAAGATCGTTGAGAAAGTTGTATTGGCCTCATCATATTATTTCAAAATGTTGGGACTATAAGATTACATCCTATGTGTTAAGTAGGTAATGATGCTCTGAAATGTGACACGTTTCTTCATACCATAGCCTCTGATGAAGTAAGTGTTAAAGAGTTAAGTCGGTGAAACATATAGTAACAAAATTTCAATTTATACATGATATACAAAAAGAAATATTAATCTAATTTTTCTTAATGAATATTTATGACATACATGTAGATAATATACCAAATAGTTCATTGAAATCTATTGTATCCCATCTTACTCACTTTAAAACATGAATTCATTTTTATAAAAATTTGTAACTGCATGATTGAAATGATTATTTTATGATGAATAAAGTGGCTAATAACACTAATCTAAGTTGGCCTATTATTAATTAAACCACTGCTCTAAGAATATCACTATACAGGTTATGGACATTGTGAAAACAAAATTTGACAACACACATTCTACTCATATCAATTTTCCTTAAGGCCTTACGACTGTTTGCGATCCGATTTTGGAACAAATCGCATTTTGCTCATTTTCTGAAAATGTGAATGGAACACATCATTTTATTTGAGGTTAAAATTAATTGAAAGAATACTAATATAACCATTTTGAAAGATTGCAAGCCTTTATTTTGGAGTAAAGGCCAAATTAGTTTCAAATCGTAGCCAATCGTACGACTGCTATGATGTCATTACGACTAGATATTAAATTCGCTCTAATTCGAAGAAGGATGATAGCATAGTCACAGATTTGAACATAGGTATTCGTACGATGATTTAGAACAGTAAGATATTCCAAGTCTCAATATTAGCATCAAATTCTACTACATTTTATTCTGAAATCGGATCGCAGACCAATCATAAGGTGTGCGCGGTCACCTTTACACATCTACTGTCCTTTCTGCTCAAAGTAAATGACACGAACTGACCTTTTTAGCAGCCACCTTGGATGTGCCAACAACCCGATTGTTATGATCCATTACCTCAATCCCTGTCTGAAGTTCACTGAATCTCATCAGAGTTACATTGCATACACTAGCTGTGGCTGTATAGAGAAAACAGTGGAAGTACGACACAGACTGTGATTACATCATCATCACTTTAATAAGCATAACATGCCATAACATAAGCGTAAAGATTCCATAGGCTTGTACACCAAAAAGTGGGTGATATTTTTGCTTGACAGCTTGACAGGTGAATGGGTACCCAGCAGGAGTAATTCCTTGCATGCACTGAGCGCCGGTGATGGTAGCTCGAGCTGAAGCCGGGGTAATAATAGCAGTGCTTTGTATCCTCTGGCAAAAAGCGCTTTATAAATCAAGCTATTATTATTATTATTATTACACATTTTCTTTACTTCGATCACATATAGATAATGTATATATCTTTTCCTGCATGGTGAAATTGATGAAATATCCTGCTCTGGACAGGTTATTGTGATCTATTATTTCCTGCTTATTTGGTGCAGCTGTCCAATTCTATTTGCATTCAGTTTACGTATAACAACTTTTTCTGACATAGCAATTTAGGCCCAATAAGAGCCAAATAAAGAAATCACAAAAAATAAAGTAGAGTTGTAGGTTTCCATCTATTTCAGAACTGGATAATTGTCAATGCCATTTTCTTCTGCAAATTGAAAATAAATTGATTCATAATCTGAAAAGCTAAAAATCACCCAGTTTTTTGGCGTATAAATCTACGAAATCATGCTATAACACAACATGATGACACATTCTTGATGCCTGTGAAAATCACTTTTGTCGAAACCAGTTAATTTGAGGTTTTTTCTTTATCCCTTTGAGAACTGGATAATAAAAGTCATTGCTATTTTCCTCTGCAAATTTGAAAACAAATCTTTCCTACGTACAACCCTTCTGACACAATATAACGTCATATAATTCAGGTTATTAAGAAGCTCAATAAAGCCTACTGTTGTTGTTTTAATAAGCAAAATACCCAGATGTCAAGCGGTAAATATGCATAAAACTTACATAGTTGTACTATGTAGATTATATATATTTCCCATTTGTTAATTTTGCTTTTAGTTCCCATCTGGGTCTTTAAAGGTTAGTCACTGCTATTTCATAATTAATATCATCAGAGCCATTCTTGGTCACGTGTGTGACCGAAATTATGACAAATCTTGACTTTAATTAGCAACAGTAAATATCTAAAAGTTTAAGAGATTTATAAATAATTATGATGATTTTGAAAGTTCAATATCATTTTCAAATTCACAGGAATTTCAAAATAAGATTAAGCCTTCACAATCATGCTTCTGTGTGAAGTCACACATGTGACCCACTTCTTTTGACCTCTGACCTTGAACCTGGATACTGAAGACAGCAATAAATATTTCCAAATGATAGTTGACTAAACATGTTAATGTTATATAACCTTTCAATTACTAAATCTAAACTTTTGAGATTTATAACTAATGTAAGTCAAGATTTGTCATAATTTTGGTCAAACACGTGACCAAGAATGGCCCATCAACTGAGTAATGGGAGATATCGAAATCAGAATTATTCTTTAGAAGAAAAAGGTTATTATTAAGACAAAGTGTATGACATACCAACAGCTGGGAAAGGCACAAATCTTTGGATGATCATCTGTTTTGCTGGACTGACATTGGTACTTCTCTTAAGAAACAGATTTAAACCAACCTGTGATGAGAGAGGGATATCAAATTAAGTTATTCAACAATCTTCAGATCAACTAATTCAGCATAAACCATTAACCCTATATAGCCTGTAAAGGGCAGGGGGGGACTTACATGTATGTACCCCCCTAACAAGCTTGCGCTGCTACGTTTCAAGAGTTTTTTTCTTATAAGACTCGCACAACTTTTCAGACCATATTTACAACACATATATATGTGATCCAAAGTTACCCAAAATTTTGTATGTATGTCAGACCCAATATTGATTTTTAAAAGGTGATTTTAGGTACAAATGGTATTCCAATTCTAAACTGAGCAAAAATTAATATATGTATCCTTTTTATTCATTTTACTCAATCAAAAACATTTGAAGTTACTTATGATTGAAATAGTGTCACCAATGATTATCATTGAAAACAATCATTGTTCAAGAGATTGCATGATCTGTGACGTCAATGATGGAATAGTGCATTCTTCTATCATTGACGTCACAGAATAGCAAATTTTCTTCATGGGTATTTTGCTTCAACATCAGAGCTAGAATATGTTTGGTCACCTGATCCTATCTGAACCAATCTTTATTTAGGATTTAATTTACGTAGGATATAGTATAGTCAAGGCAAGGCATGCTAATATTATTTTATGTGCAAATCTTATTGACTAAAACACAGTACAGCACATCCCCATCTGGTGATGCATTGCATATAAAAAAAAAACTTGTGATTTAAATGAGATATTCAGTCACACATAACCCCCTCCTCTATATTTGGCCTACTGTATATTGCATTCTGTCATTCCTATAAACTTTGTACAGAGAACATAAGTTCCTGGTAGACAAAGGGTTAACTTACTGCTATTGAACAGGCACTTGACACAGCTCCTACATATCCCATGATAAAACTAGCCATAGGAGTCTCCTAGAAAATACAGAGAAAAACAAATAAGGAAACTCCCCTTTTCCAAAGATTCTGTTGAATTGTTCATTGTTGGAATTGCAGGGTAATAATATCCAAAGACCAAAGTACTTTGGAAGTGCATAGAGATGTCAGATTATAACATTTTATATACACAATACAAGAATACACTATCCATGACATGAATGCTTTATATTAAGAGCAGCATTTATATAGTGGCATTTATCTGTAAGACCCATTACGCGAATCCTGTGTTTAAAAAATACCCCACCAGCTTATAACACAGGAACTCCATTGCCTTGCGTGTTGTGTCAATGGGAGCTCAGGTGGGGTATTTGAAACCCCAATTTCAGATTTTGGAAGAGCTTCATTTCTCTCGTTTAAACTGGGGTGGGGTTCATCTGACTGCTGATGATGTCTTGCGTGTTAGTCAATGGGAGCTCAAGTGGGGTATTGACACCCCACTTTCAGTTTTGGGGAAAGTTTCATTTCTCTCGTTTAAACTGGGGTGGGGTCGATTTAGGGTGCGTTTATCCGCCACTTTTTTACCCTAGAATCATGATTTGAATCATGATTCAAATCATGATTCTGCAGAATCACGATTGCGTTTAGTCGAAATTGAATATAATCATGATTAGAATCACAAACATGAAACACGAAAAAAGGGGCGTTTGGAAAGACGTTTCTGCAGAATCACGTACGAAAATGTTCGAATAAACGATATCGTGATTACAATCATGATTATATGACCTCACTGTTGTGTCGGGCGCTACTTTCGGTTTGACTCTTGCCAAGCTCAAGGCGCTCTATATGCTCATTGTATGTACATGACTATGTACTATGAATTCATTTCTTGTCATGTTCAAGTTCTGTGTTGGTCATCGCATCGTCCACTACTTTTCATTTTTTGGTCATGTCTTCAACTTCAAGTTCTAGTAAATTAATTAACTGGACAGACAATGATCTCAGTTGTTGTTGAGTATACAGTATCAATATCAAATTGGATCTACGCTGAAATTCACCATTTTGGATAAACTAACAAGATGAATAGAAGCATATGGACCCTTTATGACAGAAGTAAACAAAATGAGGTATAGACTGAATTCTGATGGAAGCAAAAGAATTTTCGAGAGCCGAAACACGTGCGAAAAACTTCCTCTGTCAAACTGCGCACTAGTGATTCGCACTGGATTGGCCCGAATCTGAGGAGAAACAGCATTGGAATGAAGGTCGTCTAAACGCTGATTCTGTGATATTGTGATTCATGTTTGTGTTTTGAATCATGATTCAAATCATGATTCAAATCATGATTCTGGCTTGAGGTCGCATAAACGCAGCCTTAGTGACTGCAGCTGCTGATAAGAGCTGATAAAACACTGTGCATGCCACCACATCAGGCTGATGAACGGCATGGAGTGGGGTTGCAGCTGTCCTTGTTATGTAATAGTATAAACAAACTCTTCAGAGCTTCCTGGCTGACAGTAATCTTGAAAGAATATATTTGTATTCTATTTGTTTTAGGACATTAGCATGTCTAAAAACGATTCAAAATTTAGATGGAGATCGAACTGAAATTTTGAACGATGCAAAATGACCCACAATTGCCGAAATAACAATAAGTTTTTTAAAAAATCACCCCCAGTTAACTCCCTCTCTCTCTATCTCTCTGCCAGGCCTTATGAAGGTCACTTCTCCTTGGGGGAAGGTGGATTATCTGGGAGAGTGCGTGGTTGTTTACTTAAAAGTCAAGTCCACCTCAGAAAAATGTTGATTTGAATCAATAGAGAAAAATCAGACAAGCACAATGCTGAAAATTTTTTTAAAATCGGATGTAAAATAGGAAAGTTATGACACTTCAAAGTTTCGCATATTTTTTACAAAATAGTTATATGAACGAGCCAGTTACATCCAAATGAGAGAGTCGATGATGTCACTCACTCACTATTTCTTTTGTTTTTTATTGTTTGAATTATACAATATTTCAATTTTTACGAATTTGATGATTAGGATCTCCTTAACTGAAGCACAAAATGTTAAAATAATGGAATTCCACGTGTTCAGGGAGGAATGAAACTTCATTTCACATGACAATGACGAGAAAATCAAAATATTTCATATTTCATATAATAAAATACAAAAGAAATAGTGAGTGAGTGATGTCATCAATTCCCTCATTTGCATACCGACCGAGATGTGCATATAACTGTTTTGTGAAATGAAGCGAAACTTTAAAATGTCATAACTTTCTTATTTTACATCCGATTTTGATGAAATTTTCAGTGTTATGCTTGTTGAATTTTTCTCTTTTTATTCAAATCAAGTTTTTGTTGGAGTGGACTTGTCCTTTAAAGGGGTGGTCCAGGCCAGGTTTAATTTATATCCACTAGATAGACAAAAACCTTCTCTTTCCTATACTATATTTTTTTTAAGAAATAAGAGGCACAGTTATTTTTTATTGAATTTTCAATTTTGCCAAAATCATATTCTGGCACGAGTCTATACGATCCCAGAATGCAATGCGCAGCTTTTTCTGTGACGTAGCATCTCCACTTTGGCTTCGCTGGCTGCTGCTATGCTACGAGCGCGAGCGAGCTAGCTAGCTAGCTAGCAGCTATCGCTCGCACGTATGCGTAGGTATAGATCATCAGCGCCGGCCGCATACGTACGGTATTAGCTACATGTAGTTTTCGACTTGCATTGATTGCAGCCACCGTCGACCCTGTAATTCACAATTTGTTTGTTTCTCGCCGTTTATTTCATAATTTGAACAATTAATATGTCGGGTCCTGCGGGATATGCATTCCAACCAAGGTGGAATGCGGAAGAGTTGGAGAACCGTCGAAGAATAGAAGAAGAAGAGGTGGAGGAAGATCCGATCGTACCGCAGCCAGCGAGTGGGGAGAAATGACTGGTGTCGGTGCGGGAACTGCCCGGTGATGCCGACGGCCAGAGAGAGCATTTGGTCCTCGCAAACGACTCTACTCGCGTTATATTTGTATGTTTTTATGTCAAACTTGTCAGTCCCAATATTGTGAAGCCACTGGGCACATCTCTCTCGATCTCGGATCGGATTTGGTATAGAAAACGCACTTTTATGGTTATTTTCTCCCGGCCGAACCGAGCAGCCGTATGCCTGACACATAGGCATATTGCAGCTGTGAGACGTCGCGCGCTGGATTGTTGCGAAACCAAAGTGGAGATGGTACGTCACAGTCACGTGACCGATCTCGCTACATGTGCGCGAAATTTAATTCTTTTTGCCCCAAATAACCGTTACAAGAAATGCTCTTAAAAATCTCCAAAGTCGAGTAAGGAGATAATACTTTTTGAAATGGCTCCTGTAATTATTTACTACGGGCTAAATATTTTTTGGAGCTGGCCTGGACCACCCCTTTAAGGATAACCATTCCTTGTTGATATTGGGATGGGGGGGGGGCGAGTGAAAGTAGCTTGGAATTTGAAATTGGGGTGTCAGAGGAGATCCATTTTTAAACACAAAGTTTCGTAATGCTTTATTTCAAAGAAAATCAATAAGCAAATAATTGAAATTATGTCAACAAGGTGAAAGTTATTTAAAAAAAACGCTTTGATATTTAAAAATC
This sequence comes from Lytechinus pictus, assembly GCF_037042905.1. Lineage (NCBI taxonomy): Eukaryota > Metazoa > Echinodermata > Echinoidea > Temnopleuroida > Toxopneustidae > Lytechinus > Lytechinus pictus. Next base: position 31,894,467 of record NC_087256.1, on the reverse strand, counting down.
CAAATAAACAATTTTAAATTTTGCAATGTTATCTTTGGTAGGAATTTGTAAATCTTTATGAGGATTTTATAGGACTGATATATGACCATTCAAATCAGATTTTTAATGAAATTGTGATCTCATGTGGAAAAAGAAGAAAAATATTCATAGATATGGTGCAAAAGTGATAATTATTCAAGAAATTGCAGGAAAATTTACCCACTGTTGGCTATATATTTGGAGGAAAGAGAAATTAGTTTATAAATTTGTTGAATGTAAGATAAAAAGAGGAGTCCTATATTTCAATTCATTAAGTTATAGCCTACCCATTTAGCTTTCCACTCAGATAAAATTGCAAAATTGAACAATAGCGTTTATACGACAAGATTCTGCGACTCAATGACCCTTGGCCGGATAAAAGTCAGTCCTAATCTGATTCAATACTACACAATTCTAAATGTAACAAGAACTCTCAAATAAAATATCATTTTATGAAACTGCAGGCTATTCATCAGTTACGATTTGGGAAAATTTTTGACTTACTTTAGTAGCATTTCTATTTGCATAGTTGACTCCAGCGTTGTGACTTTGGTTAAACCACTGTAAAAGGGAAACAACATAGAGAGAGGGGGGGGGGAGATAGGAAGGGGTAGGGAGTGAGAGATGGAGTCAGGATATTTTCTTTATCTTTATATATTCAATATATTCAACAAACTAAAATAAACAATGGAAAATGGACAATGATCTGCGCATGTACAATGTAGGTCAGGTAACTATAGGAAATTGAGAGATTATTATTTTACAATCATGGTCATCATGCAAGTCTTCAAATTAAATCTAATCTAATCTCTTTATTTTATTTGTTTGTATTTGTTTGCATTAATTTGTTGTTGTATATCCAAAGGAACTGTTGCTGGGCCAGCATTATGAGCGTCTCTGGACGGTGTGTGCACTCAACAAGATACCGCAATTATTATTATTAATCTTTATGCCTTAAATGCCCCAAAAAATTCATAACTTCAAAAGGTTGTTCCTATTGAGTTTCAAATAATCATCTAAAAACTTTTTAGTACAACATACATGTATATAGTATCAAATTCATTTGTCATTTCTTTCAAAATTATTAGAAACCGAATAAAAAAACAATTACCATAATCCTAGGCCTGTATGTTTCTAGACGTAACGTTTCCAGGATTCTTCTAACAGAAACATCAATCACATGGTCATCAACGGGAAAATAACATTTTTACCTTATAATTTTGACAAAATGTAAGGTATTTGACAGGTTATAACATACTTGCCAGAATACAGTAGATGCAAGGGTTTGGTTTGGTAGTAAGAGGCCTACAACAATGGGTGATCCAAATGGAACAAATCCTGAAGTAAATTTAAATGAGGAAAAAATAATGAATATCAAAAGAGATCTACGTGATTTAAAATTAAGGATTTAGGCCTATATATTTCAAAATTTACATATTAAGCAACATTATTTTATTCAATATACATTGGAGCCTGAATTCTGTCTGTCTGTCTACCTCCTCTATGTCAAAAAATCACAAAACTCCAAGCAATTTATTTAGACCTCATTATGCAAAACATAATTTCCTCTAATACTCAAATTAGTCCAAAAGATTGTTTACGTTTGATCCCTAACAGGCAGGCTCGTTTGTATACCCTTTCACACAAAAAAATCACAAATATATCTCGGTTCGTAAGTCATGATCTGATATTATTAATTCAATTGTCATTGAAAACTATGGAATGCTTCAAAACGATATACATGTATATTGCATATTTTGGAAATTTTGTGATATGATTGTTGTATGGTAAAGCAGAAAAAAAAATCCATTGGATACATTATGAGACTAGTATGAAAATGCTGCATTCTGACAGGGATCTAGGGACCCTACAGAGTAATACAGGTCTTGACCTGGGAAACATTTCATCAAACAAATAGTGACTATTGTTATAAGAACTGCAAATCTGTGCACCTGATTGGCTGAAAGGAAGTCTATCAATGAAAACCACTGACAAAGCCTTCATGAAACACTCTCGTGGAATTGTTCAAAGTGGATGTGGTCTAACAGCTGTAACACTTGAACAAAGTCCACTTGTCCCATATCCTAATATCAAGGGGCAAAGTCCTCAACAGGGTCCCTCTTTGACAGAGACACATGTCCATACAAGAATGCAAACTGATCAGGAAATATTGCGTCAACAGCAAAAAAAACGTAAAATACATAATCTTCCATGCTGTGTACATTCCTTTAATCCCTACATTTCAGAAAGTCAGAAAAAATAATTTTATAAAGAGAATTAATTCTTACCTGACATTCTGAAAGGCATAAAAACCTTTTCTCCTGTATCAGGGTGAATTATTGCCTGAAATATTAATAAAGTATCAATATTATACATAACATGTACAACTTTTAGTGATTATGTGTACAATTGCAAATGAGTTTGTTTATTCATAAATTGTGTTTGATGGAAGTTTGTATATCATTATACATCTATAGTCATTTTTCTCTCCCCTCCAGCTAAGTTTTTCCCTCTTTCATATTCTGAACAAGCCTTAAAATTTTGTGAGTTATCATTTTGTAACACATGTTCTTTAATGAAGACCAGATTTTGGTTGATGACTAAAGTTAATATTTTTGCTGTGGTACAAACAATTCATTTCAAACACAAACTTATAAATACATGTAAGTAAACAGCAAGTGTACTAAAAGGCTTGGAATTTTGAATGTTATAAAGCAGCCTATGGGACAAGGTTCTCCCCCATGTTGTCTACAATAATAAATCATAAAAAGAAAGAAAGGAAGATCTATTAAAATCTAAAAGCCTTTCAGAAAATAAGACTTTTACCTGTTTAATTTTCTGTGCCTCCCAGAGCTGTTTATTGGTAACCCCATCAGGCAGACTTCCTTTCTTATATGCGGCAAGGAGCTCAATGGAATCATTCAGCTTTTTCTACAAAAAGATTTCAATTCATTTTATTATTCTCAGCAACAATGATACTGTACAAACATGATACATATCAATACAAACACATTAAATATATGCATGTATACTGAAAGGGCATCAGCCATACAAAGGAAATATACCTTTTTTACGGCCAATCCAAATGAATTCATCACGTTAATATCCATTTATGAAACAAAAAATTGAAATAGAATTATGAAAATATATAATATATATAATACATATGTATAGGATGACAAAAGCAATTTTTTCATTTTATACTTAAAGCTAGTTGTTGATAGAGATTTTTGTTTATGTGATCTGGAATTTAGTTCCATATTTTGGGGCCAGTATAATGAATGTTGTGTTGGAAGATTATTTTTTGGTTTGGGAATGAATATTTGATTATTTGAGTGGGTATCAAAATGGTGTATGTTGGAAACATGCGTAAATGAATCACAAAATTTTTGTGGAATTTTAGAATTTAAACACCTGTAGAGAAAATTACATTGTTGAAGTTTGTTGATGTCATCTAATTTCAATAATTTCAGGGAATGAAAGCTAATTTTAGTATTTGCTAGTGGTATCTTGTCGTCTGGAGAAATAGAGAGATGAGTTTGGTATGTGTTAGCCCAGAACAGATTACAGTAATAACAATATGGCAAGATTAAAGAACAATATAATGTATGCAATACAGTTTTAGGCAAGTAAAAACTTTGGCGATATATTATTCCAATATTTGTTACAACTTTGTTCTCAATTTCATTTATGTGATGTATCCATGTAAACTTACTATCAATGATAACGCCAAGAAACCTAGTATTTTCAACTCTGGGAATAATTTGGTTGTTAAGCTTCACCACTACATGATTATAAGCCTTGTGGAGTTACGGAATATAATGTAATTGTATTTTTCATAGTTAACAGTAAGCTTGTTTGCACAAAACCATTTATACAAACATTAGTTCAGTATTTACAGTTTCACACAAGTGATAAAGATTTTTATTAGAATAAACAATATTTGTAACGTCTGCCTACATGATAAAGGAAAGGAGATTTGACGAACGATAAATGTCATTAATAAAAAATCAAATAAACAAAAGTGGGCCAATATATATCAGTGGAAAATACATGTATCTTTGACACAGCAATGTTTAGTTCACAATAGGGTAGAAGCATCTTGAAAAAAAATAATGAAAATGTGTGTACAAAATATACTGAGAGTTATACTGTATGTCTGTCATTTTGATTAACCAACATTGCCATTTTACATGTAGATCCCATAAAAAATTTAACTGAGTCTTTTTAACTATAATTTTCTTTTAAATCATTGCCTTGTAATTAACCTTTTCCATGAAAATTGTTCTTTCTTGTCTCTCTTTTCATAATATCTTGCCACTTCTTCCTTGTTGTTTATTACTCCTACAATTTTTTTGTTGTAAAGTACTGTATTTGGATATGATTGGAAGAAAATAAACTGTTATTTTGAATAGAATTGAATTACTTTTCTATAGCCCACCATTACTTTACATCAAATTCACCTTGGAAACAAATAGAGTCCTTGGGTCAATAATATCCAAGAAGTGACGATATCGTCCAAGAAATGTGCTCTGTCAAAGAAAATAACAAAAACATACATTGGTATTATAAATCCAGTATTTTACAAGGCAAGGTGGATTTCTGATACACAATAAAGGGTTTTGATACTACTTGTATGACAATGCCCTTGTCAAATGTATGGTAAGGTGCCCCAAATCTGCACACGCGTATCTGCGCGATTCTAATACATGTAAAAGAAGATATGCAACGACAACAGACTTTACATCTCAAATACAGGGGATGGAGGGGCTTCAGCCCCCCCCCCCCCCACTTTTTTCCAAAACCGTATACAAAATCGTAAAAATTACCATATCATTGTGATTTTTTGCATGGTAAACCCCCCCCCCCCCCCCCCCCCCACTTTGAAAACCATTTGCGGCCCCTGAAATACATAGACAGATATTCATTAAAAAATCTGACTCAAAATGGTGAAAAAATATAATGAATTTCGGGAAATTGATGCGACGGCCTCAAAATGCAGCCTTTTCTCTCTCTAAATTCATATAAAAAAGTTGCTTCCGCGCTTTGCAAGGGAAATAATATTGTTTTTCTCCTTTGTTTCCCTTATCCTTTCTATACTATCTCATTTTCCCACCTCGATTTATGTGTTTCGTGGCAGCAAGTTAAAAAAATACATATTCGGGAACGAAATTAGTAAAAAGATTAGGCCAAAGTATATGAAGACATATTTTTTTAAATAATTGATTACACAACGTTCCCGATACTTAGCTCATGCAGGGTGGGGAAACTCTGCCGTCACTTCCCTCATAGGCTACATATTCCGCTTCTCAACTGGTCAATCATGATTTATTTAGGGGCCCCGGCCCGCCGATTCCTCAATTAAAAAGACGTAGTCATGAAATTCGTGCCAAGGTTATGCACAAGAAGATATATTTTCCCCCGTTATAACTGTTTTATCCTCTGTTTTGCGATTGGAACGTTTAATGTGACTAAATTGTTTGAAATCAAATTTGATCTTACCAAGGGAGGCATTTAATTATGACTCAAAGAATGCCATTTTCTTTTCACTATGATAAAAACTGTTCAGCTTCCGTGCGGATTACTTTTTAGCGTTCATATTAGGTCTACTTTCGAAAACAATTAAGGTTCAAAATCACAATAAAGTCAATTGGATTGGAACTGATGAAATTACTGGAGACGATTTAAATGTGAATCAAAGTGTTGACTTTTATGCAGATTTATATTCTTATCTATCTCTTCTTATACTAGGACCGTAGATTGAGAATGGCCAGCCCCTCCTCACCGAGTGGTATCCCTGTCCTAGGCTCAAGGGAGAGTTCATCTCCCAAACCTAGACCAGACTTGAATAGCAGGTCCAAGAAAGTCGATGCTCCAGTTATCAAGGCTGTAAGTTTTGATATAGATGTTACACATTCACTGAATTATTCTTACTTTTTATACTATGATCTTTTTGCAACATCCCTAGTCTATTGCCATGACAGCTAAAAATCATAGAACTAAGACTGTTTCTGAAAAAATACATGTATTTGTCAGTGTAGCATATTACCACTTAAACTTGTCAAATTTGTATGTACAGTGCGTCCCACAAAAAACGAAACCGAGATTTATCGATGATTTATCATAACTTAATCGCAAATACAATAGACAAATGACCTACCATTTTAAAGCTTAGAATCTCCTCTTTCATCTGAAATTACTTAGATTATTTCTCATTGACGCATGAGTGAGCAAAAACAATTTGAAAAGGGGATACCAAAAAGTCACTTGGCGGGCCGTATCTGGGTTTTAAAAAGAAAACCACATTTTCAAAAAGTTCGATATCTGCTCTTTAATTTGATACCTCAATTACAGAAAATGGTCAAGAAATAACAAAGTTCTGGTTATTTGAAATAAGGCTTGAATTTCAATAATTTCATGAAATGAAGAGGTTTTACAGGCTAGCGTTCAAACTCACTCCACACTCCGTTTTGTTGGCGATCAGCCATGCATTAAGTCTTTTGTTACCGTGCGATAGCTTCAGTGGGAAACCGGTGAAAACACGTTTATTTAATGAAATTATGGAAATACAAGCATTGTTTCGAGGGATCATGACTTTTTTACTTCTTATCCATTTTCTGTGATTTAGGTATCAAAGAAAAGAGAAGATATTGAACTTTTAAGACATGTGATTTTCTTTTTGAAATTCAGATACCCCCCGCCAAATGAGTTTTTGGTATCCTTTCTTCGAATTGTTTTTGCTCAATCATGCGTGAATGAGGTATAATCTAAGTAATACCAGATGAAAGAGGAGATTCTAAGCTTTACATTGGTAGGTCATTTGTCTATTTTATTTATGATTAAGTTATGATAAATCATCGCTAAATCTCGGTTTCGTTTTTTCTGGGACGCACTGTACATTGCAGATTTTAAGATAGAGATACACGTAAATGGTCGAATAGTCAGCAATATATATTTTCCATATGAATTCTGAAATTGTTATAAGTCATTATTTTAAGCAGATTGTATTGACCTGTCTTCTGGTCCAGTGTCTTTGCAAAAGACTATTAAGAAATGGAATTCATATGAATGGATAGTAAATCTTTTTAAGGGCATTTCTTTCTTAAAATGAGGACTATGAATCATTTTAGATTATAATTAATGAACTTTTGGTATCTACAATTTATATTGGTTAACCAATTCATTGGATCTTAATACAGAAAAGTCCTGTATCAAGAATCTCCACTGTCATCAAATCAAAATGGAAGAAGGAATCACCAAGTCATCAAATCTTTACGTGCGACACCATACAATGCAATGAGACTGTGAGAAACATAAAAAGATGAATATTTAATCCTGATTTTTTTAATGAAAAGTACTAGTTTACAAAATAAAGCAATAGAGATTGAAAAGAAGTAGATGCAATTCTGAGCCAATAAAGTGGAGACTGAAGAGACACGTGACATAAAACTGCGAGGTTGGTAGACAGGTAGGACATGTTTTACGTTGTGAAAATTGTCCGTGGATCTGAGTCACTGGGGACTTGGGATAACGAAAATGCCAATTTTTTCCCACCTTTGCCACTTGGAGTATCAGACTCAAACTCCCTACGCCATGCCCATGGGCCATGGCATGACAGTCCACCACAACACAAGCAGCCCCGCCCCGCCCCGCGCCCACCGCCTGACCTGCATGCGCGTATGCGGCAACCACTCGGCGGCAAACATGCATACGGTACGGTACCCAATACATTACAGGCACGGTATGGTATCACTCGCAATATTTTTGCGGTTAACGCAACATTTCCCATCATTCTCTCAACGCATAAAGCTACCTGATCGAATCTTGGCTTGCTCAAATGGAATGCAGGATAGCCATCTTGGTCCATTTTTGCCTCGACTTGGTCCATGCTCTTGACAGATACAGAATCTGGAGCAGAATCATATGAATCATGCAGCCCAGTCGTACAGCTGCGATATGACCCTGCTAGTAGTCGGGGGCCGATTGCACGATAGGGTCTTTCCAAGGACCGTCTTTCGTGTCGCCCATCTCTTATGATGCGCTATAAGCGGGGTGTTTCTGAAATTTATGATAAACAAATAAAATTCGTAAGCTTGCTTTTAAATCAAATTTTATACAATTTCATAAGATATCACATCATTCTATAATCACATCATTTTATAAACAAATATTTTGTTTATTTTAACGGACAAATAAAATATATTTGCAGATAATTTATTTGAAATGCGTTTCACATGGCGTATCATAAAAGATGGGCGACACGAAAGACGGTCCTTGGAAAGACCACTGAACTAGAAATACGTGGAAGTCGTGTTCACCCAAGCAAAACATCGCCGGCGAACTCGATAAGTCACGTGACCGCCGCCATTTTGCTAGGTCAATTGTTCGAGAACGCGCAATTGAAAGTATGTGCAAGATGCAATATGTTTTCTCTATAAATATAAAATTAATACTGATGTACTTAGTGTGGCAAAGTGTATTTTAATGTCAGTAAGCCAATCATGTACAAACATATTTCTATATGCACAATGTACTGGGACCTGGTAATTCATGTAGTTTAAAAAAAGGGCTTAAAGGGGAATCCAACCCAAATAAAAACTTGTTTCTATAAGAAAGAGAAAAATCAGACAAGTTGATAGGTGAAAGTTTGAACAATATTGGACAAACAACAAGAAAGTTGTGAATTTTTAAAAGTTGTAAATATTGGTAATCACTATACCCATGGAGACTTCAAATTGGCCGCATATGGGATGTCATAGTGATGTAAGGCAAGGACTACTCTTCTATGTACTCCAATACATATTATGGCTAAAATTTCATTTTTCCCTAAAGTTTTTTTTCAAATTATATTTTTCTTTCATGAGGACATAAAACAATATACTACCTGGGTTATATTTAGATTACTGCCCCAGGGGAATGGGTACTTAAGAGAAAACCACATATCCCTAATAATAAAGTACATGGCCTATGGGAAAGTTGTCCTTGCCCCTTGTCATAATTTACTTACCCAGTTGCCAATTTGAAATCTACATACTATTAGTGATCTCAATTTTAAAGCAGCTATAACTTTCTTATTGCTTGTCCGATTTCTTTCAAACTTTCACCATTCTGTTTAATTTATTTTTCTCCTTCCCAACACAACATTTTATGGCCAAGGCTGGATTCCCCTTTAAATCAGGGTGACCAGATTTCAAAAAATGAAATACTGGACAATCGATAAAAAGATCATCAAAGAAGGCTACACAGTATTATACTTGTGAAAAAAATATAAAGAATTGGAAGGGAGGGTGAACAAAAGAATGAAGGAGAGAAAGAAAAGAAATGAAATAAGAAAGAAGAAAGAAAAAAACGAAGGGGAAAATGAAGGGGGAAATGAAAGAAAGTAAGATTAATTTAAAAGACGATGAAAGAAAGAATAAAAGAGAAAAAAAGGTTTCCGTCATTCTTTGAATTCATCGAATATAGAAAGAAAGAAAAAGAAAGAAAGGGAAGATGTGTGACAGACAAAATAAAGGTGAGAAAGAAAAAGTAAGAAAAAGAAGGGAAACAAAGAATGAAGGAAAGAAAAATGTTTTCATTCTCTGAAAGAAAGAAACGAAGAAAGAAGAAAACAGGAAGGGTGAAGGAAGGAAGGGAGGGAGGGAAAGAAAGAATTAGAAGGAAAAATAGAATAAAGAATGAAAGAAAGAATGAAAGAGAGGGAGGAAAGATTTGAGGGAGGAGAGAATGAGAAAAAAATAATGGAAGGAGAGAAAAAACAAACAGAAATTAAAGGTGAGGAAGGGAGAAGGAAGTAAATAAAAAGGGCAGATAAGAGAAAGAAGGAAAGAAAGAAAATTAACACACAGACTGGATCAGGAAAGAAAGGTAGGAAATATTAAAAGATAGATGGAACAAAAAAAGCAAGCAGGAAGGATAGAAGGATGAAGAATAAAAATGAAAGAGGAAAAAGTTCAAACTTCAAACAAAAGCAATCCAATCATCTAACAGAAATGATAATGATATATTTGGTGTTTTTTAGATATATATCTTTAAAATTTTGAAAAACTAAGTGGTTTAGAAATGAATAAAATTTCAAAGTGAAACATTGTCAACTTACAAATTAGAGGAAACAGCGCCGGCATCCTACACAACAAGACTCAAAACGAAAGCTTAAATAACTACATGTAGATCCAGTTATGAAAACTAAAAAAACTTGTTCCTCCTATTAAATCAGTAATCTGAGAATCTATAATATATGATCATAAAAACTTCCCGCCAAAAATAATCTGCTCCGATCGATCCTACATGCATAGAGCCTGCCACACACAGGCAGGAAGCCAGCTCGTTTGCAATGTAGGCCTATTGGGTTAGGATAAAAATCACCCGCAAAACTTTGCAAAAGTTTAGTTATCGATTTATTGTTGTCTCTGCTTCGTCATCTGTTATTTGATGAAAATTCGTCATTTTTAAATGTATCAACTACATTTTGTTCAATATTCTAAAAATACGGGACAGATAGGTGTCCCGGGAAGGGTTTGTCGGGACGCCGGGACAAAGGAGCAAAATACGGGACGATCCCGGGAAATACGGGACGTCTGGTCACCCTGGCAAATATTTGACAAGAGGTAGTGGTCTTTTTGTGCAATTTTTGACATGTGGAATATTTCATATATACTGACCAGGATATGCATATAATTATCTGGTATGTGAAAGTAAGCGAAATTTAGTGCCACAACTTTTTAAATGGAATTACCATTGCTATGCTTTTCTGATCTGTGCTCTAATTAGTAAACTTGTTAGAGTTGAATTTGTTTATCCATCACCCCTTCCTTTATGTAAAGGTGTATTGATGTATAAGCACATGTCGTGCAACATCCATGCTCTTCCAAATTAAATTTCATAAGAATTCAAATTATATTGTGCCCATTTTTATATACACTGTACTTAGTAGATATTTCATGGCTCAGCACACGAAGGTCCAACTTTGAAGGCTCATTAAAAGTAACAACCTTCTTGTCCTCAAACTTCTATCCAATTTTTCACCCTGAATGTGTGATTGAACAGTATGAGAGGGAGTGAAGGGAATATTTACTAAAAATTTATATAGAGAAAGTTGAAATGAGAAAGGCAAAATGGTAAAGATGCAGCCGGAGAGAAAACAAGAAACAGACGATCAACGAGAAGAGATGGAAAGAAGAGGAAGATCAAAGAGAGAGAGAGAGAGAAAGAGAAAGGGGGAAATGACGAGGAATGAGAAAAAGGTGAGGAGAGAAAGGCGAGACGAGAGGGAGATAAGAGGGCTTGATATAAGGGAGATGGGGAAATAAAAGAGAGATATAAGGGGATATATAGAAAGGGAAGGTAAGAGAGAGAGAGATGAGAAAGAAGAGGAAAATCAGAGAGAAAGAAGCCAAAGAGAAAGGAAAAATAATAAAGAGGGAGATCGAGATGATATAAAGGGGAGAAATAAGAGAGAGAGGGGCATGAAAGTAGAAATGGAAGAAATAGAAGGGGATGGAGAAAAGGGAGGATAAGAGAGATGGACAGAAGAGGAAAATCAGAGAAAATGAGATGAGATGAATAGTTGAATGAGAAGGGAGGTTTTTAAAAAAAGCTAGAGAAAAGGGACATGATTTCTAATCGTTAAAAGATTTTTTTTAAATGCAACCAGCTTGTAGGCCTTTATTGTTCAGACAAATTGTAGGCCTACTCAGAAAGCAAATTTGTTGTTGGGCCTTTCTTTGTCATATAGTGTGCGCGTGAAAAAATGAAGGTCGAGTTTTTATGATTTCATGTCTGTATGTTTATTCCCCTTTAATACAAAAATGTGACTTAATCAACATTTTCAGTTATGAAAGTATTCAATAACATATAGTTCATGATGTAACAAAGCAAACTAAAACTTTAAACAGCACAAGGAACACTTTCTTTGCGTTCCTTTCTCCCATCTGCCTTCACGCAGCATTTGTCGACTAGCCAGTATTGACCTAGCAAAATGGCGGCGCGCTCAGTCGAGCGTGAAGTCCGATGCTCTTCGTTGCCGCACTGCTTTGTGTACGTTGGGAATAGGGACACGTATTCCACGTATCTCTAGTTCAGTGGGAAAGACCCTCTCGTGCAATCGGCCCCCGAACGCCAGACGCTAGTCTCCGAGCTTCACGTCACACGTACCCGGTATAGCTCTATGCTTCACAGTACCTAGGATTTTCCACAGGGGGTCAAAATCGTCCGCCCAAAAATTTGTCAAGCAAAAAAAAAAAAAAAAAAAAAAAAAAGGTCTTTAACCACAAATAAAGGGTTTTGTACAAAAAAAAATTGACAAGTAAAAAAAAAAAAAAAAAAAGAAGGTCTTCAACTTCATCAGGGGGGGGGGGTCAGGGGTACGTCCCTTGCATGGGTTGTGACTTGTCATGCAGGGGGGGCAGTCTGCCCCCCCCCCCCCATAGGTACGCTAGTGGAGCTTCAGCTGCAATATTTCCTGCAATATATATATTTTTACTAAATAATCTTTCTTACTACCTCCACTCCATGCACGTATGCTTAACCTTCAACCCAGGGGCCGCGGAACGGTTTTCAAAGTGGGGGGGGGGGGCTGAGCCAAATGTGGGGGGCTGACAATGCAAAAAAATCACAATCGTATGGTCATTTTACGTTTTTGTACATGATTTTGGAAAAAAGTGCCCCCCCCCCGCTTTCACGGCCCCTGCAACCCATGAATTAAAAATTGATTTTGGTTCATAACTTAAGTAACTTTTAGCTTTGTAACTTTTGAAACAAGCTGTATCAGTTGCAAATTCAGCTGGGATATATCATAGACATTGGAGCTGCCATAAATCATGATGCAAACAAATGGTACGTACATGTATATAACTCTCTTATCCCATATGTTTGATTGTATTGCAACTACATATAACAAAAGAAAAAAGAGAAAGTATATATAGTTGGTCATATATGAAATCATCAGAGATTTAAATAGAGATAATTATACATCATCAAAACCAGCTAGCCACTTGAATCTAATTTACACTTTTTATGGATGGATGGAGCTTTTCTTTAAACTAATATATTATGCACAGGTCAACATGAGGGAATGGCCGGGGTCCATACTCTATCTTCTCAAAGTGTGGTAGGTTCATAAACTTTTGGTGTAGTAGGCCTATATGGTGTGGCGACATTAATGAGGGGCGTGACCAATGGAATTTCAATAGATGGCTAGAAGTTCAGTATTGCTGTTTCAGTCAAAAGTACCATATATGGATAACATGACAAATTCCGCCCCATAGTCTTCTTCCCTGAATTCCTTACTTTGTCAGTCTTCTTAAAGGGGTACGTACTCCGGCCAGGCTGAAAGTATTTATATCTGAATAAATAAGACTAAAATTAAAGGAGCAAATTACTGAAAATTTCATCAAAATCTGATTACAAATAACAAAGCTATTAAATTTTAAAGTTTAGCAATATTCCGGGGCAATATTTTGTGAAAACAGTTTAATTGTGCACGTTGATATATTTGTTAGGTGGGCTGATAATGTCACTATTGTTTAATTTTTTTCATTCATGTGTGAATGTTGTCTCCCTCATAATAAAATAAGTTACAGCAGTGAATATCTTTTGCTATTCCTTGTCCAATATTGATCAAATTTTCATTGTTTTGTTTGTCTGATTTTTCATTATCTGTTCAAATCAAATTATTTTAAGCCTAGAGTGCCACTTTAATTTTCTTGATCATCTGAAAAGTCATGGAGGGGGGTAATAATCCCCAAGCAGTGCCCCTGGAGTCAGTAATAACAATGTTAAGTTGAGTGATGAGTAGAACTGCTGAGATCCCTTTTATACTAAAACAAGTGGAACGCCTCTAGTCTCGCCTGCATTACGCAATTCGATATAGCAGCAGTGCTGACATTGAAAACAGCTATTAAATAATTATTCACAAAAGAAAACACTCATATGATTATAAAATACTATGTCCATTGACCCAGCATGAACTTTGACCATGATCATGTGACCTAAGACATGTGCAAAACAATCAATCATACTTCAAGTTGATTTCCCTTATGTCTATGTTTCATGAACTACATGTGTAGATCCATAAACTTTCTAAGTTATGATGCCAATTCAACAAATACCCCCGACACGGCCAAAGTTCATTGACCCTAAATGACCTAGGTCATGTGACCTGAAACTTGCACAGGATTTTCAGGGATACTTAATTACCCTTATGTCCAAGTTTCATGAATGAGGTCCATATACTTTCTAAGTTATGATGACATTTCAAAAAACCTAACCTTGGCTAAGATTTCAATGTTGACGATGCCGCCGCCGCCATAGTCGGAAAAGCAGCGCCTAAAAATTACCCGAGGTAAGTGTTGGCTTAAGTGCAAGTACCTTAGGGTGTATGATTCAAGTGTAGTGACAAAAGGCCATATCATTTTCTTTCTTCTCTATTACCTTACTTTTTCTTATAATCTTTTTTCATCATTGTTTAAAACAAATCATAGGGGGACAATTCCCCTGTAGCTTTGCCACTGGAGTCGATGATAATGGAGGTAAGTTGGATGATGCAGCAGGACTGATGAGATTCCTTTCACTTTCTTTAAAAGTCATACTAAAAACCCTCTTATCATCACTAAGTAATCAATCATTGAAGATGAGTGCTCTTGAAAGGACAAGTTTCCATTTTCCCATTACATCACAATAGTGAATTATTACTCTTTTCTTTTGTTGTTCTTTACATGAAATAAATGATCATGCACAATCAATTTGTCTTCATTACTTATATATTTACTTTTGTTACTATATTTGTCTTGATAACAAAAGTGACACCTTAATGTTGCATTGTGGTAGCACAGGTTAGTTTGTTAGAGGGCTGAAATTCATTGACGAATTTGTGCTATATCATTTTATGAAATCCCTGACAGACTAACACTAGGGCTGGAGAAATAATATCTTTATATATCATCATGGCTGAAGAAGTTATAAGTAATTGCAGTCGATACAGCAGTGCACTAGTCCTTTGCTTTACTTCAAGCATTGGTTTCTGCCTTGCCTTTTTGCCAATCATGCCAAGAAACATTGCCTTCCAGTCATCTTTCATCTCATCAGATGATTTTGTGCTTGGTATTTTGATCGTAGCCATGATTTTCTGCTCATTGATCTCACTGTGGTTTCTCTTTCGCAGACGGGTGTACCACCGAAATCAAGTTTTATTCTGGCCAAAACAATGTCGTCACTGTGCCAGGGCATTTGGAATTTTAAATTCTACCCCGGATGCACCCATTTCAGACACAGTACCTTTAGAGAGATCTCCAACGCAAGATGACCCTAGACCCACTGCAGACACAGTATCTTTAGAGAGATCTTCAACGCAAGATGACCCGAGACCCACTCCAGACACAGTATCTTTAGAGAGATCTTCAACGCAAGATGACCTGGGACCCACTTCAGACACAGTATCTTTAGAGAGATCTTCAACGCAAGATGACCTGGGACCCACTTCAGACACAGTACCTTTAGAGAGATCTCCAACGCAAGATGACCCTAGACCCACTGCAGACACAGTATCTTTAGAGAGATCTTCAACGCAAGATGACCCGAGACCCACTCCAGACACAGTATCTTTAGAGAGATCTTCAACGCAAGATGACCTGGGACCCACTTCAGACACAGTATCTTTAGAGAGATCTTCAACGCAAGATGACCTGGGACCCACTTCAGACACAGTATCTTTAGAGAGATCTTCAACGCAAGATGACCTGGGACCCACTTCAGACACAGTATCTTTAGAGAGATCTTCAACGCAAGATGACCTGGGACCCACTTCAGACACAGTATCTTTAGAGAGATCTTCAATGCAAGATGACCTGGGACCCACTTCAGACACAGTATATTTAGAGAGATCTTCAACGCAAGATGACCTGGGACAGATGTCTGATCATAGTAACATCCACACATCACAGTTTCCACAAGGCAGAATCCAAACTTATCCCCTACGAGGTGAAAGTTTTCAGGGACTTACTCTTGTGCACATGTCGTTGGGAGTGTCCAGTACCTCATCCAGGGTTACAAAGAGTGACCCATTGAGAACAGATGAAACGATCTTTGGAGAAGAAAATAATTGTGAGCATGTATCTGTTTGTTCACCATTAGGTTTGCAGAGAACTTCAACGCAGGATGACCAAAGTAACAGCCTTCAAGGACATTCTTCTCAAGGTAAGGTCCAAAAGGGCCATTCACTCAGTGAAAGTTTTCAAGGATTTAATTCTGTACATGGGTCTTCAGGAGTGACCTCATTCAAGTTCACAAAGACAGTCCTATCAAAACCAGGTGAAAAGTTCTGTAAAGAAGAGAATCATTGTGAGCTTGTATCTGTTTGTCCACCAGTGGGTTTATCATATCATGAGCCACTGGGAGATTGGGTTGTATCTGAAGAGATGTCCTTACATTCAGAAAGTGATGAGACACAAAGCGATGAACAGGAATCAAGGATCCAAGGGAACACTCGTGCAACTCCATCTAGTGGAACGTCTGTGGAAAGTGAAGTAAGCAATCTGCAATCAAGTCACTACAGAAATCTCTGGCATAAAAGAAGTACTGACGACACCCAAGGATCAATGTATGCAACTCCACATAAATCCATGATTAACATATTCCAACTATTTTCTGCTTTAATCATGCTCTGTTTGTTCGTGGATACTATTCTGTTTTTACGATGTCTTTTGAAAGACGACCAAAACACAGGCTCAACTACAAACCACATATTTGGAAATGTCATGTTTGCGATTGGAAGCCTCATAGCGATCATTTATTTTAGAACTTTCTATGGTGCAGTGTTTGTTGATGAGACATTTTTTTCTTATGCCTTAGCGTTTCTATTTGGGATCTTTTTCTCTGTGACTATCAAGGAAATCACTCAACCCATGAATGAGCTTTCGCATTCCATGAACAACCAAACAGCAAATGCCACCTGTATGGATAGTGGCAGCATTTTCTGGGGCACTTTGGTAGAGCCATTTTATGAGGAATGTGCCATCACTGGTGCTGCAATAGTGTTATACATGTGGACTTCTATCCTCCCGCAGTCAACCATCAATATTAGGGACCAGACAGCAGATTATGAAGAAGTCAAAGTGACAATTTCATCAGGGTCATATCGTGACAATCCTGGAATGACCCTTCTTAAACGCTCCACCTTTATACTATCATTTGCAGTTTCACTTGCCTACCTCACAGGCTGTAGACTCCTTATCTATGGGAACCAGGATGGTTTCTTGAAGTACAAACATGCCTATTTGAATGGCGTCTTCAGGATTTCTTTCTTTGCACCGTCGCTGATCATGTGTTTCGGATACCTCTGTATCACTCACAGCTACCCAAGCTTCAGGACGACCAATATACCGAATGTTCGCACACTCATCGGTGCGCACGATGTCATGCTTTTGCTTGGTGGAAGTGGAGTTTACACACTCCATATCTTCAGGATCATTTCTGCAGCCATAGCGTTGTCTCTGGAGCCTCCTGCAGATCATCAAAAGCACTTCTCTGACAAAGAAATCCTTCTCTGGATGACCTTCTTCACCTCCTGCTATGACATCCTCAGGGTGGTCCTGACAACCCTTGTTCTTCTTGTAGCACAACGTCAGCAACTAAGGGGAACCAGAGAAAGGAAGTGGTCAGCTGTATGCCTGATCTTTATGGTTACTACCAACATCATGCAATGGCTAGAGGAAAGTACCAAGCCACATTCATGGCTTGTACTCTCATCAGGGTTCGGATCTTTCAAAGGGAAGATTATTGGACTCTTGCTCAACCCTTTTATGACAATATACAGTTTGCATTCTGGAACGATGGCATATGAGATCTTGAAGTCAGTTTAAACTACAACATATTGCCACTTCTCATAATGAAAACTCTCATTGGAAAAATCCGTGTTGGTTTCTGTGATTTTTAGTGTAATAACTCCAAGGAACTTTGTATTTTTGATCAGTCCATATTCGTAAAACCTAAGCTGTTTGTCAATTAATTGCAATGGCCTCAGTACACAGGCTATAATTAGGTTTCCGATGTAAAATTCATCTTTACTTTGAAACATTGGAAACGGTATCATGTGAAAATATGTTTGGTACATTCCTATGATGGCCAGTAACTTGTCACTTAACCTACACTCACTTTGTCTACTTGCCATATAGTCTCGTTTCACATAGTCTAACATTAGTTCATCTACTAATTATTTGGTTTAATTGCCAATTGGCTTATTTACAGTTTTGAGCCAAATTTTCATTTGACAAAGTGCTAAAAGGTGAGTAGACGTAGAGGAAATGATTCCATCTGGGCATTAGAATAAATGACAGTTAGCCCAATAGACCAAGTGGGTAGGTCTACTTAGACTGAATTGACAGTGGACCAAGAAGGTTCAGCCACGATGGTGTTAGACAATCTGATTAGACCATCTTGGCCCTGTTGCATAAATGGTAACTACCATGGTAACGATGATCACCAACCTATCAAAATCAAGGATTTCAGACAAGTTACCACTGGATGGCAAGGTTACCATAATGGTAACTTTTATGCAATGGGGCCCTGGTAGCAGACAAAGCGAATATATAAACATAGCCACAATGATACAGGTTAAATCAAAAATTTTAGTTTGCATTTTCACACTGACATTCCAAGGGTGTACTTCTCATTCGTTTAAGATTGTTGTAAAATTTTTAGTTGCATTGAATAATCAATTCTCCACATATAACTTATTAGGGTGCTGCCACTTCACTCACATATCATTCAATGATTTCAATATGCTAAATTTCAAATCGACTCAAAGAATAAGCTAAATATCTTCCTGAATTTCATGCAAAAGATATCTTTATTAAGAAAAGAATTAATGTCAGTCATGGTTATTTCATTATTCTTTTTTTTTTTACAAAAATTACACAAGGTGTATTGAATTACATGAACACTACCTGTATGAATTAACCCACAAACAACTGATTTTTGTGATTCCCAATGGCCTTGTACTGGGAATACCTGGTTCCAGTTCTATTAGGGTTAACAAAGAAACAAACAGATCAAAGAACAATAATATTTGTACAGCACCAAATCGTATCGAAAATGTTTGCAGAAAATAGGATATTCTTAGTTTCCAAGAAAAGATAAAGGTAATCATTAATTCTTGCTTTTCAAATTTCATCAGAGTTGTAAAATTTTCTATCAATAACATTACTGAACACAAATTTTGTAACACATCCCTCATGTTACCTGGTGAATGCAAATTAACTGCACTCCTTTGAGATGTAAACATGTGCACTTGCAGTATTGCTCTGAATTCTAGGCTTATTCAAATTATCAGCAATCACCGTTATCCTTGACTGATCCTTCTCTATAATATTCAAATTTATTTTTTTGTCGGGGTGTACTTGAGATAATAACAATATAGCACTTGCCCAATAGGCATTTTACTTTGATAATAAACAGTGCGTCCCACAAAAAAAGAAAACCAGTTTTTCGAGATAGATTTCACAATTATTAAATTTGTTTTTACTATAAATTTGATACTCATGGCAAGAGTGGAATCTCATCTCTAATTTCAAACCAACAGCTTAGCAAATCGTTCAGCATGGCAGATTACAAATAATAAATACTGAGGTATATCAGAAACTATTTTCGCATAAACTCACATGTGATTTTGAATCCTTTCTCATTTGAGGGATCAGTGAGAGAATCTTTGCAAAGAATACAAAAGAAATGCTAATGAACTAATCGTCGAAAAAGCATGTTCATCGTATCACGAACCAATCTTGTCCAATTTTTCTGCGGAACCTGGTTTTGACATTTAAATTTCAAACTCGTTTTGCTCATTAATACATGAAGTGTTCATCTCATATTAGGTATCAAGATAAAGAGGAATAACTGAATTTTATATATATATCTGTATATATATATATATATATAATGAGATGAGGCCAACTCAAAAGATGATGCAGGACACCATTCTTACCATTAGCTTTCGTCTTTATTAATACTTCGTTAGAAGGGTCTGTAATTACAGCCTATTGTGGTAGGCATCCTACTTTACTACCACAATAGTCTGTAATTACAGACGCTTCTGACAAAGTCTTAATAAAGACTAGCCTTTTGTCAAGGCCCTCGAGACTTGGCTCTATCCTAGTCAGGTAGTGGCTAAAACGAGACTAGCGGCCTACGAAGATAACTGGCGATACCCGAGTGAACGCGCGAGCCGAACGACTTGTCGTGAGTTCGGCTCGTGCGTTCACTCGGGTATCGCCAGTAGGCCACTAGTCTCGTTTCAGCCACTACCTGACTAGGATAGAGCCAAGTCGCGAGGGCCTTGACAAAGGCTAAATATAGACGAAAGCTAAAGCTAAGAATGGTGTCCTGCATCATATTTCATTCTCACACCTCAAGAGCGTTTGGTACAAGTAAACTTGTCATCACATTATATATATTTACATGTGGGACGCACTGTATACCGGTAATGCACTGCACATTTTCATATAATCAGCCGGTCTAATGAAATATCAGTTGATAGTAAAAATGGAACACAGGTTGAGTTCATGAAGTTAAATAAATATACATTGCTTATCAGGGATATACACACCGGTACCTACAAGGGCACTGCAGAAAACTTTCTACTTTTGACTTTGAACATGTGATTCGGGCCCAGACTGAGGCCAAGGTCAGCAAAATCTGGCCTTGAGGCCAGCCACAACATACAGTTTAAATGTTAATCCAAACAGTTCAAGACTACATATATATATACAGAAAACAAGACAAAACAATCTTTATATATAAAATCCTGAGATTGTGATAATTAGAAATTTGCATTGATTTGTTCGTCTTAGTTCAGACTATACATTAAAATACAAAATGGGACACTGAGAGTTTTACCAAGATTACTAATCTCTCTTAAAATCTGCTTTCATTACATAGAACAATACATAATTGAATTCACAAAAGTTTAAACATTAACATTCTTTACGTTTCTTTTCTGCGAAATGCATGCCGTTACAGTATGTTGTAGACGACGTTTCCTATTACCATTTTTAATAAAAATTATTAGCCAGGCCATGCATTCAAATCAAAATGTTTAATATTTCAGCTGTCATGTAAAAAAATAACTGTATGGCACACAAAAATAAAAGGAATAATGACCCCCCCCCCCTCCCTGCCCTCTTCCCATCCCTGCATGCCACTTTCTCAGACATAATTACTTCTTATAAAACTCTTTGCTAAACATAATCTCTTGGTCATTTTATCAGCTTTGATGCTTCTCTCCCCCCCCCCAAAAAAAAAATAATAATTTACACTTCTAAGATAATTACTTTTTATTCTTAGCTTCCTGAATTGTCAGAAAGTATTGGCCATACAGACCATAAACATATATGTAGATATCTTCAGTGTAGAAAGTAGTATTTAACATTAACAATGCAATCACTTGTAAGTTAATATCAATCAGAGGTCATTGGCAAACAAATATGATACTGAGCACTTTGTAACAGTCAACTTAAAATTTGTAAATTGTATGAAATTTTACATTATTTACATTCACAAGCATTCATAAAAATAAACAATACTAAAAATACTGGCAAATACAAAGGAATGCATTATGATATTTGTATTAAAAGTGGATGGATTTTCATATCAACTTCCTCTGATTTGAAGGCCCAGGGCCCTGTTGCATAAAGTTACTATTATGGTAGCATCCAATGTTAACTACCATGGTAACCAGACTTAACAACCAATCAAACTCAATAATTCTATGGAACTTAAATACTAATGAATGTCAAAGTTAAAATAATACTTACTTTTGAGCAACAGGGCCCGTTACATACATTTTTACGAGGAGTGGGAATGTTTGTATTTTAGACTCTTATGTACATGTACATGCATAGGCACTTTCATACGCCATAAAAACAATAACAAAACTTGGCAAATGACAGTATAAATTGGTTTCCTTGTCCATTATCCCTTATTTCAACATAGTCATATATTATAATGTACATGTAAGAGGTCTCTACATTATCTATTGTACAACGCCTACTTAGCTTGTTGTACGCGAGCAAATGGGAGGCTGAATGTCAAACATTCGTACCGTTGCACAAAAGACGTACCATCCAAAAGGTACCGTCCAAAATGTACCGTTGCACGGCTTTAGGAGGTGACGTCAACAATACGCGTATAAGCCAGCTGGCTAAATGCGCAAGGCTGCCCAAGGTCATATGCGCTTGTGGGATTTTGCTTTCTGCTTTCGGTATTTTTGCTCCCTTTTCATAGATTACTATAGGGATAAACTCTTTGTTTTTTCATATTTTCGCTAAATTCCGAGGCGTTGTACAACACAAATAGCGAATATTCTTATTCGTGCAATGGTGCGAGATTTCGCATTCGGTGAAAGAAAGAAACGCTCTATTCAACTCGGCTCACGCCTCGTTGAATAGAGCATCTTTCTTTCACCTCATGCGAAATCTCGCACCATCGCACTCATGCCTATTCGCTATTTGTATACCATTTCTTTCTTTACCATTTGTGATTTCACTTTTTATCATGATCCAATAAGAACAAAATATATCATTAGTATCATTCTGGGTTGCCTTTTTGACGTGTATTCTGTACTTTGGATTCTTTAAACTCTGGTCTAAAATTACAGTTAGGTCTCCATATTTCCTAAGTTACATATATGATGACATTTCAAAAACTTAACCACGGTTAAGATTTCAATGTTGACGGCCCTGACGCCGCCTCGGAAAAGTAGCGCTTATAGTCTCATTCTACTACGCAGTCAATGCAGACAAGAAAAAAAAGGTTAATATTCTAGCTCAATCAACATTAAAATCATTCACAACTGTCTGTGAATAGTAACTAGAAACAGAAAAGAGCACAGTAAAGATCAATTGTAAACAAAACGTTTGCTTCCCATAATTTGATCAGAGTTAGACCATGGCAAAGTTAAACATGACTTCAGAATACAGACCTTCCCGTAAACAATTTCAAACACAACCAACCTCTTCTACGATCAATCAATTCTTGCAAATGGGAGGAATCAAATCAATATATATTTTCTTTCTAACTACTGATTCTGAATGATATTTACAGCATAACTTCCTAAAAATGTACAAAAATAGTTCACATATCGTTACATACCTTAGACTAGACATGTTTGAGGGCTCCATGCCAGCAGAGGATGATTCTTTGAATACATGCAATATAATCAATTATTTACATATCATCTCCAAAATTATCATAGCCTTCTTTTTAATTATATTATTTTCTTTTTAGTTCTATATATTAATAAAATTTAATGGTAAATCATTTCTGTTACTTCTTTCGGTAATTCAAACGTGCAATGTAACTCCAAACACTGGTTAAGTTTTGGAGATTTTATATTTAAGCATTCTTTCATACATGTTCCCCAGGGAGTGGAGATGTTCAAATAGAAATTGCACTCATTAATTGTGCAATACAAATTTAACTGTTTTTTTTTCTTCATCCTCACATCTTTTTCAATGTATTATAATTATTATTATCGTTTTTTTTAATTATTATTATTATTTTTATAATTATAATTATTTTCATTATTATTATTTATTTATTTATTTCTATCATTATCATCATCATAATCATTATCATAATCATTACCATTATATGTCTAATTACATTAGTCACCTTAAACATTTCTTTCTTTTTTCATGACTTAACAATTCTCTTTATTTAACAAACTTCTACACTTTAAAAAATCTTACATTAACATAATGAAACAAAACCATTTGCAGCTTTCATCTGTTTTTCATGGCAAGAAAATAGCAATTGGAAGGGATACTTCATTATTCATAAAAGGAAGGGATATTTCATTATTCATAAAAGGAAGGTTGCGAGTGTGATCCCAGTTGAGTCATACCAAAGAAATTTGTTAATGGGACCTTCTGGTTTAAGAATAATAATCATTTTAGTCTTTTGATTTACAGAAATCACTCAAGATACTCCTAAATATAAAAGTGTTAGAGAAAATCATTTATTTTAGAGGAATTGCTCTCTTTGCAGCATTTAAATGAGGAACATGTAATTAAAACTAGTATCCATGGAATGGGCTTACATGCTTCTCATAAAAGAAGGATATAATGTAGAGTATCTCTTTACAGAAAGCAAACATATTTGGTGTCATTTAAGTTTGTGTAATGCTTATAAACATGCCAATCAAGAATTTGTTTCTGAATTGGAAAAATATAATAATCTCATTGCTTATCAATTACGCTAATTTATGTGTAAAATCATTGCTTATCAATTACGCTAATTTATGTGTAAAATCAATTTTGCTCAAATTAACTAAATAATGCCCCTAAATTGCAAATTTTTGGTTTACAGACTCTTTATAGGAATCTTATCAAATGTACTTTGAAAATTTCAACATCACATTTATTTTCTTATGTATTTTATTGTTTTCTATATTTCTTATGTATTTCTCTGTTTTTCAACTTTTGTTAAAATTGTTTTTTCAATGGAAATTATTGGGGACTTGACCATAAACAAGATCAAATCAATTGATTTTAATCAGTACAAGGAATAAAAATGATGCATTTATGAATTTTGGCTAAAAACACCATTTGCATTGAATTTGTACACAAATTCATGTTTTTGAGCAAGTTTGGGTCTGCATGCACTTACAAAATGTTGCGTAAATTCTTAGCCACGTACCAGGGGATCGCAATTTTGGTCTCAAAAGTGAGCGACGCAGTAAAAAAAATTTGCGCAGTGAATTTATCGCCAAAAATGTTGAGGGGGGCTGAATCAGCTCCCCCCTCCCAGTCTTATTAGGGTTAAAAGCAAGAATCTGTATTTTTCTTGCAAACAAAAAGTTAGATGGGGGTCCATGTTCACCAGTGCCATTTTTTAAATGCACTGGTGTCTGGCGTGTGGCTGTCCTTTAAAATGCACCACACGCCCTCTTTATCTAATAAAATCAAAATAAAATCATGGGTGCGTCGTGGTCTAGTGGTTCTGACTCTCGCCTTTGAAACAGAGGGTCGTGGGTTCAAATCGTAGCCATAGCATATTTTCCTTCAGCAAGAAATTTATCCACACTGTGCTGCACTCGACCCAGGTGAGGTGAATGGGTACCCGGTAGGAGTAATTCCTTGCATGCATTGAGCGCCGGTGATGGTAGCTCGAGCTAACGCCGGGGTAATAATAGCAGCGCTTTGTATCCTCTGGCAAAAAGCGCTTTATAAATCCAGTTAGTATTATTAAAAAGATTGTATCCATCCTATTTTAAGAAATAAATGTAACAAAAATAAAGAAAAGGCAATTATAAATTTTTAATCATCATCCATCCATGTTACATGTATGTGTGTTCAAAATTTTGTCCTACTCCTCAATTGCGCAGAGTCAGACCCAAATACGCTAGCTGTACCCGACAGCTAGTCACCAATATTACATTCAAATGTTTATCATACATGTAAGTGGTTGAAAACTAGCTACCATCATTTTGAGTCTACATTTTCCTTGTTGACAGTATTGAATGAAGAAGATTTTACTTTGTTTTTAAATAATGCCATATAATGTCATCCGTAGATTAAAATTGAATCCTCTACTTTCTGCTTTTATTTTTTCAATGTTCTATAATAATCACTTCATTGGCCGTTGATGACAATTAAAAACTTGAAAAATAGTGATGATTCCTGAAATTATTTTGTTTAGAACTTTATACTAGAAAAGTACAGGAAGGCTACCAAACCAATAAAGGGATGCTCCGAGCTGAAGATATTTACATCTCAATAAATAGAGAAAAATTCACAGAGCAAAATGCTGAAAATTTGATCAAAATTGGATAACAAAGTTATTGAACTTTAAAGATTTGCATTATTCTGGTGAAACAGTTATAGGCATGTCTTCATGAATATTCACTAGATGGGCTGATGATGTCATATCCCCACTTGTTCTTTTGTATTTTATTATATTAAATTAGGTTTATGAAAGTTGTTCTACCAAGAACTATTTAACAATTGGATTGACAATTGATTAAGTGCATTAGTTATATTATCTTGCTGCAACTTATTTCATCATAATGGAGACACATCATTCACACATTTATGAAAAAATGAAACAATTATGATTTCATGTAATAACATAAGAAAAGGGAAAGTGAAGATGTGATACATCAGCCCACCTAATGAATATCCATGTCACTGCAGCAGTGTGCAGTGAAATTAATGTAAGTTTTTTGCTGTGTATATGTTCAAAGACACTGATGCATGCATGCAAACATTTTAGCAGAGCTGCCAACCTGAAAAGGAACATTTCAGTATTTTTAAAGCTGCAAATCAGTATTTCGGTGAAGAACTCAGTATTTTCAAAAAAATACCATAGGACCACACATACAACTGAAACTTTAGAGATCAGTATTTTACATGAAACTATCAGTATTCTTCTCATTTTTTCAGTACTAAATACTGAAAATAAATCACTACTACTTGGCAGCTCTGTTTTAGATCAGTCAGTTTTCTGGCCCTTCATAGTTGTAATAGATTTGATCAATCATAATTGTTTGTATAACATGAAACTCGTCTTAAAAAGATAGTTATTCTACTAATAAAAGGTTCAACTATGACAGATTCATTTACATCTTGTGAGTTTTTTTTATAAATAATAATTGAGATATATTTATTTCATTCTTTGTGCGTTACACCAGGTTCAAGGAAGGAAGGGTATTGTACCATTAGAGATCTCAAAGGGAGAGGTAAGAAAAAAGGTAAGCATATCTTTCTAAATATATTACCTGTGAGAAAGCAGATATAGAGAAGACAGGTTTATGACTGAACACAATAACTTGCATTGTACAAAGTGTAATGAATTATATTCAAAACTCTGTCCTGTAATTTCACCTTGAGACATAGAATTGTGTTGTATTCTTTTTTGTTCATATGGATTTTAAAAAATATGGAGACTTTGTTCAACGAGTGATCACTGAGGCACTCGGGATTGAAAATGTGAATGTTCAAAGAGCCATAAGACTTGGATATAAACAGCAGGACAAAACTAAACCTCGAGGGCTGCTTGTGGAATTAGATGTTCAAAGGTCAGTAATACTATCTAAGACAAGGAAACTTAGAAGACATGCAGACTATAAGACAGTATATGTTGACCCAGATCGTACCCCTGCAGAGAGAGAGAGGCTCATCAAAATTTGCGTAAGGAGTTGAAACACAGAAAGGATATGGGGGAAGACTGTGTTATCAGAAAAGGGAAAATAACTAAATGTTCCTACAGTATGCATATGATAAGAAAGAGAGGTCACAGCAACAACAAATGATACCCCCTTTACAATGCACCTGCTGGAAATTCAAAAAGAGAGGAAGAGAAACCAAGTCTCCCAAGAGAGTCTGATAGTTCAATGATGTCGACTGAAAAAGTAGAAATTACAGGATAGATAAACCAGTATGACAAACTTCAAGATCTGAGGCAAAACATTGAACATTTGCAGAAGGCAGAAGTACAGCAAACTGCAGAAAACAATGACAAAGTCCATGTATATGTCCAGTGCAGGAAAGACTCAAGGTGATGGAATGACAAATTATGATGATGGAACAAATCAAAGTGGACAGTGAACAGATCAAGGTTCCTTCTTTTGTTTTTGTACACATGTCATTAAGAGGTTGCGAAATTCCAGCATTTGTATTACATAGTGCTCTAACCAAGTGATATACAGACAAACCTTTGTTGGTGGCCACCTGTCTATAGCAGCCACCTGCCTTTAGTACTTCCTACCACTTTGGATCCCAAGTATTATACTTCATTCATTACAGGGGAAATTCACACTGACATAAAGATTATTGTAGAAATAGCAGAAAATAATTAAAATGATACTGGTGGGGATTTGAGGGAATCCATCGAAGATTTAAAAAGCTGTTAGAATTTTACATTTTAACGATGACGTCATTTGCGAGCAGTTTTTCCCGCATATGGTGTAATAAAAAAAAAATGAAAATGGCTTTTATTGTAACATACGAAACATTTCACATCCGCACCTGAAAGATTTTTTTTACATGTAGCAATCATGAACCACTGATTCAAATATTGAAAAGTATACATTTTGGTGCATTAAATACGGGGCAGCTGCTAGTATATGACGTCAAAGATCTTAAAAACTCAAACTTCTAATAACTATCTTAATCTTTGATGGGCTTTCCGCAAACTTTCACCAATATATTTTTCTGCTAATTTTACAGTAAACCATTTGTCAGGGTGAATTTTCCCTTCAAAACAGGTCGATAGAATATAACTTCTGAAGGTTTCCATGGCGAAGAAGAATAGTGTAGTAGGTTTCACGGTACACCATGTATCTTTCTTGGGCATATGTTGGTCCTGAAACGGACCACCTTGATTGGGTGGTCCTTTTCAGGACCAACATATGCCCAAGAAAGATACATGGTGTACCGTGAAACCTACTACACTAGGTCGATAGAATGGTACATAAGAAACACCTAAAACTTCAAATCCCTGATTCGCTACACATTTCAAAATTAATGCTGTAACCGTTACCATAGAAACTAGGTTAGGAAACTGACATTCACTTGGACTAGGTGCAATGAGGTATTGCTCTGAAAAACTGAACACTAGTTGCTATTATTATATCATTTACATTAAACTATATAGTATTATATCAATATCTATTTGGATCCATTATGATGTTGAAATATAAAAAATTGCATTTATTACAGATCGTTTTGTTATTTTTCTGTTATCCAAGTTATGCCAGTGGTTCAAAGAAATCCCGAACTTGTCTATTTCAGTGTGTTAATGGTAGCGCACATTGGTCTTTACATTAAAATTTGTTGGTTATGTATGGGATGAAGTGCTGTTCTACTATACGAACTGGCCAAGATAAATACTTTCATCAATCACTAATTGAAATTATTTTGGCATCAAATAGTTTGAGTTTGATCATATCAACGATAAAGTATAGACCTAAAATTATGACAGAAAAATCTAATCAGTTCATAATACTCCTTTCGTCGAGAGGAGTCCATTCAAGTTCAATATCTATGACTGATATTAACCGAAAAGGTTCTGTTTTTTTCCTTGTTGATGTAGCATATCATGATCTTTACCTCTGCCATTTTTACCTCTGCCATTTTTACCTCAGCCATTTTTACCTCTGCCATTTTTACCTCTACCATTTTTACCTCTGCCATTTCTACCTCTGCCATTTTTACCTCTGCCATTTCTACCTCTGCCATTTTTACCTCTGCCATTTTTACCTCTGCCATTTTTACCTCTGCCATTATTACCTCTGCCATTATTACCTCTGCCATTTTTACCTCTGCCATTTTTACCCGGCACCCTTCCGCCGCCTATGACTAAAATCAATTCCCATGGAGGCACATGAGTTTATCAAAACCTGTCAATCGCAGTCAAAGTCTTCAAAGTCCACACTTTGTGTAGGATAGTCTCTATAGACAAGTGTCACTATACATTTAAATGTGAATCAGAATGTTTACTTTTATGTAGTTTTATATTCTTATCTATCTCTTCTTATACTAGGACCGTAGATTGAGAATGGCCAGCCCCTCCTCACCGAGTGGTATCCCTGTCCTAGGCTCAAGGGAGAGTTCATCTTTCAAACCTAGACCAGACTTAAATAGCAGGTCCAAGAAAGTCGATGCTCCAGTTATCAAGGCTGTAAATTTTGATATAGATGTTACACATTCACTGAATTATTCTTACTTTTATAATAATAATAATATAGGATTTGTATAGCGCACGTATCCACCTTGCTAGGTGCTCAAGGCGCTTTTATATTACCCCGGCTAAGCTAGTCTTCCGATTCTGGTGGGCACAGCTTTTTGAGGAATTACTTCCTGCCGGTACCCATTTACCTCACCTGGGTCGAGTGCAGCACAGTGTGGGTAAATCTCTTGCTGAAGGAAAACACGCCATGGCTAGGAATCGAACCCACGACCCTCTGAAAGGTGAGAGTCAGAACGACTAGACCACGACACACCCACATGCATCGTGGGTATGATCTTTTTACAACATCCCTAGTCTATTGCCATGACAGCTAAAAATCATACAACTAAGACTGTTTCTGAAAAAATACATGTATTTGTCAGTGTAGCATATTACCACTTAAACTTGTCAAATTTGTATGTACATTGCAGATTTTAAGAGATTTACATGTAAATGGTCGAATAGTCAGCAATATATCTTTTCCATATGAATTCTGAAATTGTTTAAAGTCATTATTTTAAGCAGATTATATTGATCTGTCTTCTGGTTCAGTGTCTTTGCAAAAGACTATTAAGAAATGGAATTCATATGAATGGATAGTAAATATTTTTAAGGGCATTTCTTTCTTAAAATGAGGACTATGAATCATTTGAGATTATGATTTATGAACTTTTGGTATCTACAATTTATATTGGCTAGTCACCAATATTACATTGAAATGTATATCATAATTGGTTTTCAATGCAACAAACCAAGGGGTTAGCTATTCACCAAGTTTGTAAAACTAATAACAAATGATCAATTTTTTTATTGATATTGGAACAAATTTTTATGACCTTTATGTCAAACAAGAAAATTTGAAGTCAGTGATATCTGATTATCTGACATCTGACTAACAAAAGACAATATTTTTAAATTTGCATAAATTGGAAAACCTCCCAAATCAAAGTAATTATATTGTTAGTAGCAGACTAATAGTTAGATGACACAACATTTGCTCCTGCGACAATTACTCTGGGCTTTATTTTGTCTAAGATGTAGGGTTAGGAATAGGGTTTATGTCACTTGA
The DNA here is from genome assembly GCF_037042905.1 of Lytechinus pictus. Classification (NCBI taxonomy): domain Eukaryota; kingdom Metazoa; phylum Echinodermata; class Echinoidea; order Temnopleuroida; family Toxopneustidae; genus Lytechinus; species Lytechinus pictus. The sequence goes on along the minus strand of NC_087256.1, from coordinate 31,863,665 downwards.
TTAGTGTGTAGAATTTATAACGGAGACATGTTGCCGGAGCAAATGTCATGGAATCGTTATTAAAGGACAAGTCCACACCAACAAAAAGTTGATTTGAAAAAAGGAGAAAAAAATCCAACAAGCAAAACACTGAAAATTTCATCAAAATCGGATGTGAAATAACAAAGTTATGACATTTTAAAGTTTTGCTTAAATTCACAAAACAGTTATATGCACATCCTGATCGGTATGCAAATTGGCAGACTGATGACGTCACCCACTCACTATTTCTTTTGCATTTTATTATATGAAAAATGAAATATGCTGCTTTTCTCCTCCTTGTCAAGTGAAACAAAGTTTTATATCTCCCTGAACATGTGGAATTACTATTATTTCAACAGTTTATGGTTAAGTTAAGTTGGTCCTTATTGTAAAATTTGTAAAAATTGAAATATTGTATTATTCAAACAATAAAAAACAAAAGAAATAGTGAGTGATGGACATCATCGACTCTCTCATTTGCATATCGCTGAGTTGTGCATTTAACTGTTTTGTGAAATATAAGTGAAACTTAAAAATGTCATAACTTTCTTATTTTACATCCGATTCAATGAAATTTGCAGCGTTGTGTTCGTTTGACTTTTCTCTATCGATTCAAATCAACAATTTTCTGGGGTGGACTTGACCTTTAAATCTATGTGCATGGTCCCAAGGGATCTGACTGATGAAAAGTGACATGAAAATCAAAACATAATTCTAAAGAGGACTGACTAATACTGAATCATGATATAATAAAACGTGATATGTTAGCTTACACTTCTTAATAATAAATACTTGTTAATTCCATTCTCCCCCCCCCCCCTCTCTCTCTCTCTCTCTCACTCCTTCTTCCAGATTCACATTCTTTGGTCCTTATTTACAATTTACAAGCCCTCTTTGGCAATGGAGCCCTGAAAATTATCTTAAAGTCCCAAAATATATACAGAATTTCCTATGTAAAAGGATATACTGATTCTGGTGATAGATCTATTTGGTCAGTGATATATCTATATGAAGTCGAGGTTGTTTCTACTGTGGTAGACCTGGGGCCCGTTGCAGAAAGAGTTGCGTTTAAACGCAAGCCAAAAAATCAATCGCAAGTCCAAAATGCGCGCTGTTGATTGGTTGAAAATCAAGTTGCGCATGATTTTTAGAGTTGCGATTGATTGCAACTCTTTCTGCAACGGGCCCCTGGTCATATCCAGACACAGGGTTGGGAGTTATGAAAACAATCACAGAACAAGAATTATGAGTATCAGAATTCAGGTGATTTAAACGCCAAACCCCCTCTCTGGTACGGGACCGAAATGTTGAATCAAACTACTATCCGTGTGTATTTTACTAGTACTAGCCACCCCTTCAAGACAATCATCAACTGACACCTCATATACCGATCCACAATTATCGTAGAATTCCCCCCACATTGTGTCAAAGAAGTGAAGGACACTTTAAGGCAATTGTTAGATCAAGGGATAATAGAGCCAAGCAATAGTCCTTATGCAAACCCTGTAGTTCTTGTTAAGAAAGCACAATTCCATCAAATAAACAACCCTTTAGTACCGACCGATTCCCAACTCTCAGGTCAGATCGCGAAGCCCGGCGTACCATTGTTGATTCGTTCTCGGATGCGTCCGATTTGTAGTGTGTAGTGTAGTGTACATTTGACCCCTATTTTCTCCCTTTTTACTTCATTTTTATCAACAGTTCAAGCTACATTTGATAACATTACAACCTTTCATATGAACTAGAAAATAGACACAGATCATTTCAGGGAGACACCACAAAAAGAAAGATGTGAACATAAAGGTCCCATTTTGCCTGAAAAAAAAATCTTAACTATTCAAAGTGTGCCACAGAAAGACAATATATTTAAAAGTAAAATGAAACGTGGCATCATCACAGTGATTTTTTAAATGAAAAATTGGACTGTTCACCACTAACACATATACTTTTCGGCATTTCTCAGGAGTTGAGATTTACCGCAAACCATTTAGCTCCATCATCAGTTCTGACATATCCCTTTAAAGGTAGAAAGGCAAGATGAAAAGCTATACAGGTATGGTAAGATTCCTTGGGTCTTTGATGTGTCCTTTCAGGTATTTCATCATACTGAACGTCCGAATTCTTCTCCGACCTGAATGTAAAAATAAAAGGAAAAAAAGGGAAAACAAAGGTAAAATTTTGTATGAATCATACAGTAATTTTTATTTTTTTCTTCAATGTGTAAAGAAATATTTTTCTCTCGCCATTTCTGCAGTTTCATACTTTGGCATACATGTATTTTTATACATTTCAACTCATGATTATGGTAAATGTGCAGCAAAGGTGAAACATGATATACAGGGGAGTGTTTCATCAACATTTTCATCCGACAAGTTGTCAGATCTGACATCTTTCCCTGCATGTTGATTGGCTGAAAGGCACTGTTCCTATGGTAACTGTCGGATAAAATGGGACTTGTCGGATAAAACGTCCGACAAGTCCTTTCATGAAACGCTCCCCTGGTGTAGAATTTGATGATATTGGACACAAGAACACAGTTTCGCTTGCATTACACAATTCAATTCAGTAGCTGACATTGAAAACAACTAATTATCATGAGATTTTCCAAATTTAACATTGGTTAAGATTTCAATTTGACACCACAACATGGTCAAATTTCACTGACACTCTGACTTTTGACCTTGACTCATTTAAGATGAGAAGTTATACTTGATTACCATGATGTCCAAGTTTAAAGAAACGGATCCATAGATATTACAAGTTATGATGACATTTCAAAAACTTAACCTTGGTTAAGATTTCACTGTTAAGACGAACCCATGGCAGTCTGGAAAAAAAAAACGCCTGTAGTCTTGCTTTGCCAAGCAGGCATCACAAAAAATTGCTCCCCTACAATACAATTATCTGGATTATAAATTCAACATTAATGTGGAAGGGTTACGTGTAGGGTAAAAATTTCACTCACGGAATACTTTGAATAGTTCATCATCACATATGTGAAACTGCTTATTCTTTGGATCCTGCATAAAAAGAGGAAGAGGATAATGATAATAACTACCTGCTTGTCGGATTTGTCTTTTTTCCTCTAAACAATTTACTACTGAGTAATTTTAGATTCCCTTCTATTTTTCATACATGTACATAGGACATGAAAGTAAAATTCTGATGTTTATATGCTGATTATAATTAATTACTTCATAAGCTCTTTGTACCCCCCAAAAAAGCTCACAGTTTCGGTAGTCCAAGATATATTTTGGTATAATGTGTTTATCAACCAAATTCAACATAGAATAGAGAGCCCTTCACACAAATGTAAACTGATAAAAATCAAGTAGTTATGCATCATAAAGAGTTCAAAATATAAGAATAAATCAAACTGCTTTATGATCTAAAAATGAAACTGTGAAACATAATCAAGGATGAAACATGACAGGATTATGATTAATCAACTCATTATGATATAGACTTGTGTTAGATAGATCCCATTTCTTAACAATATCAGCTTTAATAATAATAGGCATTTATATAGCGCCATCTTTCTAGAAATATTCTATTCTGAGGTGTGATGTTTTTAAATGAAAAGTAGGATAGGGGGACATGTGATAGTTTTATTGGCAAAGCGAGAGAAAATTAAAGATGGATAAATTTTAAAAAGAAATCTGCTCATGTTCCCAAGATGAATTGATCCTGATATTGTATTCTAACTGGTAAGAAGCCAACAGAATATGTAAAGAAAAACAAGAGGAGTGCCTCTGGCAGTCTCATCTGCATCGCGCGATTCAATATAGCAGCAGTGCTGACTTTGAAAACTACTATAACTACGTTCATTGACAATAAATGACATTTGACCTTGATCATGCGACCTAAGACTTGTCATTGATACTTGATTACCCCTATATCCACATCTTATAAACTATATCTATAAACTTTGAAAGTTACGTATGAAAGCAATCTAATAATTACCTCCAAAATGGTCAAAGTTCAATGAACTTAAATGACCTTTGACTTTGGTCATGTGACCTGAAACTCGCATAAGATGTTCAGTGATACGTGATTACTCTTATGTCCAAGTTTAATGAACTAGATCCATACACTTTCAGAGTTATGATGGTTATTCAACAAGTATCCACAGCATGGCCAAAGTTCATTGACCTTTGACCTTGGTCATGTGACCTGAAATTTGCACAGGATGTTCAGTGATACATGATTACTCGTATGTCCAAGTTTCATGAATCAGATCCACAAACTTTCAAAGTTATGATGGTAATACAACAAATACCCCCAACTTGGCAAAAGTTTGTTGACCTTTGACCTTGATCATGTGACCTGAAATTCGCACAGGATGTTTAGTGATACTTGATTACTCTTATATCAAAGTTTTATGAACTAGACCAATAAACTTTCAGTTATGATAGTAATTCAACAAATTTAAACCCCCAACTTGGCCAAAGTTCAATGACCTTAAATGACCTTGACCTTACCTGAAACTCGCACAGGATGTTCAGTGATACTTGATTACTCTTATGTCGAAGTTTCATGAATCAGATCCATAAGCTTTCAAAGTTATGATGGTAATTCAACAGATACCCCCAACTTGGCCAAAGTTCATTGACCCTAAATGACCTTTGACCTTGGTCATGTGACTTGAAACTCAGGCAGGATGTTCAGTAATACTTCATTAACCTTATGTCAAAGTTTCATGAACTAGGTCCATATATTTTTTAAGTTATGATAACATTTCAAAAACTTAACCTTAAGTTAAGATTTTGATGTTGATTCCCCCAACATGGTCTAAGTTAATTGACCCTAAATGACCTTTGACCTTGGTCATGTGACCTGAAACTCAGGCAGGATGTTCAAGAATACTTGATTAACCTTATCGGCAAGTTTCATGAACTAGATCCACATGCTTTCTAAGTTATGCTGTCATTTCAAAAACTTAACCTTTGGTTAAGATTTGGTGTTGACGCCGCCGCAGTAGGAAAAGCGGCGCCTATAGTCTCACTCTGCTTCGCAGGTGAGACAAAAATCATGATGAAGTTCTACTGGCTACATACATGTATGAAACATCCATTGAGGAATCTCCTAGCTGAATTTACAGCAACAAGAATCTTCATGGCACAATATTATGTCCTATGAACTTCCTACCCATGCATCATTCAATGAAATTTCTTAACACATTCTGAAGTCACTATTAGTATTATTCCAACAGTAAGTTTTACTATCAAGTCTTTTACTATTAATAATATTTCTAAGTATACAAAAAAGACATACCACAAGATCTCTTTCTTTGACAATTGCCCACATCTTTTTTACAACTTCATGTCTTGACAGCTGCAGAAAAAAAAACATCCAAATTGAAATGTAGTAAAAGAATAATTCCAGGGAGATGTTTCGCAAAGAGTTTGAATTAAAATCGCACTTGAATTGGAGTGCAGTACATAAGATATCACTGCATTGGTCAGATCATGTTCAGGTGCCATGCACTAAATAATTTATAGTGAGATGAATATGTGTTAGATACAGCATGGGCATTTAAAGGGAATTACGGGCTGAAAATAATTATATCTTAATAAATAGAGTAAAATTCAACAAACATCATCAAAACCTGATAATCAATAATGAAGTCATTAAAGTTTAAAGTTAAGCAAGACTTTGTGAAAACAGCTATATGTATGCCATTATGATGGCTGGGCTGACGATGTCACATCCCCACTTTCCTTTTTCTTACGTTATTACCTGAAATCATCATTATTTCATATTTTTTAAGCATGTGTGTACGATACGTCTCTTATGATTAATAAAATAAACTACAACAATGCTCTACATCAGTTGTCAATCCAATTTTTGATGGACAAAATTTTAATAAACATAATTTCACATAAAAATTACCAAAGAACAAGTGGGGATATGACATCATCAGTTTCCTCACTGAATAATGAGTAAATACACAGAACTCTTTCATCAAAATAATGTAAAACTTTAATCCTAATTCAACTAGGCTATGGCAGGCCAGGATATGTAGGGGGGGGGGTCAAATTGAACCGAACCCCCTTCAGATCTCTGCTGCTGATTGTACGATTGCCGCAAAATTTGCATGCACATAGATCCAAATGTAAACTACAATTTTTGCATTGTAAGAGCATGCACATAGAGCCGAATGTAAACTCCAATTCTGTATTGTAAAATTTGCCTGCACATAGAGCCGAATGTAAACTCCAATTCTGTATTGTAAAATTTGCCTGCACATAGAACCAAATGTAAACTACAATTCTGTATTGTAAAGATTTTCAAAACTTTATTAATTATGCATATTAGTGTATGAAATATTGTTTTTGCCATTACCTCACATAAATACCTAGCAGAATGCTAATTTTTGGTGAAAATATCAATTTTGACATTTCTGACAAAAATCTACTAAAGAAAATTGCCAAAACATTAATTTCTAATGTATTTTACTGTTTTGTGGATTTCTTATGTATTTCTTTGTTTTCTACCATTTGTTTTCCATTGACTTTTCCTATGAACTTTGTCAGGGACTCTTTCGCAATCAAAATAGGTCCATAAACTTTCTAAGTAATGCTGTCATTTCAAAAACTTAACCTTCGGTTAAGATTTGATGTTGACATCGCCGCCGTCGGAAAAGCGGCGCCTATAGTCTCACTCTGCTATGCAGGCTATGCAGGCGGGTGTTTCATAAAGCTGTTCGTAAGTTAAGAGCAACTTTAAGAACGACTGGTGATCCTTTCTTTTGGTAAATGGTATAATAAATGGGCGATGGTTTAGTGCATAAGAAAGGATCACCAGTCGTTCTTAAAGTCGCTCTTAACTTTCGAACAGCTTTATGAAACGGCCCCCAGGTGAGACAAAAATATAGCAACTTACCCTGTCTGTTCCAATGATTTTGGCAAGTTCTGGAGATAATATCATATCTGCACTGTATCCTGAGAGAGAGAGAGAGAGAGAGCGCAAAATGCCTATATTTTAAGATTGTCCCTCGGGTAAATACCTGGACTCCTGGATAGTTCTAAAACAACTTGAAAGGAGCAATATATTATCATGCAGAAAAAATTAAATACTTCATATCTCCTAATAAAATACTTGAGTACAAAACTAAAATAATGTGTGGTTGACATCACTGGTTCCTCATTTGCATATTGCCAGTATTGTACAACTGTTAAAGCAAACTCATTATTACTTTTGAATAATAGTAAGCATTAAGCACTATTTAAATATTGCATGCATGTATTATTATTACTAATTTGACAATCCCATTTTGTCAAAATTTTGAGTATTATACCTATTTAATTTTTCAAATTATCATTGGGATGGACTTTGGGATGGATTTTGACTTTAAACAGGCTTTTTTTTACCCAATGCCCAATTCACCACCCCCCCCCCCCCCTCAACTCTGAGACTACCTACCTTTCATAGTAATTGATTCCGGTTTGAAAAATTATTCAAAAGAAATCAAAATTCAAATCTTCATGGAACGATTGTCCCTGTGTAAGTTGCATTGGTGGAGATTTGACGATATTGCCCCCCCCCCCCATACTTCCTGTAACCACCTACCTGTTTTACCCTTATCCTTAGAGGCCCCATTCACTTTCATAGTAATTGATTCCGGTTTGAAAAATTATTCAAAAGAAATCAAAATTCAAATCTTCATGGAAAGATTGTCCCTGTGTAAGTTGCATTGGTGGAGATTTGACGATATTGCCCCCCCCCCATACTTCCTGTAACTACCTACCTGTTTTACCCTTATCCTTAGAGGCCCCATTCACTTTCATAGTAATTGATTCCGGTTTAAAAAATTATTCAAAAGAAATCAAAATTCAAATCTTCATGGAAAGATTGTCCCTGTGTAAGTTGCATTGGTGGAGATTTTACGATATTGCCCCCCCCCATACTTCCTGTAACTACCTACCTCTTTTACCCTTATCCTTAGAGGCCCCATTTACTTTCTTGGAAGTTGATTTGGATTTGACTGAAGTTATTCTCCTGGTGGTATGGTTTCTGGTTCTTGATCTTCTACTCTCTTCCTGATGTAGTTTCCATGCCAACTCCTCATCATTTATTGTCTAAAAAGAAATAGTAAAATTCATTTGAAAAGGAAATATGGCACAGTGACAAGGAGCAGCATCTGCTCAAGAGAACATTTCATGAAAGGACTTGTCAGATGTTTTATGTAAAAAAAAGTTTGCTTCAAACAGTTACCATAGTAAAAATAAGGCACTCATGCTTCTCAGCCAATCAAATCAAAGGAAACTTTTGAGATCTGACATTTATTCATTCATTATTTATTTATCTTTTTATTCATTTATTTATTTATCTATCTATTTATTCATTTATTCATTTATTTATATATTTATTCATATATTTATATATTTCTTTATTCATTTTTATTTTTATTTATTTATTTAAATTCTATCAAATAACAAATGTTGATGAAATGCTTTAACTACTCAAGCCATTACAGATTCTTTACCCAGAATGCAATATTTTGATGATGATGATGAAATCTTGTAATGTACAGACGCTAGAATTTACCACTTTCCATAACATCAATTCCACAGGGTTTGTGGTTTGCTTACCCCCACCCCCCCCCCCTTCCCTCCCCCAGATAAAAAAAAATGGTGGTTTACCATGACAGAGGCAAACAATTTCGGTTGGTGGCATTTTTGTCATTTCAGGAACAGCACGCTTTACTCTTAAAGGATCATATTTCTAAACCATGAGATTATAATCCTGAGAAAAAAAAACCTACTGACTATTAAAACATTGATAATAGGGTTTGTTATTAGTCTTCATTTACATTTCCATCTATATATTGAAGGAGAAGATGAGGAAGGAGAACAATGAGACACAGGAAGAGCAGACCTGCCAACCTCTGGGAATGAAAAATTGTATCCTGTGATAAAAAAACTGTATTTTTCCCCCCAAAAAAGTGTATTTTATAATACAACGCGTGGCGCACTCGCTCATCGCGGCGCTCAAGCTGCATGCAAGCTAAAATGTGCACTGATCTTGCAGATGAAAAAAAAAATTAAACATGTGTATATCTCACCCTGGTTTTAACAAAATGATTGAAAAAAAACAAGTTACCTGAAATTACCTGATATAACCATATTTGTGTAAGTTTAATGAAATACAGCCATATAGAGATTATTTTTCTCTATAAATTATGATTTTGTAAAAAAAAAAAAAAAAAAAAAAAAAAAACGTACTGCTGTAATTTAGTTGCAAAAACATACTAAATACGCCAAAAACATACTGGTTGGCAGGTCTGGAAAAGAAGAATGAGGAATAAAAAGAGGAAAAAAAGGAGAAGAAAAAAGGAGAATGACAACAAGAACATGGAGATGAAGGAGGAGAAGGAGAAACTAGAGAATGAGAAGAGGAAAAGAATAAATAAAAGAGGAGGAGGAAAAAGGAAGGAGAATATCAATTAAGCTCCTCACCTGTTCATCATCTGAATCCTCCACATTAGCTTTGCTCTTGGGTGCCTCCCTCTTCTGTTTAAAGGAAAATGAAAGGATAGATTTGTTATTTGGTCATAAGCCGATTACATTTCACCAATCAAAATAAAATTAAAATGAGGCAGAACGGTTTCCTATTTCCCATGATATGCCAAGTCAAAGTTATCAATATTTTGATATTCGAAAGACCCGTGGAGGTCGCCATTTTGCTTATACTCCCCATATCTCCGTGGGGGGTTGTGACGTCAGCGACGGACAACTCGGTGGCCGACCCCGGCACGCGCCTGTGATTGCTAGCGTAAAACACACGGACCAATGCTTATCAGGATGGTATACTGCCATGCGTATGGCTGCCAAAATTGGTCAGAAAAGGGGACAAAATGCAGCTAGCTTTTACCGAATTCACGATCCGCAGAAGAGGCCAGAAATCTCTCTCTAAAAAAATGGGTGGCTGCTGCTGACCATGCGCCAACGTGCCTCTAAGTACGTTAGCTCTGCTCGTTGAGCGATTTCTTCGGCCGAGTATTGTGGCTCAAAGTCGTTGGCTCTCGGGCGTTCCATTTCAATACAAACGCCCGTGATAAGTTTTATTTAAAATCGACGGTAACAAATAATAAGCAACGCTAGATATGTAGAAATATAGCACAATCAACAATTTCACGATATTCAATCGGGATAAATAACCAAACTTCCAACATAACACGATCACTCTGTTCAGGGTATATGCCTGTCCGTATAGTATGTACATATTTAGCTTTGTCAAATTTGCCAATTTGGATATCGTAAATAAATGTGTAAAATTTTTCATCAAAACTCAACCATTTTTGTTTTTAAACCATAAAATAATTTAAATAGCTTTTTAATAATATTTTCAAGTGTTTTATGTGTATATTTTATTCATTTTTGGTAAAAAAGGTATCTATCTTATGCAAACTTGGGGGCGGTTTCAGCCTGTATAGCTAGCTATGCATTATGCACATGAAAGTACCGGTACTACCGAGAGCAGTTGTTCGTCGCTGATGTCACAATTTTGAACGAACCCCACAACAATGGCGATCTCCATTCAGAGACTTCGAACCTGAAGAAGCCCAACTTTGATGAGGTGGTACTCGATACTGGGAAATCAGATTGGGGTATACATGTTAGTGGATTCATTTTGATTGTCATGTACTTATCAATGATTCTATGTGGTATTAAATTTTGGGTTTCATTCTCCTTTAAGCACAAGGTCAAAGAAATTTCCCTCAAATTGTAGACACAATATAATGTCATTGACCCACAATAAATGCAGACGTAATGCCGTCGACCGCGCAATCGCGCCGAAAATTGGCATTCAGCTTGTCTGGGATAGTAATTTATTTCATGCGAATTTTTATCAACTAATTATACTAATTTATGCGTAATTAGTATGCAAAATCATACTTTATCCTCTAACTTCATTAGGGACAGTGATTTTCCGCGATCGCGGAAAACGGACGGAATTCACGGAAAGGGCCTTTTGAAACGGAAAATGGCATTTCAAACGGAAAATCACGGAAAACGTATTTTCCCTCAAAATACACAGAATAGCAACAGAAATTACTCCAAAATCACAACAAAATGAGAATATTAAATGGCCCAAAAAACCCAGAAAACACGATCTCACTTCGCTACTATCATGACAATTCACACATCGTGACTGCACTCGACATCAGCACACTCGATTGTACCCCGCACCGTACCCGTACCCGGCCGGCCGGGTTGGGCTTCACATGCACACATGTATCGTTCAACTAGCTCCATGTACACAGTTGTGTGTTGCTGCCCTCTACGTTTGAAGATGTAACAGCACGATATCGTGGTCTTAAAATCCAAGATGGCGGATTGGGAAAAGACGTTGACTGATGATAACGATGTCCAAAAACCCCCAAAATTATCGATGAAATATCATTTCACCGTGAAATAATGCTAATAATATGAAAGGTGAGGATGTATGCATGCAAAATGGGTGTGTTAAAATATTTTATTCACCCGCATAGATCCGATTAGAACGGATTTTATTGTGTTGTTGGTACAGTAGCAGATACAAATTTTGACCAGTGCGAGTGTGCATGTAAATGTGTAAACGGAATTGTCACTTTTCCGTGTGTACAAAGTCTATGGGGAAACGGAATTTCCGTTTTCTGACATGCTGAAACGGAATTTGAGATTTTCTGAAACGGAAAAGGCAATTTTTTGAAACGGAAAATCACTGTCCCTACTTCATAAATAAAGCTCCAAATGTTCTAATTTTTGGCATAGAAACTCTTTGTGGTGTTCTTAGCAAGTTTACATGAAAAAAATTGTGATATCAGATCAATTTCTTATGTATTATATTGTCTTTTGCAATTTCTTATGTATTTCATTGTCTTTTGGACCCTTTGTTTTTCATTGTTTTTTCAATGAAATTCGTTGGGAACTCTTCTAAGATCATAAACAGCATAAAATACATAGATTTAAACCAGCAAAACTAAAAATAATGATACATTTATGAGTTTGGGTTGAAAACACAAATTACATTGACTTTGTACACGAAATCACGTTTTTGAGCAATTTTTGGTCTGACATGCACTTACATAACGTTGCGTAATTTCGGAACCGCGTACCCGCGTGACACAAAATTGGTCACAAAAGCTGCGCAAGACTTGAAAGTACAAAGTTAGCGAGCAGCGCGGCCAAAAAAATTTGCGCGGTGAAAATATTGCGCGACTCGTTGAGGGGGGGCCTCGGAGGCCCCCCCCCCAGCCTAGATAGGGTTAAAGCACAACTTTTTTTGTGCAACAAGCAATCATGTGGTAAATACAATATCATCACGCTGTCACACATAGAATATTCATTTTCTTCATGACCATGAATGTTGTTTGTGGCATATCTTGGGGTGACTGAAGAAAACATAGTCACCAAAAGGCATTCTATTTGGGTTGATTGACAAGAGTGAAATCACCTGTAACCCTTATGTATTTCCAAAGCTGCAATGATATTCCTCAAATGGTTAACATATGAGCACCTTGAACACCTAATAAGATGGATATGTGCGCTATACAAATCATATATTATTATTCATTCATTTATTTATTTATTTATTCATCATAAATATACATGCCAAATTTAATTGATGACTAACCTTTCCTGATTTTGTTTCTTTTTTATAAGTCTTCTCCTTCTTTTTCGTCTTGGTAGCTGGTTTTGAGCCTTCTTTCTTCTTCTTTTTCTTTCTCTTAACAGGTGGGCTTCCATCTCTTAGCTGTTTAGAAACAATTGAACAACAATAATCACATTATATTGAACTACACAGAGTGGGATATCAGAAATATGAGTTAAGGAATTTTGCAAAAATCGAAGGGCCAGTGGAATATTTCTGGTATCTCATTAAGTAAAGGCATCTAATATCTTTAATATTATTCATTAGACTGTGAAATACAACACAATATTTCACAGAGCATTTTGTAGATAAGCCTAGGGGGAGGTCATCAGATTTTGGTGCATCGTGATATGCTCTAATATTGAACAGTCAAATAATGCAGACCATAATACAGGTACGGTTATCATCAGTATGTGTTTTTAATGCCAACTAAAATGCCCTGTATTGTTTATAACTTTTATTTTCCATTATCAACATCCATTACAAAGAAAAAATATTTCTGTATTCTAAAATAACAGCTAAATACCTTAAATTGATAAAGAAATTTAAGCCAGAGTCATATAACTTGTTTTTGTAAACTGAGCAAATTTTAATGCACCAATGAATTGATGGGAGAGGGAGTAAAAGACAATTTTTGTGTTCTTGCATTAACAGTGTGTCATGCAAAATATGAAAAATATAGTAAAAACAATTTAAAAAGTTGGATATCAATTCTTTTCGCTATATCTTTTTGAAGGGGAAGGCCAGTCATTAAACAACATTAATGGTCCATTTTTCTTCAGTTTTGAATTTGAACGTCTCAAATAGCTCCCCAGAGCAGACTGCCCTGACAGTGTAAACTGAACTGGAATAGTACGCTTCTTGTCAATTCCCACTCCTTCATTCCTAGATTCAATTTATATATAAATCCAATATTATAATTCTGTATAGGCCTACTCTACTTTTCCTTTTTTTTTAATCATTCACTTTGTAATCATTTTGTACTTAGAACTTGTTTGTAACTTGAGCCCATCAGACAGTGATGTCACTAACTTTTTATAAACTGCGTAATCAGGTAATTTGATTGATGTTCCCGGTAGTGTGAACGTGTAATAATAGTAATAAACAGTTCTTGTATAGCGCATATCACAATTATGAATAATGTCTCTATGCGCTTACAAAAAACTTGGATATTATTACTCCAGCTGTAGCTTGGCAGCCGTGTAAAACGTGTAAATTGCACGAAGCACGCACTAGCTGTATTTTTCGTTGTAGTTGGATCAGAGCAACAAGCATTGAGTTCATCATATAGCCAATGTAGATTCTGATCTACATAGACTAAACAGATATTGCCTGGTATTTAGTCTACCAGGGGAGCAGTTCATTAAAGGACATGTTGGACGTTTTATCTGACAGGTCCTGTTTTATCCTACAGTTACTATAGTAACAGTTCATCTCTGCCAATCAAAATCTAGGAAAGATGTCAGATCTCACAACTTATCCGACAAAATGTTGATGAAATGCCCCCCTGTTCTATATATAAATCCTCAACTCCCCTCTGATGCTACATGCACATTTTCTCATTGGGAGAATGCTTTCCTTCAGCACCATATACTTAAGGCAAAACAAATCCCTTGGAAAGAATACAACTCCGTCTGGGAAGGTAGGAAATATTAGAATATACCAACAAATTAATAAAGATCATGAATATTTAGAAATTAGATAATGAATATTTCGAAATTAGATAATGAATATTTAGAAATTACTTCATCAGAGGAGGAATCAGAGTGACGAGTGTCTCCTTTCTTTCTGCTGTGTTCTCCACTGGTTTGAGGGACATCCTTGGATTCTTTCTCCTTAGCTGATGAAGTAGCTTGGCCATCCGCTATAAGAGCCATCAAAAGCTGATCAATCTCTTTCTTCCTGAAATAGGAAAAAAATAGCCTTTACCTTATGGGTAATTCCATAAAATGATCAACCTTTTTGTGTGTCCAACCTGCATTTTTCTCAAGTCTTACTTCACTTCATAAACTGACCAAATCATGGTCATTTGAGAGCATTTCAGGCTGCCAAAAGAACCAGAAATCACAGAGAGAAAATTTCATGAAGGTCCCACATACAGGTGGTGGTATTTTATGGGATCGCCCTCATGTCAATATTCTTTATTTGTGCCTTTCATAATACATGCTGCGCCCAAATTGTGTTGTCACTCCTTCACATTAATCCCGAGAAATTGATCAACCATGTTTCTCTTTATGATTAAAACTCCATTCAAACACTAGTTTTCCCCAAGCTGATTAACCCTTATTCTTTCTTGCGATCGGGATTTCATCTTTCAATGAACTATTTCTCTTAACTTTTGATTCTCACTCACAGCTACATGTATTGCTCTCTTTTATGTCGCGAGTAAAATGGTCAACCCATAATGACCATCATGATAATGAACGTTGGTCAGTGGCACATGTAATAATAATAATGAACCATTCTTTTATAGCGCATATCACAAAAAGTGAATTTAAGTCCCTATGCGCTTGATTATGAAATGCACAAAATTTTGGCATCTAACAGAACGTTATATCTTCCTGTTTGGTGCAGGCCTCTATATTTATCTACAACTTCGCCCCCTTGCCCAGAACTAGTGAAAAAAAATTCATATGAATAGTAAAATATCTTGGATCGATCTAGATTATTCACTCAAAGGTTGGTTCACTTACTAGTAATGTATAAGCTGTTATTTTCGTGGGGGGTTTATTTTCGCAGATTGCCGATCGGCCCCAAATTTAACAACTAGCAAAAATATTGACACATTTATTTATAGTCAGTGCCAATATCCCCAACAACAAAGCCTTGCTATTGAAAACATTCTGTGTAGTGAAGAAAAATTGAGATATACACCTCTATACGTGCAAAAAATAAGGTTTAGAAAGTACAGTTAGTGATTCATAAAGTTAGCTAGAATTTCACTTTTTTTTTTTTCTCAAACGAAATCAGAGCCTAAACTATTTTCTCACATAATTCTATTGATATTTATTCACTCACTGTAATATTAAAATGTATTTTCCATGAAATAATTTGATCTTATTGTCATCTGACTCACTATATATATATATATACACGTATTGGCAGCTATTTGCATACTCATTAATATTCATAAGTCACATGACCAGAGCTTTTACAGGTGTAAGATTCTGTTCACAAAATTTAACATTTTTGCACTGAAACCAACTTTTTAAAAAGTGAATCTAACAAAACACAACCTCAAAAGATTGCTCTTACAGATCAAACTGTGACATGATGAATTTTCAGATCTAAAGGTACAAAAAAGTGAAATCTAAGCCACTTTTTACCACATTTCGTAACTGTTTTTACAGGGACATATTTACATGTATGTACAAAAGACACATCAGCAACAGGACTTTGAGGAGTATAGTTTTGCATGTGATTTGCACTAGTTTAGCTTCTTTGAAATGCTGTGGAAGTGTTTCGTAAATCTTCCGATCGCAAATTTAACAACCCGCGAAACAGTCGGGAGCCATGATTCGCGAAAAATTCTTTACGCAAAAATAACAGCTTGTACAGTATGCTACATTTGCTTGTGTACATGAAATAATTTAATAATAAATAATATTCCGCATTTATATAGCACTTAACACATCAGAGCAAAGTCTCTAAGCGCTTTACAGATATAAACTCACCTATCAGAAAGGTCTACTTTGAAAAAATCCTGAAGTTTCAGTCTCACTTTCTTGGATGACAATGCTGACAAATCAGCTCCTTCAAGTATTTCTGAAAAAGGAGGATGAGAAAAAGAGGGAAAACTGCTTTTTGTATTGTAAACTTCTCATGTAAGAAATTTATTAAGAAAAAAAAATATGCATTAAACTTTATCCGAACATTGAATTCAAAGCAATATCGGATAATTTGACAAGCAGTACTGCTCAGATGAGAGAGAAAAAATTGCCCAAATCTGAAAGAATGTTCCACTCTTGCAAGAGTGAGCTCTACACAAAGTGAATAGGAGATTAATTATCACCATCACTGATAAAATAAATGGTATAAATCAATACATGGACTTGTGACTGACAGGTAAAATTTTTTCTTTCAGTCTTTAATATCTAGACTGAAAATTCCGCTGTTACAGAGGAGCCCAAGAAGCGTCAAAGTACTATGTTATAAATCTCTCCTCAGACCTATCCTGGAATATGGATGTGAAGTGTGGGACCCCTTCACCAAAGACAACACCCGGAAGCTGGAGATGGCACAGGGACAATATGCTAGATTCACCATGGGAGACCATCATCGCACTAGTAGTGTCACCGATATGCTACGACAGCTACAGTGGCCCACCCTTGAAGAGAGAAGAGCCCAGTTCAAAGTGGTCATGGTTTATCACTTGGTATTTGTTGATGTACCAGTACAGTGCTTCCACCAGGCTGCTACATCCAAGTCGCTTCATGGTCAACAGATGAGGTTACAGGTCCCACATGCTCGCCCTAGTACTCATCAGAAAACGTTTATTCCTGATATTGTACAATGCCTACTTAGCTTGTACGTGAGCAAATGAGAGGCCGAATGTCCAACATTCGTGCCGTTGCAAACAAGACGTACCATCCAAAATATACTGTTGCACGGCTTTAGGAGGTGACGTCACAATACGATTTAATTCATTGCGCTCAGTAAAATGAAGGTGCAATACGCGTATAAGCCTGCTGGCTAAATGCGCAATGCTGCCCAAGGTCATGTGTGCTTGTGGGATTTTGCTTTTTGCTTTCAATTTTTTGCTCCCTTTTCATAGATTACTGCTGGGAAAAACTCGTTTTTTTTATAGTTTCGCTAAATTTTGAGGCGTTGTACAACACAAATAGCGAATATTCTTATTCGTGCAATGGTGCGAGATTTAGCATTCGGTGAAAGAGACGCTCTATTCAACTCCGCTAACGCCTCGTTGAATAGAGCATCTTTCTTTCACCTCATGCGAAATCTCGCACCATCGCACTCATGCATATTTGCTATTTGTATACCATTAGACCGTGGAATATTCTCCCTGCCACTACAGTTAACTGCAGTAGCCAGCTTCAAGTCTGAGGTGCAGAAAATCAAACTGTGCTAAGGCTGCACTGATTCTTTTTAACCGCACATAGAATAAATCTTCCACAGCACTGTACTCTGCACAATTCTACAATTTAAATAAATAACAAAATTTGTAAATATTCATTATTTTATAATAAATATTTACAGGCGATATTCAAATTTTATCATTTAATAGTTAATAATTTTAATCTATGAATTGTTCTTAAAAACGGCACTATGTAACATGGCTCATCAAAGCTACGACATTTCGAAGCGGTTCAAGCCTAATGTATTTGTGGTGTTTACGAATGGATCGAGGGATCTACACGAGATCGGTCTGGTAAGAAACCTCTCATTTTTCATATTTATACTAACATATTTTTTACCCCTTCATACGCATTGATCAATTGATCATATCATGTTTATTGGCCCATTTGATAGTATTTCTTTATTCATGATCTGGTGAGAAAAAGTTGTAAATTGTAATATTAGTTTTGATACATTTTGTTGTGCAAAGTATTTCTATTTCCTTTATACTTAATTTTCCTTTCTCTTAACCGCTTAGAGGCTATTTGCGATTTTGCAGTATATAAAATTGTTATTATATTATTATTAGGCGATTTTATTTATCTATGAACCTTCATACGCCTATGTCACATTGTGTTTGATGTGAACTTGACTTATTAGTCTAAACAGGTTGTTTGACCACCCAAGAATTAAACTATAAGATAAAATTGTACCTTTCAATCAAAATGAATTTATTATATATATCAATATTGCCATTATCGAGGCTCACAAGCTGTCAAAACATAAAGTTCAGTAAACCAGTATCAATAAGTTTTGGAACAATCTGTCTCAATTCAAATTAGTATAATGTAAATAAACTAAGTATTGTGACCTGCTATTCCTATTCAAAGGAAAGAGCATAAACTCTGTGTGTGTTTATGAAAACAATGTATATACTATATATATACCAACTTTATATTATGGGGAAAGTTCAGTTTCTCAAGTCTTCACTCATCACCCGATGTCAGACGCAAATGGATGAGCAGTGCCAAACGGAAGACGATATGAGGATGAACTCGCGAATGCGATGAACTTGCCAAACTAGAAGAAACCGGATAACCTAGATCTCGGGACTTTCCCGTGGATAACGTAGCAATCGTAGAACGTCGTAAGACGTCGAAGAGGCCGTGAACGTCACAAGACGTAGGACGTAGCTAAACGAGGAGAACTTTGGCGATACATGGAGACACGGAACGTCAAAAGACGTGGATAAACCATGGAGAAAAACGGCCGTCTGGAAGAGAATACGCAATGATTAACAGCCTACAGTCCATATCATTTCTGTTGTTCAAATGGCTTATAATAAAGTAAATGCAGAGTACATTCAAGCAGGTCACTGAACTTTCTATACTTGCTTTCGAGTACCTAATAGCAGTGTCCTAACTCTGAACAAGTGAAACATTAATCCTAACAAAGCGTCATATAAAAATCTCCACTCTCCTTAGTTGACAAGTGTTTAACATTTGTAGTAAATAGACTAATTGTCTTGATAAATGACAAAATAGCTTTCAAGTTAAAATTATTGGACAGTTAAGTCACTTCCTAAAACAATTATTTCATGACGTGTGTAAGGCATAAAATGTATCATAAAGTGTATGACATAAATATAATATCCGATATCTTTACATGTATGTCTTATATCTTAGTCTTTAAATAGCATAATTATCCTTCGTCATGTTCAATTGTAATACAAATTAACATAACAGTTTCTAAATGTTATCAAAGCCTTCCATAATTATATGGTAAAATAAAACATCAACTTACAGTCTGGACCTTGAATTCCAACCAGTGAACCAACCACTGCTGGCTTACATGCCACTCCAAATATCAAAGGCGTGGCACCAAAGTGCTGGCTTTCCCAGCCAAGGAGCTGCTGAAAGGTGCTGCTGCACCCTATGCTTGCTTATCTGCAGTCTGCTGAGCATTTGCTTGCATTGCCCTATGCAGTGCACACACACAATAGCTATCAAACACAGTGAGGGGTTGCCTACTCTAGCAGTCAGGTTTGGTCTATTCATAAACAAATTAAGGAGTTACTCAACCAAGTAGGCTCTTCCACTGGCTAGTAAAGGGGAGTTTGAATAAGCTTCTGACAGCCTAATGCGCATGAAGGTTCATAGATAAATAAAATAAAGAGAAACAAACTGATTTCACCCTCTAAATATGAATTTCCTAGGAAAATCCATCCGTGTTTACAAGTCTCGCTTAGGCATGTATGGCAACCATATTCAAGGCTCCGTGAGGTAAAAGTATAAGTAAAAACATTTTAAAATATCATCACAGAGTCCTCAAGGCTAGCCACGACCATGAGCAGAGTGACCAGACATCCCCTTTTTCCCGGGATCGTCCCGTATTTTGCTCCTTTGTCCCGGCGTCCCGACAGACCCTTCCCGGGACACCTATTTGTCCCATATTTCAGAACATTGAACAAAATGTAGTTAATACATTTAAAAGTGACGAATTTTCATCAAATAACCAACAGATGACAAAGCAGAGACAATAAAATCGATATCTGTAAACTTTTGCAAGTTCAGGGGTGATTTTCTTGCTAACCCAATACATTGCAAACGAACTGGCCTCCTGCCTGTGTGTGGCAGGCAATATACTAGCTAGGCATGTAGGATCGGAGCAGATTCTCAATGGTGCAAACAATCTCACATGATAAACAGTTTTTCCAGCAAAATAATCACATGATCGGCGGGAATTTTTTATAATTATATTATGGATTCTCAGGTTACTGATTTGGAGATGTCAGTTATCGGAGGAACAAGTTATTGAGTTTTCATAACTATAGATCTCGTTGTGTCATCTTTCGTTTTGAGTCTTGTTGTGTATGATGCCGGGATATTTCATCTAATTTTTAAGTTTGACAATGTTTCAATTTAATTTTTTTTATTCATTTCTAAAACATTTAAGTTTTTTAAAATTCTTAAAATATATTAAAAACAAACCAAATATGATTTTTGTTAGCTGATTGGATTTTTTTTGTTCGCTTGAACTTTTTCCTCTTCATTTCTTTTCTATCCTTTCTTCATCCTATCCTTCCTGCTTGCCTTTTTTTGTTCCATCTATCTTTATTTCTTATCTTTTTTTCCTGAACCTTTCTCTTCATTTTTCTTTCTTTCCTTCTCTCTCTTACTTTCCTTCTTGATAAAATTTCTTTTTTTTATTTCCTTCATCCTTTCTTTCCTTAAACTTTTCTTTAATAATAATAATAATAGTCAGTTCTTAGTAATAATAATAATAGTCAGTATAGTGCACAACAAATTATAAATAATGTCTCTATGCGCTTCCAAAGGACTTGGATATTATTACCCTGACTTTAGCCCGCAGCCTTTTACAGCGCTGTGGCATTTCAAGGAATAAATTCCTGCCAGGTACCCATTCACCTCACCTGGGTTGAGTGCAGC
The DNA here is from genome assembly GCF_037042905.1 of Lytechinus pictus. Lineage (NCBI taxonomy): Eukaryota > Metazoa > Echinodermata > Echinoidea > Temnopleuroida > Toxopneustidae > Lytechinus > Lytechinus pictus. Next base: position 31,842,480 of record NC_087256.1, on the reverse strand, counting down.
ACAATGTGGATAAATTTCTTGCTGAAGGAAACTACGCCATGGCTGGGATTTGAACCCACGACCCTCTGTTTCAAAGTCCGGAGAATAATCCACTGGGCCACAACGCTCTTTGCTTCCTTCTCCCTTCCTATCCTTTTTTCATTCTTTCTCTCCTTCCATTATTTTCTCTTTTTTCATTCTCTCGATCCTCCCTTCATTCTTTCCTCCCTCCCTCTCTTTCCTTTATTCTTTATTTATTTTTTTCTTCTAATTCTTTTCCCTTCCTTCCTCCCTCCCTTCATACTCTTCTTCTTTCTTTGTTTCTTTCTTTCAAAGAATGAAGGAAACATTATCTTAAACTATGATAACTTTATTATACTCTAGTTAATCAATCAACTTGGATCTATTCGACTTTGCAAGCTCGAGTAGATTCAGGTCAAAGTAAAAATTACCCTAGCAAGCAAATAACAATTAATGTCTAATTCGTCTACTTGGATCTACTCACTTCCCAAGCTCCAGTAGATTCAAGTCAAAGCCAAATTTGCAATTCATAGTGAGCGCAGGTAACTAACAATTAACACTCAATTCATCAATTTGGATCTACTCACTTCCCAAGCTCCAGTAGATTCAAGTCGAAGAACATACTCATCCTTAACTTCAAGTAACTGACAATTAAATTGGCTAACACTGATATCATTTTCATTCCTAACAATTACAGTTTATTTCTCAGTTTTAAGTATTATATTCTACAAAGAAAACCTGGTAAAGAGCCAAGAAAATCTGGAAACTGAACCTCAATATATAACAGAATGTGTCAGTGTATGGTTAAGTAGAGCCTTGGAGACCAAAAAGTCATTCATAAATGAGCCAAAAAAATCGGCTTCAAAAGTTAAAGTACAATAATGAAAGTGACTAACAAAATCGAAAAAGAACCTTCTAAAAAAAAATTATGGTAAAGGGTTCAAAAATATAAGCTGAAATTCATTTTTTTTCAACTCATTCATTTATTGATTCCACTTTTAAAACAAATAACACAATATACATAACAAATGTATTCGTAAACATAGTGTATCAAAGATCAAACAAATCTAACATAAGTATTTAAACATAAGGTACACTACAAAATGTAAAAAAAAAGTGAGGAGCCTAAATAAAAAGCAGAGCTTGTAGAAAATTAGGCTCCCATTGGGAGAAAATACAAGTTGTTACTTTGGGCGAACAAATCGCATGCGATCGCGATCGATCAGCGACTGATCGCATGCGATGTTTTGAAATCAGCCGTGAATAATACGTGTGAGGAAAAAGATACTGGCCCAAAATCACCAATTTTGAGGATAACCGGAGGATGGACACGGAGTGAAATACGGGTGTAGAGTAAGATATTAAGTCATTCATATCCCTCGTTATATTTTTTTTCTTTAATTTTTATAACCATGATTGCCATCCCACCTTTGTGACTCGGAATAACCGATCGAGATCACTGTCCCGATGTTCGGGTAGGTGGAGCATGGTGTAGCGGTAGTGAACTGGAGTGGAGCCTGCACGAACATCGGCTGAGGTACCCATAATACTGTTGGGGACTGTGTTCTGGAGAAAGGAAGTGATTTTCATGCGTTCTGGTACTAGTGGTACCGGTAGGTGTGATTCTAATAATCCCCATTTTTGGATTTGGGGACTATATCACGATTATGCCCTTAGATCTATATCTAGATCCAATTTTTAAACACTTATCAAATTGCCATTGATGACAAGATTCTGATTCGGACCGGCAGAGTTGGAGCGACCAGCGGGATTGACATGAAGCTAACCAGAGCTAGGGGCGCGGAACGCCAAGCAATCCGGCGTGATCATCAAGTAAAACTCTGCCGCAGTGCAGTTCCATCCCAACAAGCGTAGCCTGGAGGCGTCTGGGGAGTAAAAGTCATATACTCTACGTATGGTTACTCCACTGACGCCTGGGATCCCAAGCTATATTCACACACGTACGGGTACAAAACCTGAAACTTTCACCCCCGAGATTTCTACTTTCCCTCTTAAAGATCTAGCCCTAAAACATGTACATGGGGTTCAACTTCATTTCCAACATTTCTGCGATATTGATTACATTTTCAAAGAATTCATTAAAAAAACGAGAAAAATGTTATGAAAAGATGGGAAGAGCTTACGGCCGTGTTTATGTCGCCTTCTTGATTTCTTTGTCTTCCGCTTGGCGACAGCACGCAATCGCGCGGGCCGGAGCCCAGGGGCTTACCATGTAATTCACCTTACCCATGGTAGTAGCGTGAAGTATGGTCTAAATAATTATCCGAATAAATAGTTAAAACAGAAATTAAGCACTTACCACGATTAAATGGATGAAGGTCTAACGAGTGGCAGCTTCCTGACATCGAGGCACAGACTGGAACCTCAAAAAACTAAAAGTTCTGTCGCGGTAGCTCTCCTTCTTTCAAAATTCAAAACGAAATGGCCGATCGAGGCTGTTGGGCGCATGCGCGAATTTGGCCAAGCTATGAATATTCATCGATAAGTAATGCCGGTCTATGTTTACAAACAAATACACGTGCCGAAATCCCTACACGTGAGCAAGATGGATACAATAATTCATGAAATTGAAAACGAGTTGCTGCCCTTCCGATTAAAAGAAGAGCAAAAGAGGATACTTTCTCTCAGTTGCAAACAAGGGAAGACAAAACACATTTTGGGCATTCTCCCCACTGGATATGGGGAGAGCGAATGTTTCGCACTTCATCATGTGATGAGAAGAAAGGTAAACAGTTTAAGCTTATATTGATTTCATTTATAGGGGGGGCACAGTGCCTCATAAATGTTTGTCAGATGAACAGTGATACATGCCCTTTCAAAGTTAGGAGACGTCCATTAATGTTTTTTCTTTGTCTCTTGGTTAAAAAAATCGTAAAAAAAGAGAAAAATAACTAAAAGCATCCCCTACTTATTATTATTAGTAATTATATCTCCATCTTTAAATATTTTATTTGATTTCAATTTATTTGATTGTTTTTTCTTCATTCACAACATTCGCATAAATTACATTTTTCATCAAATAGTAAACATAATAAAATGGTAATTGATTTTTGGAATGAATCATAAAAAAGTGAAATAAAAGTAAGTCTAAACTATTATTATTATTATAATAATTACTTATAACATTAACAGTTTGCATGAGGATTGTCATTAAAAGCAAATTGCTTGAAATAATGACATCTCCAGAATAATTAATTAATATAAGTAATAAATGTATAAATTAGAATGGTAGACTTATTTTATTTATAATTTTACCATGATGAAGATGGAGATTATAAGAATGAGGATAATGGTGAAAACGAAGGCCATGGAGATGATGGTGGTGGTCATGGGAGAGTATTTAGTGATGATTAAATCAACGGAAGAGTGATTTAATGTTGCCTGAAATATTGACACATAAAACTTACTTCAAATATGACAGATTAAACATTTGCATTGAGTAAGTAAAGAGATAAGCATTTCTTGATAGACTCTGGTAGAGAGTTGCAGAAATCGGGACCATGGTATCTGACATCATCGCCATCTTTGAAACTCTCATCATTATCATCATCATCGTCATCTTTATCAAAGTTGCCATCATCATCCTTTTGAACTTCTTCCTTCCCTGGTGTTGCAAACGTCGCAGCTCTCTTTGCCGGTGGAGTTACATTAGGGGAAGCATAGGTTCTTTTCTTTCGCTCATAAGTCATATTTTTTGGAAGATGTCTTGTTTCTTTTTGTTTATTTTACTAATTTAGCTTTGAACGACCCACAGATAAAGCAATTCATTATATTTTCCCTCTTAAAAACTTTCAACACAGTTCTAGGACTTGTGAGTGAAGAGAATCTGAACTTAGTAGTGTGCACAAAATGCTGATGATAAATGACACATTTATTCTGGCTTTCCGCCATTCTTTCTGCCTAGATCTATCGAGGCATGGACCTTGATCTGAGCAATATTGCACTTGCAGCAGATCTCATAAGACCCGCAACAGAAGGGAATTCCCCTATCTGTACGTCATGAATATTCATTTATTTTGCGCACGCGCCCTAGAGCTCGATCGGCCATTTTGTTTTGAATTTTGAAAGAAGGAGAGCTACCGCGACAAAACTTTTTGTTTTTTGAAAATTTGAGGTTCCAGTCTGTGCCTCGATGTCAGGAAGCTGCCACTCGTTAGACCTTCATTCATATAATTGTGGTAAGTGCTTAATTTCTGTTTTAACTATTTATTCGGATAATTATTTAGACCATACTTCACGCTACTACCGTGGGTATGGTGAATTACACGGTAAGCCCCTGGGCTCCGGCCCGCTGCGCGGGCCGGAGCTCCCTGGCCCTGGGTTTGTAGAGTACGGTAGGCCTATGACTTTTACTCCCCAGACGCCTCCACTCCAGGCTAAACAAGCGCCAATGAACGTGACGAAAATAACATGTCAAAGCTGATACTCTCACTTTCACTCTACCTAAGAAGGAACAAAAACTTACGTGAAATTTCTTGCCTCAATTCTTCTTTAGTTGGATGGGCCATTTTTAAGGAGATTATCAAGATTTCAGCATGAAAATTGTATGGAAACAAAGAAAGGCAAAATCGAATCGATGCATCAAAACCTAGACGGTAACAATTATGGTATCTTGAAACAAACAAACGAGGTCGCGTTGTTGATTGATAGATGGATTAGTCAGTGATATAAATTCATTCGTCAATCTTCGAACATTTAAATGACTGAACCTTGAACAATGAACAGACAAATACAAAAGAAATAATTTGACATCAAACACGTTTTTTCTTATTCAACTCATATGTCCCCAATAAGGAGCACCCCCCTCAAATTCTTTATCCTTTATTAGAAAGGAAGCGGGACCAGGGGAATCCCCCCCCCAAAAAAAAAAAGGAATAACACAAATTCTGATTGACTATTGAAGTTTTCTGGTTGTTTTGATTGATTGATTGATTGATTGATTGATTGATTGATTGATTGATTGATTGATTGATTGATTGATTGATTGATTGATTGATTGATTGATTGATTAATTGATTGATTGATTGATTGATTGATTGATTGATTGATTGATTGATGACCTTCATTATTTGGGGGGTGGCAAGACGACCAACCTTTTTTTTCTCAATTGACTGACAAGGTTACAAGTTAAAGTTGCACGACCTATACTACTCTGTTTGATGATCTTCTTTCTTTTGTCTTCTTCCCCGTTTTTCACATCTCGAAAAATCATAGCTAGGGCGACCACTGCCCCCTCATGATCGCAAGTTGTTCCATGAAAGTATTGAAAGCATATTTCCATTAACAGAGTTCTTACCGTTATCGGTCCTATATGTAGCTCATATATATAGACCTAACTTCAAGGGTATAGTTTCGGATAATTGGGGATACAAACCTATACCGTCTTCAAATCCCAGTGCTCTCCCCCCCCCCCCCCCCCCCCCCATTCCCTGAACGAGTTTTAGAACAAATCATCACCAGGGGCCGATTGCACGAAAGGGTCTTTCCAAGGACCGTCTTTCGTGTCGCCCATCTTTTATGATGCGCTATAAGCGGGGTGTTTCTGAAATTTATGATAAACAAATAAAATTCGTAAGCTTGCTTTTAAATCAAATTTTATACAATTTCATGAGATATCACATCATTTTATAAACAAATATTTTGTTTATTTTAACGGACAAATAAAATATATTTGCAGATAATTTATTTGAAATGCGTTTCACATGGCGTATCATAAAATATGGGCGACACGAAAGACGGTCCTTGGAAAGACCCTTTCGTGCAATCGGCCCCTGGAGGACTCCGTAACAGGCAACGGTGTTCGCAGTGGCGTACCTAGGATTTTCCACAGGGGGGGGGGGGGGCAAAACCGTCGGCCAAAAAATTTGACAAGCAAAAAAAAAAAAAAAGGTCTTCAATCACAAATGAAGGATTTCGTACTAGAAAAAAATTGACAAGCAAAAAAAAATAAAAAATTTAAGCTCGTCAGGGGGGGGGGGCAATAAATGTCTTCAAGCTCGTCAGGGGGGGCCAAAAAAGGTCTTTCAAGCTCGTCAGGGGGGCAGGGATACGTCCTTTGCATGGGTTGTGGCTCGTCAGGGGGGGGGCAGACTGCCCCCTCTGCCCCCCCCCCCCCCCCCCCCCCCCCCGTAGCTACGCTAGTGGGCGTTCGGTGTTGCATGGATTCCTAACCATGGACATCGACTAAGACAAGAAAAAAAATGCTACAAGTAAAGACATATCAAATGGCAGACTGATCAAACGACTGATATGATAAGTTGCCATCATGGTCATGGGCAAGCATATATGCGTTATCAAATTCAAGGATTCAACCATAAAATATAGAAACCATTTTAAATGTTAAAACATTTTACACTCTTCGCATACGATATGGAATGGCTGTTTGAAATTCTTCAAAGTTTCAATTTTTTAAGGAGTGTAAATAAGGCATCTGGGGGAAAACTCCACAAAAAGGAAAGACCTGTCTTGTTCCAAATGCATGATATATAAGAAAGACGAACATAATATTTGCATCAGTATATGCACAACAAAATCTTACAACACAAGAGGCATGATTAACATGATCTAAATTTTCAAATAGCTATACCAGTAAGAAACAGACTAGAAAATACTTACTAAGTCCAAATAGCTTACTATCTGGTAAACCAGATGATCACCGCAGTATAACAACTCTCATTCATGTCGCTTAACAAATTATGACCTAACACGTGGTCATTGCAAAGTACCGTCTGACTCGGATTGAACCAACCAACAGAATTGTACATGTTACTGGACACGTAATAGTCTGGTGAAAAAAAAATATGGGAGAATTGCATACAGCGACGATCATTAACAAAGATTACTCATTTTCATTTTTACAAAAGAGGGCACCTGAATTTCTTTAGAAATCACATGTATTGTGATGATGGAGTGCAGAGAAAGAGTCAGGGTGCTGGAAGAACAGTACTATACTCTAAAGAACACTATTCACTTGTAGGGTGTTATCACTTTATTGATAAAAGTTGACAAAAGGTCGATTTCTATGGAAGAAAAAAAAATGAACTGAACAGCATGCACGAAAACCCCCTTGGGAAACAATTTATTAAAGAAATAACCGCCGTTTTATAAAGTTCCGTTTGGGTGATTTATTTTGATTTAGGGTGCATGGGTGGTTTTCGAATTATCGATATTTTTTTTTTAGTTGATTGTAAATTTGCCATAATGAGAAATACAAGTCATCATGAATGAATAACTTGTATTGAAATGATACTTTAGTGTAATCTAAACGTTAACTGGGATGTATATTACGATGTTATTTGACATCAAACATGTTTTTTCTTAGTCAACTCATATGTCCCCAATAAGGAGCACCCCCCTCAAATTCTTTATCCTTTAGAAAGGAAGCGGGACCAGGGGAGCCCCCCCCCCAAAAAAAAAAAAAAAAAAAAAAAAAAAAATGAATAACACAAATTCTGATTGATTATTGAAGTTTTCTGGTTGTTTTGATTGATTGATTGATTGAATGATTGATTGATTGATTGATTGATTGATTGATTGATTGATTGATTGATTGATTGATTGATTGATTGATTGATTGATTGATTGATTAATTGATTGATTGATTGATTGATTGATTGATTGATTGATTGATTGATTGATTGATGACCTTCATTATTTGGGGGGAGGCAAGACGACCAACCTTTTTTTTCTCAATTGACTGACAAGGTTACAAGTTAAAGTTGCACGACCTATACTACTCTGTTTGATGATCTTCTTTCTTTTGTCTTCTTCCCCGTTTTTCACATCGCGAAAAATCGCTAGGGCTACCGCTGCCCCCTGATGATCGCAAGTTGTTCCATGAAAGTATTGAAAATGAAAGCACTGATTTCCATTAACATCCCCATTCAGAGTTCTTAACCGTTATCGGTCCTATGTAGCTCAAATAGACCTAACTTCAAGGGTTTCGGATATTTGGGGATACAAACCTACCGTCTTCAAATCCTAGTGCTCCCCCCCCCCCCCCATTAACGAGTTTTAGGAACAAATCATCACCTGGGGGGCTCCGTTACAGGCAACGGTGTTCGGCGTTGCATGGATTCCTATAACCATGGACATGATAGACTAAGACAAGAAAAAATGCCACAAGTAAAGACATATCAAATGGCAGACTGATCAAACGACTGATATGATAAGTTGTCATCATTTTGGTCATGGGCAAGCATATATGCGTTATCAAATTCAAGGATTCAACCATAAAATATAGAAACCATTTTAAATGTTAAAACATTTTACCCTCTTCGCATACGATATGGAATGGCTGTTTGAAATTCTTCAAAGTTTCAATTTTTTAACGAGTGTAAATAAGGCATCTGGGGGAAAACTCCACAAAAAGGAAAGACCTGGCTTGTTCCAAATGCATGATATAAGAAAGACGAACATAATATTTGCATCAGTATTATGCACAGCAAAATCTTACAACACAAGAGGCATGATTAACATGATCTAAATTTTCAAATAGCTATACCAGTAAGAAACATACTAGAAAATACTTACAAAGTCCAAATAGCTTACTATCTGGTAAACCAGATGATCACCGCAGTATAACAACTCTCATTCATGTCGCTTAACAAATTATGACCTAACACGTGGTCATTGCAAAGTACCGTCTGACTCGGATTGAACCAACCAACAGAATTGTACATGTTACTGGACACGTAATAGTCGGGTGAAAAAAAAATATGGGAGAATTGCATACAGCGACGATCATTAACAAAGATTACTCATTTTCATTTTTACAAAAGAGGGCACCTGAATTTCTTTAGAAATCACATGTATTGTGATGATGGAGTGCAGAGAAAGAGTCAGGGTGCTGGAAGAACAGTACTCTAAAGAACACTATTCACTTGTAGGGTGTTATCACTTTATTGATAAAAGTTGACAAAAGGTCGATTTCTATATATGGAAGAAAAAAATGAACTGAATAGCATGCACGAAAACCCCCTTGGGAAACAATTTATTACAGAAATAACCGCCGTTTTTATAAAGTTCCGTTTGGGTGTTTTAATTTGATTTAGGGTGGGTGGTTGTCAAATTTTCGATATTTTTTTTGAGTTGATTGTAAATTTGCCATAATGAGAAATACAAGTCATCATGAATGAATAACTTGTATTGAAATGATACTTTAGTGTAATCTAAACGTTAACTAGGATGTATATTACGATGTATACTTCAGTATGTCCGTTTCAATTCTATTTTTTCAAACTTGAACATTACTTGGGATATATATTTTGAAAGAACTAAACTGTGCCATACATTACTCATGCAGAGCTGATCCAGAGGCACCCTGGCCCACCCTCGACCCATTTTTGTTTTGTTTTTGTTTGTTTGCCTGTATTGTTTTGCTTGCTTGGTAGAAAAGGTTTGAAGCAACACTTGCACCGCCCGGCCTTCCCCTTCTTGAACAGTCATAGATGCGCCTCTAACTCATGCAATATGAAATTTGTATACAGTAGTATTGGCCTGCACATTTTATTTTTGAGGGGGCGGGGTGGGAAGGCGTTATTGTTTAGATTCTCTTCTGCAAAATACACGATCGATCAAGTTGGTTAATGTGGGTGGACATTAATTTTGTTTCATCGAAAAATTTGACAATTAAACTGAAACAAAAAAGATTACAACTAAAAAAAAAAAATTTCGATATTTTATCATCATATCACCATCAACAAGAACCAATAATTCCCATCAACATCACTATTATCACCATCAACATCACCGTCATCATCATCACCATCATCATCACCATCATCATCATCACCATCATCATTATTATCATCATCACCACCACCATCATCATTATCATCATCAACATCATCATCATTACCATCATCATCATCATCACCATCAGTATCATCACCGGGTATCATCATCATCACCACCATCATCCTCATTATCATCATCATCACCATCAACATCATCATCATCATCACCATCATCATCATCATCATCACCATCATCATCAATATCATCATCACCACCATCATCATCACCATCATCATCATCATCACCATCATCATCATTATCATCATCATCATCATCACCATCATCATCATCATCACCATCATCATCATTATCATCATCATCATCATCATCACCATCATCATCATTATCATCATCATCATCATCAACATCATCATCATCATCATTATCATCACCATCTTCAAGTTATCATCCTCATCGTTATCATCATTTTCATCACCATCACCATGAACATCATGCTCGACCATTCACCATCATCATTACCATCATCATCATCATCATCATCATTACCATCATCATCATCATCATCATCATAATCTCATCACCACCATCATCACTAGTATGGCAGCATCATCATCATAATCACGATCATAATCATCATCCCTCACATCCACATCATTGTCATTTTGTCTTTGAATCCTTAACCTATTATCTTGTGGTTTCATACAAATTATAATAAAAGGAATGTAACAGACAAAAAGAGAATACCAACAAATCTATTTTTATCTAAAAAATAAATATTATTTTATTTACAATGTTTAAAGCTATTTTGAACCCAAATCCTCCCATTTTCGTTTTCGTGTAGCATGAGATTAAAACAAGATTTGGAAATTCAAGCAAGTGAATTAAGTAATGTTATTTACAGGAATAAATTCACGCCTCCCTTTCTCGGAATGTCTCAGTGCAACTTTGCCTGCTGATACTGGCTCCTATTGCATAAAATCAATTAACATACACTATCAGAATATTTTAACCAACTCAAAGGTTCGTTAAAATATGAACAGTTCCCTTTGTGGTATACAGTGCGTATCAAAAAAACGGGACAGTTTTGAAAAGTCTATAAAAAATTGTTTTAAATTATGACATCTATATTTTGATGTTAATAAATGCTCTGAAATCTAATCTTTGAAATGGCATTTAAAAAAATAAATTTTGTTCATGCTTGAGCGAACAAGGGACGTTTTTGTCGAGGGATCAAAACGATGCTTGCGCCAAAATGGCAGAAATGAAAAATTTGATGATCAGACTTCTTGCTAATCAGCAGACTTCCTCTTATCCTTTTCATTATCTTTGCCACGATTTTTTAATTATGCTGTCAAATTTCATTTACAAATTCATTTATTTACTTGAATTATTATTTTTTTCCTTTAAACTTCTTTTACTTTTGAATTTTCCTTCATACATGTCATAAGTACGCAAAAAAAGACTTTTTGTCAACCGAAGGAAGAAGATTTGCATTATTGATAAGGTAAACTCGTAATTATTCAAATCCTTTTATTATGTGAAACAAATTATGTTATGGTACCTTTAAAACATGAACCCGATCATCATATTTATCATTTTATGCCATTTTGGCGCAAGCCTCTTTTTTAACCCCAGACAAAAACATTCCGTGTTCGCTCAAGCATGAACGAAACTATTTTTTTATGGCATTTGAAAGATAAGACTTCAGAGCACTTATTAACACTAAAATAAAGACATCATAATTTGAAACAAAAATTTTATAGACTTTTCAAATCTGTCCCGTTTTTTTTTTATACGCACTGTAGAGTATGAAGCATGGTAAAGTTTATAACGGCACAATGAACTTTTCATGCAGGGCCCTGATGGTCCAATGCACTTTATTTGAGGAATGTATTTTTGCGTCCATTAATGCATGAGACATTATTTCTAATGAACTCATTGACAATGACTGACTTTTAGGCCCATATTCTGAAGTCGAGTTTAATTTAAACGCTAGTTTAAAGTTGTGGTTATATGGATAGCCAATATTGGCATAAATCTTTAACAATAGAGGTTCAATGTATCAGGTCATTTTTCTCCATATCATTTTCAACTGTTTTGGAAGGATAGATAAGTTAACTTTTTTTCACCAGAAACATACAATGTAAGGAATATTTTGACGTATTTGGCTTTCCATATAATTTTAGTTCAGAGTTAGACCCGAAAACATGATTTAAGTTAGACCCGACTTCAGAATACGGGCTTTAATATTTACATGTTTGATTGGCATTTATTATTCTGGGTTATATCCAAATTTGGTAAAGAAAGAGTCTGTTGGGCAAAAAAATCCATCTCAATCATGACAATGTTTCTGTTTTATAGACATATCAACTTTTTTGTTTTGCATAATTGATTAAAAAAAATTAATAGTCGGCAAATTATTCATTTTTAACATTGCAAATTTTTTCTTTTCACATATCAATAATAATTTTGGTGATCTACATGGTAAGAAAAGACAACTAGCTTCGTCTTCCAAACCACTTCCTCATCTTATTTGCCAGCTTTTGTGGCAGAAGTCTAAAACGAGCAAGGTTGGCAAGAGAGCTAGCTTCAATGTCTTTGGCCAACTTAGACATGACATCAGTACTCGGTAGTCTCGATGGCAATTCCATCATTGCCTTCATCCAGGGCCTCTTTGTCTGCAAAAGATGCGACAGAAAAATCATGGATGACTTGCTTAATTTCTGCGGCATGATCAGACGATGGTCCCAGGTTAAGACGCTGACGTCTTGTGGCCATTCTTTGTGTCCGTCTCTGCCTCGATCTGAGCTGATAATTCTGAGATTGTATCAGCTGGAATAGAAGCACTGCTCGACGGGGAGAGTTGGGTCATGTCGAGAGCCTTACAGATTTCAGCTCCATCGACTATACCGACCCGAGAGCAAGTCGTTGACGGCGTGACCGTTCACTGGGCCGTTCATACCCCTTGCCCGGTGGAGCCTCTGACCAGACAGTTCGATGTCTGTTGGAGTAGTGATGATCACCATGCTAAAGAAAAGTGTAAAGAAAGGGAAAACTGTATTCCAGATGATAATTTGGGAGAATTTGATTATTGATTTTGTAATGACAATCTATTTCAGTTTTAATACCATCCCCATATCCAGATATTTCGAGCAGCCAATTAAGATATTGATTCATAGATCACCCTTTAAACGTGATCCTGAATTGCCCTTTATGTACATTGTAAAAAAAAACACGTGATTTTACAGAAAAAAAGAAGATTTTGCAGAAAGCAATAACAGAATCATTCTGTAAATTCACAAAACATGAATTTTTCTGCAATTTAACAGAACAGGTCTGTTTAAAAAGGGGAAAAGGGTGTTTTATTTAAGGAAATTTGTAAGATTCCATACACCAAATACCAATTTCCTGTAAGATTACGCAATCTGGTAAGATTACAGGTGTTCTCGTGACTCTGCTGCAGGACCTTCTTTTATTTTAAGAATACATTTTCTAACAGTGTATTTTTAACTGCCAATGTGAGTAAGCATAATTTAATTATGTCTAGAATGTTTTGAGAATTGAGACTGAAAAAAAAAAAACAATAAAGTCATCTTTGATCTCCATCTCGGGTGGCGGGCGAGGGGTTTCTTCTTTCCTCCCTCTCTCTCTCTCTCCCTCGAAATAAAAAATACAGCTTTGATTTTCCAATTGCTCTTTAATGAAAAAAAAAAAAAAAAAAAAAAAAAAAAAAAAAAATCGATTTTTTTTTTTTTTTTTTTTTTTTTTTTTTTTTTTTTCATTTTCACTTTTATTCTAATAAAATGGATTTTCCAATTGCTCTTTAATGAAAAAAAAAAAAAAAAAAAAAAAAAAAAAAAAAAAATCGATTTTTTTTTTTTTTTTTTTTTTTTTTTTTTTTTTTCATTTTCACTTTTATTCTAATAAAATGGAAATTTCAGGAAAATGCAAACAATCTGATATTGTAAAGCTATAAGTGCCGGGAAATAAATATAATAGCATTGATTTTCTGTGTGTATTCACTCGTAGGCATAAGTACTTTATCCTCTTCTTCTCTCTCTTTTTATTATAAACCAGGCGCGGATCCAGGAGGGGGCCGAGCCGGCCCCGCCCCCCCCCCTATTTTTTGACAACCTGCAGAAAAAATTGTACTCTTTAACTTGATAGAAACTACGAAAAACAGAAAGAAAAGTAAGAAAGAGGTATTATACCCACGATGTGGAATTTACAGCCTCGTAACGGCCGGCCCGACCCCGAAAGGAAACAAGAAAAAGGTGAGGGGAAGAATTGGAAAATGTCTTTATAATTTTATATAAAAATTTTCGCTTGCGCTTCGCGCTCGCATTCCCTGTGTAATGAATCCCATTCAAGAGGATTAAAGGACACTTAATATATCCAGTTCTGAAATCAATTTGCACACAATATTTTAGCTCGCACATCAAGCTTTCATTATTTTGTTTGATTTACACAAATTATTGTTATATCAAAATTTTCAGCTCGCGCTGCGCGCTCGCATTGTTTGATTTGAGAGATACCTATCCTCTGAAAATTCTTTCCAAAATTTGTCAAAATGCTCCTTTTTCATGTCAGTATATCAACAAATGAAGCTCGTGCTTCGCGCTCGCATTTATTGTTTAAGACACACAGCTTGTTCTTTATTTAAATAAAAACGCGCTTAGACTGTCCAGTTTTCAGGTCGGAATATCAAAAATTTTGAGCTCGCGCTTCGCACTCTTTTTAATTGGTGATACTTATATCCTCTTCATTAATCACTAAAAACAGTCCTAATTGAGTCCCTTATAACGTTACTATAATAACATTTCGGCTCGCGCTTCGCGTTCGCATTGTTTAGTTGGATACTTATCTTTGTTCATGATTATAAAAACTGCTCAGAATCTTCAGTTCTAAGGACATAAAATATCAAAGAATTTTAAGACCACATGAGATACCTTATCTTGTTTATAACAATCAAAACTAACATATACTTAAAACTTCAGTTTTTAGTTAGGACTATACCCCCTGAAAAACCAACAACAAAAAAATCAGATTATAGCGGCCAATAGAAAAATGTTGATGAAAATATTTTCCGCCCCCCTATTGGCGAAAGCTGAATCCGCCCCTGTAAACTAACCTTAAATGATAAGCACTTTGTATACAAGCTCACTTCAAGTATGAGAGCTAAGAATTTCAGCAATTTATTGCTGCAAAATTGCTTTCGGAAACTCGAAAGAAGAGACACTACGTGCTCTCGACTGCACGATAAATCAGAAAGTGTATAGGTCTGTACGGATTTGTTGTGGTTGCAATCTTGACAACGAGCGTGGATTCTAAGGGAAGCAACGTGACGTAAATAAACTTACGGCCAATCAGCAGTGACAAATTCGATCACATGACTATGACGAAACGATGCCTTCGCGTTGTTAATTTTGTTTGATGTTACATCGTGTAATGACAGTAATGACAGTAATATTTATTCTCAGATCACCCCAACGGGTATTGGAGAACACAACAACATTTGAAACATTTACATTTGAATTTTAAACATATTTACAAAAAAAATATATATGAACAAAAAATACAAACAAGAAACCCACATATTTCACTGAAATATTATGGTAACATAATAAGATACAAATAAATTATTTCTTGAATTACTAAATTTTAGAACTAACAGAAAAAAAAAGTAAAACATGATGCGTACAAAGGCACCAGCAGCAAACTAAATACAAAAATTAAACAGTTTATCAAATAATACATATGTGATATCTATATCTATATAGTAATCAAGATAAATTAACAAAAGACAAATAAAACGAAATAAATGAATACTTCTATTCTTTGATTACTCTATCAGGAGCGAAGCATAATTATTTTACAAAATTTAGCCAGATTTAGAAGTGTCTTTAATTTAGCTGTGTTGAATAATTTTTCCATTTTGTAAGTGTTAGGCCTCTTTGTGAAGTAATTGTCTAAATATAATTTTCTCTCAGCTGAAAAAGCCGGACAAACAAACAAATAATGGTATCCATCGCCTACAAGTTGTAATTGACACAGATTGCAAATTCTATTATTTCTTTCAACATTTTCATACCACCCTGTAACTATTGGTAGACGATGGTTTTCACAGCGAAATTTAGAAAAGCATATACGATATTTTTTAGGAAAAACAATCATGTATTTTTCTAATTCAAGAGACTTTTTATAGATCCGATAATTAATACATTGAGGATTATCATACATTTCCGAGTACCAATTTTGAAAGAGGCAATCTTTTAAACGTTGATCAATTGTACGTTTGATCCAAGTACTGTTTGTGGTTTCACATGTATACCATAAATCAGGCATTCCTAGCATATCGATAGTAGTTTTACTTTTTTTAATCCATGAAGATTTATATACGTTCTCATTATACAAAACCTTCAAAATTCTATATATCATTCCCGATAATTTGTTTTCCTCAGCATGTTCTAAACTACACCAGAAATTAATCATTCTATTAGAGATATATTTTTCAAGACCATATCTATACCTAGTTCGCCTAACACCATACAATTAGCTGTTGATTTTTTCAACTTTAACATTTGCTTACAAAACTTCATGTGAAATATATCAAGATCTCGTATAACTTCGAATCCCCAGATTTCACTGCCATACAGAAGAACTGGAATAACAAGTTCGTCAAATAATTCTAACATTATATCAATAGGCAAGTCCAATGAATAAGACTTTGTTAACAAACTATATACATAGCTCTTCTGGCTTGGTTCAATTGTTTCGTCTGCGCTTTTTTTAAATCTGTTATTATAATTGAAGGTTATTCCTAAATATACGTACTCATCAACTACTGATAGTTCACGATTGTTGAAATGAAAGGACGGTAATTTCCGCACTTTACCCCTAGAGAAAACAACAACCTAGCTTTGTCTTATCTGAATTGACATGTAAAGACCAAATATTACAATATTCATATAACGCATTTAAGGCAGTTTGTAAATCATCAGGAGATTCAGCTAAAATCAAAGTATCATCGGCATAAAGCAATGTGAACAACTTAATGTACACTTGTATCTCATTTTGTCGAGCATGTGTATTAATTTTTTTTGGTAAAACATTCAAGCCATGACATTATCCTGGAGAAAACAACTGAAGTCATTTAGAAAGAGAGCAAAGAGCATATAGGTGATAGGTTTTCTCCTTGTCTAACTCCAATATTACATTCAAATAGGGAAGATATTTCGTTATCTTTTATTACACACGATTTTGCCTGACTATACATATTATATATCATTTTGAAAAACTTTCCATTAACATTGCTATTCATTAATTTCAACCAAAGAGCCGATCTATCTATATACTAGATCAAATGCCTTTTTGTAATCGATGAATGCACAATATACCCTTTCGCTCTCAGATAAGTACAAATCAATTATTGAATGCAGTACAAAAATATGATCAAGAGTCGAATGACCATTTCTGAAACCAGCCTGTTCTTCACCAAGTATATCATTGCCTTCAAGATAAGTTGTTAACCTTTTATTCAGAATACTTGTGAATAATTTACCTAGACAACTAAGCAAAGCAATGCCTCGAAAATTATTCGGGTCTTTTGGATCTCCTTTCTTTTTATACAGAGGTCTAATTAGTCCAATTGTCCAATCAGTGGGAACTACACCGGTGTCAAACACAATGTTAAATAAAAGAACAATACAAGATAACAAACGGCCACTAGAGTTTTTCAAAAATTCATTAACGGAATTTGATCAACACCATATGCTTTACCATTCTTTAAACGTGTGACGTTGAATGAGCATCATGCGTATATTATGCACGTCACGTGGTGCATGATGTCACCATTGAGAGGATGGTGGAGGGGAGGCTGAGGATTCGTATGCAACTGTGATCACCGAAATAATAGTTTCATACCAGTCTAAAGCGGCGCACCTAATTAAAAAGCCTTTTATAAACTAGAGGCCTACACCGAGAGGATGGGGTGGATGTTATGTTATAGCTCGTGATTGTTGCAGATTTATGCAGATTCTGAAAACAAGCTTCTTGTTAGGGGGTGATCTTTGCGAAAACGGTACCAGGTAAAAATGACAGAAATGGCAGAAGGTAATAATGGCAGAGGTAAAAATGGCAGAGATAAAAATGGCAGAGGTAAAAATGGCAGAGATAAAAACGGCAGAGGTAAAAATGGCAGAGGTAAAAACGGCAGAGGTAAAAATGGCAGAGGTAAATGGCAGAGGTCAAAATGGCAGAGATAAAAATGGCAGAGATAAAAATGAGTTAAAAACGGCAGAGGTAATAATGGCAGAGGTAAAAATTGCAGAGGTACTTTATGGCAGAGGTAATAATGGCAGAGGTAAAAATGGCAGAGATAAACTTTGAAACAAAAAGTACTTTCCCAGGACCAAAATCCAGTTAAAACCAATTAGGGCAAAACCAATTGAAACCAGTTGGCCAACTGGTTTCAATAGGGAAATTGGAACAACTGGTTCCAATTGAAAACCAGTTGCCAATTGGTTCCAGTTAAAACCAATTGGGCAACTGGAACCAGTTGGCAATTGGTGCAGTTGTTCCAATTTCCCTATTAAAACCAATTGAATCCAATTGGAGGCAACTGGTTTCAATTGGTTCCAGTTGAAACCAATTGGAGGCAACTGGTTTCAATTGGTTCCAGTTGAAACCAATTGGAGGCAACTGGTTTCAACTGGAACCAGTTGAAACCAATTGGTTTCCAACTGGATCCAATTGGAACTAATTGGAATGAACTTAATTAGTTACAAATTAATTAGCATTTGCACTAACTATTGCTCATTTGCCAACACAGAAGCAGTATTATATGTCTATTAATACCAATGTAAAGGGCATTGATAAAATACAGACTTTCATATGTATTTATTATATGGAAGATCTTCAAATATTTGTATTTTTATTTGATGTAATTTGGTAACAGTTAGAGGTGTACTAATTATCCTTTAATCTGTTTTAATTATAATCTATAACATTTATGAACATGGTTTTCACTGCTAAGTATTCTAAATACTTATCTTAAAAAAGTGTGGCACTTGAAATTGAAAAGAATTAAATAGATACATTGTTAATGATGATGGATCTCATAAAACATTAATCTGTGCACACTGGCAGATAATATGCAAATTAACTGGTTTCAATTGGATCCAGTTGGGTAACTGGAAAATTTCCAATTGGAAACCAATTGGAAATCATTTCCAGTTACCCAACTGGTTCCAGTTTTATTTCCAGTTACCCAACTGGTTCCAATTAGAATTCATTTCCAGTTAGAAGTCATCTCCAGTTACCCAATTGGTACCAGTTAGGATTTCCAGTTACACAACTGCATGGTTCAAGTTAGGATTTCCAGTTACCCAACTGGTTCCAGTTAGAAATCATTTCCAGTTGGAAGTCATTTCCAGTTACCCAACTGGTTCCAGTTAGGATTTCCAGTTGCCCAACTGGTTCCAGTTGGGATTTCCAGTTACTCAACTGGTTCCAGTTAGAAATCATTTCCAATTGGAAGTCATTTCCAGTTACCCAACTGGTTCCAGTTAGGATTTCCAGTTACCCAACTGGTTCCAGTTAGAAATCATTTCCAGTTGGAAGTCATTTCCAGTTACCCAACTGGTTCCAGTTAGGATTTCCAGTTGCCCAACTGGTTCCAGTTAGGATTTCCAGTTGCCCAACTGGTTCCAGTTGGGATTTCCAGTTACTCAACTGGTTCCAGTTAGAAATAATTTCCAGTTGGAAGTCATTTCCAGTTACCCAACTGGTTCCAGTTAGGATTTCCAGTTGCCCAACTGGTTCCAGTTAGGATTTCCAGTTGCCATGCAAACTGGTTCCAGTTGGGATTTCCAGTTACTCAACTGGTTCCAGTTAGAAATCATTTCCAATTGGAAGTCATTTCCAGTTACCCAACTGGTTCCAGTTAGGATTTCCAGTTGCCCAACTGGTTTCAATTGGTTTCAACTGGAAATTGTTAAATTCCAGTTAAAACCAATTGAAACCAGTTAAAACCAATTGAAACCAATTGAAACCAGTTGGAAATCCAACTGGTTTCAATTGGATTTTGGTCCTGGGAAATTAGGGGGGAAAATACAAATTTCAGCCAAAAAGGTAAAAAGGGTGTGAAATATATAAAGTGATTTTTACCTGCACACGTCTTTAAACATATTATAAAGAAATAAAAACAATATCGTTAGTCAAGGTATGGATTCTCATTGTCATAATCTTTTACATGATATGGATCGGGTTGTGAAAATATCGCAATTAGTTCGGACTGGGGTAATTTGAGCCAGCCAACATGGGGCAAGTTGAGCCATGGTAATTCGAATGGTATAATAATAATAATAAAAAACCTTAAAAAGCCATTGATATGCCGGCGGAAAGGAGCAAATTCCCCGGCAAATTCACATGACACTTCTTTTACTTTTAGAGGATGTTAGTATTTATAGAGAATTAGCAAGTGCAAGACTAATGAAAAAATTGACATGCTGGTTCTTCCCGTATACAATTTGTACATAGTTTTTGTGGCTCAACAATTACCCCAGAAGGTGGCACAATTTACCCCACAGATAGGGCAAGTTCAGCCATTTGACATCGGTTTTTTTCAAAGATCACAATGACTCAGTGTGGGGTAAAGCTATATAGACAGTTATATATATAGGTGAAAATCAAGAATCAAATTTAAAGGCTATATATAGGTAGGGCCTATATACTTATTTCTACTAGATTATTAATCATATCAATTCAAACATGCAAAATGCAAAAAGTGTCACAACTAATTACCCCGCCTTAATTCCCCTATTATTTCGATTGTGAATGATGTATTTTTCTCCATCATAAAAGACCAAAAATAGTAGGAGGGACATTTTATGTTGTGTCCCCCCTACTATTTTTGCCCTTATTTTTAGGGGACGCGGGTTTCCGCCCATGCATACCAGACATCAGGGGGGCGTTTCATGAAAGGACTTGTCGGACGTTTTATCCGACAAGTCCCATTTTATCCGACAGTTACAATGGGAACAGTGTCTCTCAGCCAATCAAAATCATGGAAAGATGTCAGGTCTGACAACTTGTCGGATGAAAATATTGATGAAACGCTCCCCAGGGGTGGATGGGGGGGGGGGTGGATCCTACATGTATTTTCCAAGGGGGGGGGGGGCGAATGTGCCTCATGGCCGGCCCCCCTCAATCGAGCGAGCTCGGCTAGCTGATACCGGTACCGGTACCGTCATATCGATCGATTGATTGATTGCACGGCCGGGTGATCAATTTACGAATCAAAATGGCGAGTTCTATGACGAAAATTTTCCGGGCTGCTGCCGTGCAGGTAACAAAATTTTATTTCCATTTGCATTGTGTCAAATTTCCTCAGGCTTTCTTGTTGTGATGTATATTTGAGTATTTATTGCAGGGTTCGGGGAAATATACATTTGCAAAGGTTTTATGTTTTGTTCCATCTTTTTACTGAGTTGCCTGGCCTGGGGCTGGGCCCTTGCTCAGCAGGCCGCGAGTTCCACGGTACCGTTACTTGCCCGTCCCCGGAGCTGCGGGCGTAGACGCAAAGTTCTTACCGCTCACCTGGCGTCTTCCGACGGGTGCCTAAGGCTAATATTAGCAGACAGACGGGTCGGGGTTAGCCAGGAGGCTTCTAGAGAGTAAAAATCATTTACTAACGTAGGCTTACTCTCAATGAAGCCAGGTCTTCCTTCTCATTCACCTACACGAAGGACCCCAAAACCTGAAACAGTTACACGTTGCTTGGCCTTGGCGAAGAACAATAAATAAAATAGTATCCTATAATCCAGTTGCAGTTGTTGTGTGTCCGGACAGGTTGTGTATTCGGACGATCAATTTTAGAAAGTCATTTGGAAAAAATTACAAGCGAAGTTACATCAATTTTTAGTACAAAATGTTAGAAAATATTATAGAGAACAAAATAGAGGATGATTACAACTATTGAATTCATATTTTTAGTGTAGGCCTAATCTTAAGACAAAAAAGAAGGCTTCAAAAATATAAAGTGTCCGGACACCCGACCCCCCATCCTAATAGGAAACAAGATGGCGGCGTAAACATCGGGAAAGTCTCTTCTGTCTTTTCACAATATTTTTCTCATTTTTTTGATGAATTCTTGTTTAAAAATAACAACGAGAGCGTAGAAATGTCGGAAATGAAGTATTTTATCCCATGTACATCAGTACATGATTTAGGGCTAGATCTTTTAGAAGGAAAGTAGAAATCTTGGGGGTGAAAATTTCGGGTTTTGGGGTCCTTTGTGTAGGTGAATGAGAAGGAAGACCTGGCTTCATTGAGAGTAAGCCTACGTTAGTAAATGATTTTTACTCTCTATAAGCCTCCTGGCTAGTCGGGGTGTCCAAACTTCGCGGACATTTATTCATTGTGTGGCAAAAAAAAAAAAATTCATATTTTGATTAAAATTCAATTCAAATAATACTAATAGCTATCAAATTGCCGGCAAGATTGTAAACTACAAAATTATTGACGAAAATGTGAAGTAGGTCAACATCATGGTCAAGCCAGGACTAGTCTCACTCATTCAATGAACAAGGTTATGATATAACCTTGTTCTCAGTTATAACTCTATGTGTGGCAAAATAAGGATGGCAATGTTTGGCTTATTTTCTCTTTTTCTTTGGGACAAATGCTTATTTTTTTTTACACTGACAGTTTCCGTTAAACCTATTCGTCATACAACTTGGCCCTTAAGTAAATTTGATTCTTTAAATTATTTTTTTCTTAATTAAAAATAGATAGATACCTAAACAAATGAAAATTTTCTTGCCATATTATTTTCCACCAAAAATATGCCCAAAATTCAAGTTTTGAGCGCTCTAGTGAATACAAAAATTATTCCCAAGTTACTAATGAAAAATAGATTGCAACTGTATGGAAATTAGTAATTTGGTCACGTCAAAAGTGATATTTTAATCATTTTTTAAAGTGTGTGCTCGTACAGCATTGGCATGTAACCATGCCATAGTCAAAGCTGTAGATTCCCCACAGGCGCAGGCAGGGTGGTTACAGTGAACAAGTGACTAGTCTTACTCTTACTCCATGATGATGTCTTTTTTAAATCCTTTGACATATATATACTTCTTCATCATTGGAGTCTTGTATCCCCTCCCATATATGTATAAGAGACACATGTACACAAAGATGGATTTCCCGAGGAAATCCATAGTTAGAGGGTGAAATCGGTTTGTATTGTCGAATTTTATTTATCTATGATAGTATGAACCTTCAGGCGCCTAATAAAGGGATAAAAATTATTTCACTATAAATGGTATAAATGAGATGTTTCCTACCAGACCCGATCTCCCGTAGATCCCTCGATCCGTTTGTCAATGCCGTTTTGAAGAACAATTTATAGATAAAAATTATTATTTCATTAAAACTTGGACATAACAGTAATCAAGTATCACTGAACATTTACATATAAAGTACTTCGTTCATAGATCATGATTTCTTGCAGTTTAGTGCTCATTTTTGTGAAAATTAGTTTTCCCTATTCACATTGTACATTATAAAGTATACAGGGGCCTATGGCAGCCATTTGAATACCGTAAGTAACGGTGTATTAACCGCACCCGTGTATTAACCGCACCCCCCATTTTCGGATGGAAAAAAAAAAAAAAAAAAATCATAAAAAAAAAAAAAAAATCAAAAAAAAAAAAAATTTAATCAAACTTACTTTCTATCTCTAATATGCGTATTTAAGAAAGAGTCAAGAACCAAAAAATATCGAAGAATTACTGGTAAAAAATGATGGGAAATCAGCGCTTCGTCACTTATCTGCAAGTTGCCGATATTATTGGCCACTTCCACACTCCGAGTCACCTCACACACACACATATGGTACCGGTGTTCATTGCAAGTACCGATACCAGCATCAACATGGGGGCTCACCCATACGAGAAGATCGTTCATATCATATTTCCTGCATCACAGCCCCACTTTTGCTTTCAGAATTCTGTCTAGCATTCAATGTCTTGACATGAATTTTAGACAAGGGAATACGGGAAGGTTCAAGATACGAGAAATTTGCGATTTTGTTCAGGTGTTTTTCTTGTCTGCTTTGAACCACTACCGGTAGTTCTCAGTACGTGTGTGGCGGTATCTTACAGACAGCAAAATAGGAAAAAAAATGCTAGTACCGGTACACCGTATTTTCAATGGGAGCTCTGGGCGGGAATAAAGTGAATAATAATTAAAAATAAAAAGTCGGAAGGAGTGAAGATGGGGATTGAAGATTGATTTTAAGATGATGGATGATAGAGAGAAATGAAGGAAAGGCAAATGAAAGAAATTAATTGTCAAATAATACCAATAATTTGTCAAACAAAATAACTTCCACGGAAAGGTAAAGCGCCAGCTTATGTTGACGTTGCGAACTTGCGATAAACATTACACATGCATGTCTTATTCGGCTAGCTGCACCGCGCTGTGCGATCGATTGGCGTCTGAACTTTGCCGCGATGACTAAAAAATGACAACAAAGACAGAGTCACACCATTAAAAAAAGTCAGTTTCATGAAGGTAGGTGCGTTTGTTACCGTGATATAACTTTGAGGGACATTTACGGTAGATACCGGTAGTCATAGTTGCTTCCCTTTTATACCCGCGGCTCATACCCCTCTAAACGGGATTGCCCCAAGCGGCTACGCTCGGCCACCCGACGCGAGTTGAAAACTGGTAGTGGTATCGGGCTGAGATTGGCTTGGCTCAGACCTGTCACCGTGTATAAACCGCACCCCCGACTTTTGATTCTGTCCCGCCGAGAAAAAGGTGCGGTTAATACACCGTTACTTACGGTATCAAGAAAATAAATATTTTGCCAAAAATTATTTTTTCAGAGAGTATTTTACTCCTGCCACACAATTTCATGCATTTTATAGCCAATTGTGCGGGCAATTCTGATTTTCATGGGTAATTTGCATATTTTGGCGGCCATATGGGATTTTGCCAATTTGCAGAAAATGCTCAAGGTTACATGAGTGGCATCATCCAGATTCATAATCAGCACCCTCGAATCGACAAGAAACACCATAAAAAAATATTGTATATATGAAAAAACAAGGTTTAGTCAATTTTCTATGGGGCCTATCCTGGACTTTATGCCACGTCGTGGCATCCGTCGTCTGTCGTCCGTCCACAATTTAAAAATGCCTCTTCGCCATTTCAAGTCCGATTTCAATTCTGTTTGCTACTTTGCTTTATATGATAGCACTAGGTGGGGGATTCAAAACTTCTACACAGAATTTTGAAACTCATTAAATATGCTAATTTATGTGCATTTTTCAAAATTCACAAAAAATGCTTCTTTATTTGTTGACTTATTTTGAATTTTTTTCTTTCATCTGGTAGAGCTTCATGAGGCTCATCAAAATTCTACAAAGAATTTTGAAATTTTGACTAGAACAATTTTTGTCTCACCTGCATAGCAGAGTGAGACTATAGGCGCTGCTTTTCCAGCGGCGTCAACACGAAATCTTAACCGAAGATTAAGTTTTAGAAATGACAGCATAACTTGGTAAGTATGTGGACCAAGTTCTTGAAACTTGGCCATAAGGTTAATCAAGTATTACTAAATAGCCTGCCTGAGTTTCAGGTCACATGACTAAGGTCAAAGGTCATTTAGGGTCAATGAACTTAGACCATGTTGGGGGATTCAACATCAAAATCTTAACCTAAGGTTAAGTTTTTTAAATGACAGCATAACTTAGAAAGTATATGGACCTAGTTCATGAAACTTGGCCATAAGGTTAATCAAATATTACTAAACAGCCTGCCTGAGTTTCAGGTCACATGACCAAGGTCAAAGGTCATTTAGGGTCAATGAACTTTGGCCAAGTTGGGGGTATTTGTTGAATTACCATCATAACTTTAAAAGTTTATTGGTCTGGTTCATAAAACGTGGACATAAGAGTAATCAAGTATCACTGAACATCCTGTTGCGTTCAGGTCACATGACCAAGGTCAAAGGTCAATGAACTTTGACCATAATGGGGGTATCTGTTGAATTACCATCATAACTTTGAAAGTGTATTGTTCTAGTTCATAAAACGTGGACATAAGAGTAATCAAGTATCACTGAACATCCTGTACGAATTTCAGGTCACATGACCAAGGCCAAAGGTCAATGAACTTTGGCCATGTTGGGGGTATCTGTTGAATTACATGTACCATCATAACTTTGAATGTTTATGGATCTGATTTATGAAACTTGACATAAGACTAATCAAGTATCTTTGAACATTTTGTCTGAGTTTCGGGTCACATGACCAAAGTCAAAGGTCATTTAAGGTCATTGAACTTTGGCCATTTTAGAGGTAATTATTGGATTGCTGTCATAACTTTCAAAGTTTATAAATATAGTGTATAAAATGTGGATATAGGGGTAATCAAGTTTCACTGACTAGTTTTAGGTCACATGATCAAGGTCAAATGTAAATGAACATAGTATTGGATCATTATATGATTGCTTTTTTGTGAATAATTATTTATAGTAGTTTTCAAAGTCAGCACTGCTGCTATATTGAATCGCGTGATGCAGGTGAGACCGCCAGAGGCATTCCACTTTTTATGCTACTTAATGCGATATTAATTTAAAGGGGAATCCAGCCTTGGCCATAAAATGTTGTGTTGGGAAGGAGAAAAATAAATTAAATAGAATGGCGAAAGTTTGAAAGAAATCAGACAAGCAATAAGAAAGTTATATAGCGGCTTTTAAATTGAGATCTCTAATAGTATGTAGATTTCAAATTGGCAACTGGGTAAGTAAATTATGACAAGGGGCAAGGACAACTTTCCCATAGGCCATGTACTTTATTATCAGGGATTTGTGGTTTTCTCCTAAGTACCCATTCCCCTGGGGCAGTAATCTAAATATAATCCAGGTAGTATATTGTTTTATGTCCTCATGAAAGAAAAATATAATTTGAAATAAAACTTTTGGGAAAAATGACATTTTAGCCATAATATGTATTGGAGTACATGGAAGAGTAGTCCTTGCCTTACATCACTATGACATCCCACATGTGGCCAATTTGAAGTCTCCATGGGTATAGTGATTACCAATATTTACAACTTTTAAAAGATCATAACTTTCTTGTTGTTTGTCCAATATTGTTCAAACTTTCACCTATCAACTTGTCTGATTTTTCTTTTTCTTATAAAAACAATTTTTTATTTGGGTTGGATTCCCCTTTAAGCATATTTTTAAAAATTCACATAAAATGCTTCTTCTTTATTTGTAGACCGATTTTGATTTTTTTTTCCGTCTGGTAGAGCTTCATGAGGTTCACTAAACATCTACACAGAATTTTTGAATTTGGAGCAGAAAATTATTGCTAATTTATGCGAAATTCATAAATCACAGAAAATGCCTCTTTATTTGTTGACTGAATTTCAAAATGCTTCTTCTTCATGATCATTTCAAGTCTGATTTTCAATTCTGTTTGCTTTATATGATAGCATTAGATGGGGGATTCGAAACTCCTACACAGAATTTTGAAACTCATTGAATATGCTAACTTATGTATATTTTTAAAAATTCACGTAAAATGCTTCTTTAATTGTTGACCGATTTTGATTTTTTTTTCCGTCTGGTAGAGCTTCATGAGGTTCACTAAACATCTACACAGAATTTTTGAATTTGGAGCAGAAAATTATTGCTAATTTAT
The DNA here is from genome assembly GCF_037042905.1 of Lytechinus pictus. NCBI lineage: Eukaryota > Metazoa > Echinodermata > Echinoidea > Temnopleuroida > Toxopneustidae > Lytechinus > Lytechinus pictus. The sequence continues at coordinate 31,814,977 of NC_087256.1, read as the reverse complement.
GCGAAATTCATAAATCACAGAAAATGCCTCTTTATTTGTTGACTGAATTTCAAAATGCTTCTTCTTCATGATCATTTCAAGTCTGATTTTCAATTCTGTTTGCTTTATATGATAGCATTAAAAATGCATGTTTTACTAATTATCTCTTTCACATGGAGATGTTGCATTTTTTGGTAGTGTATTAAAGTAGAAATGACATTTTCTTTGTGTCTTTGCAGCTATCCAAACAACACATTAAAGGCAGTCAGCGATGCTTTTCTGCTACAGCTGTGACAAAGCAGGTATATTTGTTAAGATAGCATTCATTTTCCTAAGAACTCGTTAACCCATTCATTGACAGATACATGTAATATGCAAACTTAACGGTAAAGGATATTGATCAAAATCGGATAACAAATAACAAAGTTATTGTATAATAAAGTTTATAAATATTTAGTGAAAACGGTTATATGCACATCGCCATGAATATTCATTAGGTGGGCTGATGATGTCACATCCCCACTTTCCTTTAATATGTTATTACATGAAATCAAATGTTTCACTATTTCATACATACATGTGTAAATGATGTGTCTCCATTGTGATGAAATAAGTTGCGGCAATAACTATCTAATGCACTTAATCAGTTGTCAATCCAATTGTTTTAGTTCTTGGTAGAATAATTTTGAATAAACCTAATTTGATATAATAAAATACAAAAGAACAAGTGGGGATATGACATCATCAGCCCACGTAATGAATATTAATAAAGACATGCCTAGAACTGTTTCACCGGAATAATGCAAATCTTTAAAATTCAATAACTTTGTTATTTGTTATCAGGTTTTGATCAAATTTTCAGCATTTTGTTCTGTGAGTTTTTCTCTATTTATTGAGATAGAAATATATCTAGCCTGGACCATCCCTGTCTACATGATTATGTTGAGACAGTTTGAAAGAATAAGCATGCAGTACTGGCAAAAAATAATGTATACCTTATTTTCCTGTTTTAAACATCAGTGTAATTTCTTGAATTTCATGAAAATTTTTACATAAATTCACCTATTAATAAAATGAGATAAAAACTTAGGTGGTGTTCATGTCAATTTTCTCTTAGATGGTGTTTATGTCAATTTTCTCTTCATTTATTTTTTCATCTGCTTCTATTCACATAATTCATATATTTTTGTAAAACCAATATTGTAACTTATAAATTCATGCAAATTCGTCTTAAAATTAAGAAAAAATTAAGTTAAAGCATGAGATCCCCCTCCTTTCCTCTTTGAATCATTTCATTTTCAATCAGATTGGTACGTCGTTTAATATGTCCATGTCTCTTTTTAAATATTTGTTTGTATATTACCCTACTGTATTTGTAACCAGCCCCCCTCCCCCCCCAAAAAAAAAAAGTCATCAGGGAAGGTTCTCTATATGAAACATCTTATATGAAAAAAATAATTCTTCTTCGTACTGTTAAAATTTGAAGTTGTTACATTAAAGAAAAAATGAGATAAATCTGGACTATTTTGGAAGTTTCACTATTAATGATTCTGCAATGTGCAAATTTCATGATTGAGTGAACCCAGAACTGCAGACCTTTTTTTTCTCATTCTTTTAAGCTATTTCTGAATTCCTTTTACATTCAATCAAGTACTTGAGTGGCTATTCTCAATCAATTTGAACAAGTTATAATTTAAAAGCTTAGGATGTGCTCTTTCAAGCTCAATAAAAATATCAAAATTCATATTTAGCAACTTAATATGGTTTGGGGTGACAGGTCACACATTTTACATGTTTCCCTGTATAATGCTTGTTTAAAACAGGTAAACTGGGCTTTATAATGATTTTTTTTTTACCAATAAAAGGTGATTAAAAACGTCTGGTATAAGTGTTATACCCAATTGTCATCCTACATGTACAACCTAACCAGGAGACGAGCACCTATTTCAGAAGAAGAATATCTTCTCTTGGTGCATAATACTGTAAGCACCCAACATTTTTGTCAAATGCATAATTTGCGTATGAAAATTTATGTAAAACAATTATGTCCATAATGGCAAACATTTTGTTTGATAACTACCAAAAAATGGATAGAAGTTTATTCAAATTCAGATTGATAGCCTTTCAGAGTGACGTGTTTGCGATTACCACAGACCTAAACATAAGATCAGAATGAGGATTATGGAACTTTCTACTAAATCAGCCGCTAAAGTTGCAGAGAAATATCTTAAAGTAACATTCCTTATGCTGGAATTTCCTCTCTCTTTATTTGTATTTTAGTCAGATGATATGAAGACAGTCACCCTAATTCCTGGCGATGGTGTGGGACCAGAACTCATGCAATCAGTCAAGGAGGTCTTTAAAGCTGGTGGTGTTCCTGTGCAATTTGATGAAATCTTTATCAGGTGTTTTATCATTCTTGATTACTTTATTATTAGAATGGAATACCGTATACCATGAGTTGGTGCCATTATTGCCCAAATCAAAGATGAGTGTAATATCAGCTTTGATTAGTGAAATATTTCTGATATTCCATGAAGAAAAGCCATCCAAGATCATTAATATGCCAATATCAATATGCCACTACATGGGTATTATACAGCATAATTTGTACACAAGCCTATTGGGGATTCATCAGATTTTGGCACATCATGCAAATCAACAACAGTCTGATATTGTCAGGTTTTTGATGTACAAAGCCCTAGAGAGATTATAATGATGTATGCTTTTATGAAATACTTGTATATACATGAAAACCAGATAATTGAAAAATGATAGTGGAATACTTGTATGTACCTAAAACCATTCTATATTTTGGAAAATTAAAATCATCAAAAGCCTGGGTAATCATAGAAAATCATTGGTCCTAAAGGAATCTTGTATCCTATCTTCTTTAATGTCCAAATTATGAATGGGCGAAAAAGGCAATAATCAAGATTGAAAATCATTTATTGATGGATTAATTTTGAGATTTAGACAGAAATTGAAAGTAAAAATTAAAAACTAAAAAAACAAAAAATTATGTGTGGTACTGTTTACACTCCTGTGAATTAGGAGATCAAATGATCTGGTATAAATTCATATTTGTTATGAAGTAATTTACATTCTATTCTCTGCATTGTTCCTCAAAAGATCTATTCCCCTATTACAGGGGAAATAATACACAGGGTTCTGGTTGATGAAATGCTCAAAAGAGCCCTGGTAAAATCCCCATTCCCTGCAATGGTAAAGTTTATCCAGTGTTTCAGATATAGACTAGATCGTGAAAAGTAGCCTGAAATAATAAAAAAAAAATTGCCTGCAGATAAACTCACCCTACTTTGACCAAAATAGAATTTTCATTGTGTTTAAACTTTACCGATTTATTATGCTTCCAGGCCAAATTTCATTTTTTTTAAATGGCGCAGCTATGAGATAAGATCAATCGACAATCATGCTAATTGACTGGCTAATTCATTAATGTCTTTTATAAATAACAGGCACATTTTCTACGGGAGCGAAGAACGACTCCGCTCTCGTGTGCTTTGGAATCGCTCTCGCAACTGCCTAAAACTGCCAAGTACCTAGCGACTCCTCACATGAAAATCACTTCCTTCCGCGCCCATCCAGTCTCCCATCCACGCCTGCATAGTAGCCAGACATCCAAGCCAGCGCAGCTGCAGTTTTTGTCTCGCCTGCGTAGCGGAGCGAGACATAGGTATCACTATTTCCGGTGTCGGCGTCGTCGTCGTCAACAATTGTGTTGTACACCCAATAACTTTCTATAGCTTCGAGGTGGGATCACCAAATTCATACCAGAGGTCCATCTCCTGAAGGCACAGGTCAAGTTTGAATATGAGTCGAATTTGAATAAGGTCACAGGTCAAAGGTCAATGAACTTTCCATGACTGGCACTGTGCTGTGTTGTACACACAATAACTTTCTATAGCTTCGAGGTGAGATCGCCAAATTCATAACAGACGTCCATCTCTTGAAGGTACAGGTCAAGTTCGAATATGAGTCGAATTTGAATAAGGTCAATGAACTTTCCATGACTGGCACTGTGCTGTGTTGTACACACAATAACTTTCTATAGCTTCGAGGTGAGATCGCCAAATTCATTCAAGAGGTCCATCTCTTGAAGGTGCAGGCCAAGTTCAAATGTGAGCCGAATTTGAATAAGGTCAAAGGTCAATGAACTTTCCATGACTGGCACTGTGCTTTGTTGTACACATAATAACTTTTTTATGTCTTCGAGGTAGGATTGCCAAATTCAAACAAGAGGTCCATCTCTTGAAGGTGCAGGTCAAGTTCGAATGTGAGTTGAATTTGATTAAGGTCAAAGGTCAATGAACTTTCCATGACTGGCACTGCTGTGTTGTACACACAATAACTTTCTATAGCTTCGAGGTGGGATCGCCAAACTCGTAACAGAGGTCCATCTAAGTCATATAGCATACATGTAGTTTTGACATGCAGTCTCTTCATGACTGCAATATGCAGGCGAGACAACGCTTGGCGTTTGCCTTGTTACTTCCATGCATTGTCGCTTTCTAACGTGTAATTGAGTGGACTTTTTAGAATCACAGGCGCGGCGCTTCAGAATAATGCGTATAGAGTTTCAAACTCAGATATCCCCCGGGTACTATTTTTAAAAATGCTGTGCGGCACTTTCTCGCAGTAACTTCAATCGAGGAAAATTTTCTTTTTTATTAAATTTTGAAGATACCATCCTAAATTTGCGAGAAAATAGGTTCATGAACTGTTTTAATCATTATAAATATTAAAGGTAAAAGAAAGTAGTTGCAGCAAACCATTATTTCATGAGACAGTCTTTAAAATCGAGCTTAAATGCCACCATATGATAGATCTAGATCTGGTACATTGAAATAAAGTTATCTTTGTGAAATAATGGAATCTTAGCTGAAAACCGATAATTACACAAAAAGGCATATGTGGGATAGTGTATTAATATTGTTTAGAAAAATACCTGACATTTTATGGAATTTGTGTTTATTTTGCTCATTTCTCAGCTACTACACATTGTTTTCCAGAGCCATTTGGCACATATTTTTTTATTTATGCATACAAACACTTGGGTTGTCATTTCATTTGATTCTGTCCGAACTCATTTTTTATCTTTCATACTTTTTATCATTTGAATGTACTAGTGAGGTGATGGATCATCAAAGTGCTGGTGTTGATGATGTTGTGGATTCCTTGAAGAAGAATCATGTAGCACTCAAAGGAATCATCCACACACCTACTGCAGGTGGCACAGGAAAGCTGCAAACGCTCAACATGAAACTAAGGTTTGTTGAAATATTTCAACAATTTGATAGGATTAACATATAATAACATGCCTTAATATCTATCTAGAAGTAATCTATTCTGTGGCATAATATTATTATTATTATTGTTACTAAGTGCTTCTACACCCACCGTCTCCACCACCACCCCCCTTAGGCTTTGGTTTGATCTGCATTCCAGCACTCAGTGTGCTCAAGGAATGAATTCTCTTGGGTACCAATTCACCTGGGTTGAGTGCAGCACAATGTGGGTAGGTTTCTAGCTGAAGGAAAACATGCCATGTATGGGATTTGAACACGTGTTCCTATGATTGAAAGATGAGATTCTAGACTGGATGTCTTGATTGCCCCCACGTAAAAGAATGATAGAACATCAGCGAAGCAAGACAAATTTATCTCAGAATTATATGACAAGATAATAGTCATCATGTTTTTTTGTTTACTTATCAGAAGAATGAGCTTGACCTGTCTCAAATCTTAGCCTATGTGGATGATCATGATGGCAGTGGTGAAACATGCCATTTCTTTTCACCCCCTGCATCACACATGAATAAACTTGACTTGTTTGCCAATTCTTATCTGTATAGAAATTCGTCATCATACAATTTTGCCTTGTCATTTGTTTCTACCTCCTTGTATCACGCAGGAATGAGCTGGACCTGTTTGCCAATGTTGTTCGCTGTCGAACTATCCCTGGTGTGAAGACTAGATACTCTAATCTGGACTTTGTGGTCATCAGGGAACAGACAGAAGGGGAATACAGTGCACTGGAACATGAGGTAAGGGTGCCTTCAAGTCCTCACAAATCCCAGCAATGTTTTTACCAGTCCCAAGACGTGGTGAGAGGATTTACCCCCAACTATGCATCATACGATGCCACTTTATCCAAAGCTTCAGTTGCAACAAAGTCTTATGTAAATAAGATTATGTATTATATACTTTATTGCTGAAAGTCATACAAAATGTTTGCTGGCTTTGTTGGACAATGTCTCAATAATCTTAGGACTTTGTGGTAGAACTTGAAGTGCATTTTTGCAGCTCTATGGGACTTTTGTACCTTATGGCAAACAAATGTAGATTTAGTGGGATTTTTTAGCAGTCTTATCCTAAAGTCATTTTACAATTTAATATAAAGAATCGTTTACTAAATCCTAGTATTATAGTTTTATAGTTTTAAAAATATTATAGTTTTAAAGATATACTAATCTAAAACAGACATTTCTGCATGTTTTCATTATTTTTATTCTTGGATTATTAATCTTCTTTTTTTTAGAGTATACCTGGAGTTGTAGAATGTTTGAAGATCATAACGAGAGCCAAGTCAGAAAGGATTGCCAAGTTTGCCTTTGACTATGCCACAAAACATGATAGGAAGAAGGTCACTGCTGTTCACAAGGCTAACATCATGTGAGTAATGTTTGAAGAGCTCACCTCTGAATTGCATACATGTCTTTTGTTATCACGTTTGAGTTACATTTTATTCACATTTTTTGGTAACGAAGAATATGACAGCCCCCTAATCTATTAGATAATAATACAGGCAAGTCTCCATTAGTCGATATTCTAAGTGAATCTCAGACCAGACTGTGCAAAACATGTTTTCTCTCAGCCAAACCGATTTCTGTGATCCCAAAGAGACATGATTGTCAGCTAAATGCGTTTATATGAAAGTGCAATTTGAAATATTAACCAGTTGGCCATCCCTGAAAGCCAAAAATTGAGCCGAGGTTGAACAAAGTTTGGCAGAGATTTAGTAATCACATTTCCTATCGGTCCGTTAATGGTCTGTTATGACAATTATACTTTTGTTCAACTTGCTCTCATTTCTTTATTTTTGCATACTTGGTACATATGATCCTTGGGTAATACCACGTGTGTATCCATGAGGGTGATGGGGTCAAAGTTCATCTAGGATTTAACAGGTCAAATGCTATTTGGTCATATTCATCCTTTTTGTCTCACCCACCAGAGGTGAAGGCGAGACTTAAGGATCAAAATGTCATCCGTCGTCCGTCCGTCAGTCACAAACATTATGACACATAACTCCACAACCGTAAGTCACTTTTCAACCAAGCTTGGATGGTAGATGTACTTAGGAGATCTGCATGTTATGCTGCAGTCAGAGGTCACATGTTAAGGTCAAAGGTCATTTTTCAGGTCAATGTTTAAGTTTACATGCAAGACTCTTTGAAGTCACATTTCAATAAAACTTGGATGGTAGATGTACTTAAGGGACTAGAATGTTATGCTGCAGTCGGAGGTCACATGGTAAGGTCAAAGGTCATTTTTTTAAGTCAGCGTTAAAGTTTACATTCAAGACTCTTATGACAAATGTTATTCCTTACCAGTTATTTCACAATGAAGTTTTGATACAATTCTGTTGCATGCCCTCGCAAATCACGATATTTCTGGTTATTTTCATAAAGTGGGCGAGACACAAAATCGCTTTTGCCTTGTTTGAAGTTATTGTTCAGCTTGCTCTCATTTCTTTATTTCTGCATCAATTTTGATCAGGTTAAAATGATCCTTAGGTAATACCACATGTGTTTTGAAGGTGCGATCAAAAGTCATAGGGTCAAAAGGACAATTTTTTTTTCAACTTAGTCTCATTTCTGCATCAATTTTGTTCACACTTTAAGTACATATGATCCTTGGATACCACATGTGTCTTCATAAGGATGATGGGGTCAAAGGTCATCTAGGGTTAAAAAGATCAAGTGTTTATTTAAACTGCTCTCATTTCTTTAATTCTACATCAGTTTTGTAACTTACAAAAGGTACAAATGATCATTTGGTAGTATCACATGTGTGTTCATGACGATGATAGGTCGAAGGTCATCTAGAGGTCAAATGACATGAGGTGATGGCTATCCCTTTTCAAGTTTTGTTCAACTTGCTCTCATACCTTTATGTATGCATTTATCGTGTTTATACTCGGTACAAATTATCTTTGGGAACGACGTGTGTGTTCTTGAGGATGATACTTGGGTCAAAGATCATCCAGGAGTCAAAGGATTTTTTGACTTTTTATTGATCGTGAAATCAGGCGAGAGTCTTGGTTTGTGAACCACCTTGTTTATAAGCTAGGATGGTTATGAATTACTTTATGAATGACTGTTCTTTGGTGCCATTTGGATGTCTGCCCAGCCATCCGTCCTTCCCATTTTTGTCTCACCTGCATAGCAGAGTGAGACTATAGGCGCCGCTTTTCCGACGGCGACGGCGGCTGCGACGGCGGCGGCGTCAACACCAAATCTTAACCTGAGGTTAAGTTTTTGAAATGACAGCATAACTTAGAAAGTATATGGACCTAGTTCATGAAACTTGGCCATAAGGTTAATCAAGTATTACTGAACATCCTGCCTGAGTTTCATGTCACATGACCAAGGTCAAAGGTCATTTAGGGTCAATGAACTTAGACCATGTTGGGGGAATCAACATCAAAATCTTAACCTAAGGTTAAGTTTTTGAAATGTCATCATAACTTACAAAATATATGGACCTAGTTCATGAAACTTATACATAAGGTTAATCAAGTATCACTGAACATCCTGCTTGAGTTTCACATCACATGACCAAGGTCAAAGGTCATTTCGGGTCAATGAACTTTGGCCAAATTGGGGGTATCTGTTGAATTACCATCATAACTTTGAAAGTTTATGGATCTGATTCATGAAACTTGGACATAATAGTAATCAAGTATTACTGAACATCCTGTGCAAGTTTCAGGTCACATGATCAAGGTCAAAGGTCATTTAGGGTCAATGAACTTTGGCCAAATTGGGGTATTTGTTGAATTGCCATCATATCTCTATAAGTGTATTGGTCTAGTTCATAAAACGTGGAAATAAGAGTAACCAAGTATCACTGAACATCTTGTGCGAGTTATAGTAGTTTTCAAAATCAGCACTGCTGCTATATTGAATCGCGTGATGCAGGTGAGACGGCCAGAGGCATTCCACTTGTTGATAACTTAAGAACTGTTTAACGGATCAACTTGATATGTGGATCATGTATGCATAAAGAGTTACAATGATTTTATTAGTTTTGTCATTTGTGTCAAGGTAAAAGATCAAGCTCACAGATCCTTTTGAATTCATGAAAGCCTCTTATTTTAAATGAATAAAAATATATATATATGGAATATATTAGAAGTCATTATCTATAATGACAATAATATTTAATTAGATTAATATGATGGTTTTCACAATATCAGAGTTAAGTATGCAATATAGTTAATATCTGGCAATGGATGAGGCGGAAACTTCAAGCATGTGCAGTCGAGAATCTTTTCATAATTCTGGTATTACAGGAAGCTAAGTGATGGCCTATTCCTTGAGAGCTGTCGGCAGATCTCAACTCTCTACCCTAAGATAGAGTTTGAGGCCATGATCGTTGATAACACCTGTATGCAGCTGGTCTCCAATCCTCATCAGTTCGATGTCATGGTTACACCCAATCTCTATGGCAACATTGTTGATAACCTCGCTGCCGGTCTAGTGGGTGGTGCTGGAGTGGTTCCAGGAGAGAACTTCTCAAAAGATTATGCAATCTTTGAACCGGTGAGTCATGAGTGCTCTCATGTTATATATACCATGTAATGTAGTTGAACGAATAGTTCAGTAGTGTGATTATTTATGTCTGACCTCTTTTTTGTGGGACCCTTCTGAAATAATTATTTTTTCTAGTTCACATGAAATTTCATCAGTATTGCTCTCAAATTACCAGGGACTGAGCAGTTCATGAAAGAAGTAATAGAAAAAAATATGAAAGTTGAGATTCGGATATTGAAAATAAAAGGTTGATTGTTTAGGGGGAATTGCCCTTAACTTGTGTTGCTATTTTAATGGAAAGAGAAAAAAAATCATTCGATATTGTTATTATCTTTTTATAATCCTGAATAATGTTTTCTTTTTGTTGTTACTATAGTTTTTTCATTAAACTTTTGTATGTTATTTTCATTGCTTGCTATAATACGGTGCTATATTGGTTTTTTTTTTTTACATACATGAAAGATTTACCTTGTTCATACAGAAATGCCATTGTAAATTTCAGACCCTTGAAAGTGTTATAGGTCTCTATATCACAAAACAATGGTGAGTTCAGCCTGTTTTCTTGATTATAGATGTCTCTGTTACTACCTTCTGTTATATGAAAGAAATATGTGCTTATGTAAATTATGCAGGGAGCAAGACACACCTTTTCTCAAGCTGTTGGTCGAAGCATTGCCAACCCTACCTGTATGTTACTGACTGCTGCCAACATGCTCAAACATCTCAAGTAAGTCTTGCTCATATATACCTGTTTTCATAAAATTTATCATAACAAAACGGACTAAAGCTCCTGAAACCATTCAATGTGATTGGCTGATGGTAAATTGAAACATGACCCAGACGCAACAAAGCTCAACAATATTTTCATACTGATTATAACACTAGTACTGTTCATTGATTAGTATTCCCACAACAGTTAACAGGAGACTAACGTAGATCACACTTTTGTGGAGAGTCATTTGTCATCTCATCCATCAAGAACAAATAATTTTTATCATATGGTAGTAAGTTATTCAAAAAAATATTTTTATGATGAAATGGTGAATTTAAAAATACACAAATTTATGAGCATCTATTTTAATGCAAGTTTTGAACCACGGTTCAATTGCGTGTATCGTTTTGGCAAAGAGATTGCATAATTTGACCTAGAGAGGGCGACATTTAAGCAAGCAAGCTTGAGCTCCCAAATCATCTGCATCGCAAGAATTTGTTCCAAAGCAATGTGATCATTTTTTTTTTAAAGTCGTAGATCGGTATTTAAATTATGATTTTGGTTGAAATATAAATTGCTTTTGCTGTTTGATTGGTGAGTGTTTAGATCTGTTTAGTTTTTGTCTCGCCCACCAGAGGTGAAGGCGAGACTTAAAGATCCAAATGTCGTCCGTCCGTCACAAACCTAATGACACGTTACTCCACAACCATAAGTCGCTTTCAACCAAACTTGGATGGTAGATGGACTTGGGGGACCTGCATGTTATGCTGTAGTCGGAGGTCACACGGTAAGGTCAAAGGTCATTTTCAGGTCAACATTAAAGTTTACATGCAAGACTCTTATGACACCTAACTCCGCAACCGTAAGTCACTTTTCAACCAAACTTGGATGGTAGATGGACTTGGGGGACCTGCATGTTAGGCTGCAGTCAGAGGTCACATGGTAAGGGCAAAGGTCATTTTCAGATCAACGTTAAAGTTTACATGCAAGACTCTCTTATGACACCTGACTCCGCAACCGGAAGTCACTTTTCAACAAAACTTGGATGGTAGATGTACTTAGGCAACCTGTATGTTATGTATGTCAAAGGTCATTTTCAGGTCAACATTAAAGTTTACGTGCAAGGCTCTTATGACAAGTGTTATTCCATCCCAGTCATTTCACAATGAAGTTTCGATTCTGTTGTGTGGGCGAGACACAAAATCGCTTTTGCCATGTTAAGAAGACGTAGGGTCGATCGCCCAGGTTTGTTGATTTGTCCCATGCACTTTGAATAGCTGTAATCCCCTCAGTCCTTACCCGGTGCTCAGCCGTCTATACCAGGCCAGTAGCGCCTCCGTTTTGCCTTCCCCGATATCTGCCCCGCATAGAAAAGTTGCGCTAAATGTCACAAAAGCTCATGATTGGATCAAAACAATGCTGAATTACGCCGCTTTAGAGCTACAATTATGATCAGAAAATACAATTTCGTCGCTGAGATGTTAATATAAAACCATTCACAGATGGGAAGAAGGAAGTGACTTTGTTATTATGGAGTGAGCAGCGCGAATTCAAGAACCCGTGAATATATTTTGAAGCCGTCAAGTGCGAAAAATTAATCCCGCGAAAATAACAGCGTTTACAGTATTTTTATTTTGAAAGTAAAGTGATTTTATTTCTCTTCTTTGCAGCCTTGAAGTGTATGCCAAGACAATGACTGATGCTATTGAGAGAGTCATCAAGGGTGGAAAAGTAAGTTTGTTTGCTCTTAAGCACATTTCACTCTATGCTAGTGGTCTGCAATGCAACTCATATTGGGAGGAAATAAATGATGATAATTAGAGCAATAATGCACTTCTATCTGCCACATTGGTAGGACGGACAGATGCACAGACAGGCAAACAACCTCAGAACTTAGTGTATCCAGCACCTCATGTGGTGGGCACAAAAAATTGTAATCATTATTAAGGTCCGGGTTAGATTTATTAAAATAATTATAACAGCAATGTTTAGCTCTGGTATTAGACAGAAAAATCAGTCTACATGTATTTCTGTCAGGATATTCTCTGCTGAGACGCGGCATGCCTTCCCTCCATAGACCGAAGTATCCCAAATGCACCGCAGTATTGGTGGTAGACATGATGCCATCATGGCGCATTCTTATGTTCAAGCTGCATTAGAAAATAATGATGATGCAACCCTTTCTGTTTGGAATAAAACTTTTGTATTTTACATCACATATGGTTTATCCATAAGAAGTTTTCATTCAAACGCTTTGTTTATCCCATTAAAAGTGGGATTTAACCCTAACTAGGCCAGGCTTTTTTGGCTGTTCTGTGGCCGAGGAGGGGGGGGGTTGATTCAACCTCCCCCTGAGATCTCGGCCGCCGATCGCGCGAGCGCCGCAAAAATTTGCACGCTTGTCGTGTGCGATGTAATCTACAAGGCTGTATGGTAAAATTTTCCAAAATAATGAGATTTTATTTTATATGAATTAATTATGCTAATTTATACATAAATCATACTTTTTGCTCTTATTCACTAAATAAAGCTCCTAGAATGCTAATTTTTTGTAAAAATATTCTTCGTAGCATTCTTAACAATTGCAATTGAAAAAAACTTCGGGTTTGGAAATCAATTTCTTATGTATTTTATGGTTTTATGAATTTCTTTGTTTTTCAACCTTTTGTTTTTCTTTGTTTTTTTCAAAAGATGCGCGAAAACTTAAAAGTATAAATTCTGCAAGTGGCGCAGTCAAAAAATTTCGCGCGGCGGAATGATTGCAGAAAATGTTTAGGGTTAAGCAGTAATTGAAATGGGTGAGGCAGCTCACCCTTTTCCCTATATACATGTATGCTGTAGTTAAGTGTTGCGCGAATCACCACCATTACTTGTCCTATGGGAGTCTTCCGTCTGTGTAGGAGGAGAGCTGAGAAAAATCAGAAAATGTTGTGGAACTCCTCCAGAACAGCAGATTTTTCAGTCTACTCCCGTAATATACCTGTTTCTACTGATGTGGCAACCAGACATGCTCAGCTATGTTCAATTAAAGGGATACCCTGCCCTGTGGTTAAACAACATACTGTTGAAAAGTAGAAAAGCATGTTATTACTTTGTGGAAAATAGGTACAATAGGGTCATCCCACCTTTCATGACTCCACCCATCATAGGTGTTGCTTTTGGCTTATCCAGTTTTCATACTTATTCCATAAATAAATGCGTTGTCCTTGCTTTGCTTTTTAATAGTTTTATTGTTTTGCTCTTGACTATCAGGTTCGAACTCAAGATCTCGGTGGCTATGCAACAACCCATGAATTCACAAATGCAGTCATCAGCAACATGAGATAGACGGCCATGTTCTTACTTGCCATTTTCTAAGGAGATTTCAAAGACTTGAAGAAATCAACATATATCTCAGTATTTATTTGAATAGAAAGATTCATTTTTACTGTTGCAGAAGAGTATTATATCATATTGATGACAAATGGTGTTTAAGTGCGAATGAGAATTCTACCTAAATGAATTTCATACACACGATGAAGTCTGAATATTCTGGTCAACAAAACTGTTTTGTTCTGAAAGATGCTCTCCTCCAACAAGAAATCATATACATTTTTTTGTGTGTGCCAAATATGAAAAAAAATACCTGTACTGTGATGTGTCTGTCTGGCACAAATTGACTTCAAATTCAAATTTAGTTGTGGGGAAAATGTACATGGTAGAATTCACAAAGGTAGATTTAAAAAGTTGGTTTTGATATTGTTGTTTGAAACCAGGATTTATACAGATTTCTTTCTAAAACTTAGGCTGAGTATGTTAGAAGAAGGCTTATAGTAAATGCATGCTTGATGCTGTGGTTGGAGTGTTTATTCAGATTAGTTGAAGGAAGCAGTAGACATACTTATCCGGCTTTATAGGCTTATTAAATTAAGATTAGGCTTAAACCATAGCAACAACATAACTTCTGAGACAGAAGCATGATTGGATCTTTTCAAAGTTCTTGTTAAATGGGAATCCAGCCTTGGTCATAAAATATTGTGTTGGAAAAGATTTAAAAAAAAAAAAAGAATGGTGAAAGTTTGAAAGAAATTGGACAAGCAATAAGAAAGTTATGGCTGCTTTAAAATTGAGATCCCTAAGACTGTAGATTTCAAATTGTCAACTGGGTATTAAGTAAATTATGACAATAGGGGCAAGGGCAACTTTCCCATAGGCCATGTACTTTATTATCAGGGATTTGTGGTTTTCTCTGTAGTACCCTTTCTCCTGGGGCAGTAATCTAAATATAACCCATGTGGTATATTAAAAAAAATTTCATGAAAGAAAAATATAATTTGAAGTAAAACCTTTAAAAAAATGACATTTTAGCCATTTTATGTATTGGAGTACATAGAAGAGTAGTTTTTGCCTTACATCACTATGACATCACATATGTGGCCAATTTGAAGTCTTCCATGGGTACAATGATTACCAATATCTACAACTTTCAAAATTTCATAACTTTCTTATCGTTTGTCGGACATTGTTCAGACTTTCATCTATCAACTTGTCTGATTTTTCTTTTTCATCTAAAAGCAAGTTTTTCTTTGGGTTAAATTCCACTTTTTATTGAAACATACTTAATCTTTACAATGAAATATGTATAGACCATGGTTTCAAACCAGTTTCATCTGTGAATCTTGGGCCTAAGTTATACCTATAATTTCCATATTTTCCAGATCTCATCAATATGAAAAAATGAAACCGTAACCCTTATATATACGCACAAACTTATTCTCTTATCTCCTACATATAAATTAGCCTCTCTTTTGTACTATTTCTGTGTGTGATTTGCATGCAATTTTAACCAATGTATGAAAATAGATGGAGGCATGTATTTAATTCAATTTATTTATGACCTGTTTTAATTTTGATAGATTCTGATAGATATTCATTTTGTTGCGATGTTTCTTCAGTTCTTCAGAGTGTTCTTGTTGGTGTTATCTGGAGATAATATATGTACTCAATAATGATTGAAACACATTGATACAACATAAATTTTCATTAATAGCTAGTCTTACATACAGAGTATGACAAATGCTGATGATGATGATCTATCATTTGACCAGTTATTTATTTGATTAGTTTTAATAGCTAGTTCTGGTCATGTTCTTGAGACGAGGTTTATCAAATAAACAAGGATCAACATCACCATCTTACCAGACCTGTATCACTTTGCTAGGGTGTCATAATGATAAACACATTAGGCTGCACTTTGGATGTGTATATTGATACACTTTGAAATGATACTGGACCAATACTGATAGTTTCACCCTGCTTGTTCCCATAATACGGGAAATATCTACATTTTGGTTTCATATTTCATGAGGCTGGAGGCCGAATGGAATATGGAACCAGGACGTAGATATTTCCTATATTTCATAATAACAAGCAGGGTATAACAATTTGACCTCTCCAAGTGTATCCTTATAATTATTGCAGAATAAGGGAAATCACCAGAATAGAACTAAAAAACTGCAAACTCTGTGTTTTGAAAAAAAAAGAAAATCATTTATGACATCACACAATGATCACAGTAAAAAGAATAATGTGCATTTTGCCACTAAAACTGATGCAAAAAATGGTTTTGTGCAGCGCGATGCTTGAATACGCATGTAATACGGTCTCATATTATGTGGTTGAAATCAGCACTGGGCATGCACGTAACAATGAAAACAATATTAAAACAACAACAGATGAACATCCAACAGGTAATACGGGCTCATATTGCTCTTTCTTGACAAAGTAAATGGGTTTTTCTCACAAACAAATTGGCCAATCAGATTCCCGAATTAATGAAAAAAATTGCCCACTAAGAGATAAAATGGTGTATCATGCAAGTGTCCTTATTTTAATACCTTCAATTAAATCTGCAGTCATCTGGACATATGAAAGAAAAGTAGTCGTGGGGGGGGGGGGCACATTCCAGTAGATTTAGCAATCAATCCCAAGTCAACTTTTGTCAAGTTGTGATTGATAACTGTTCTACTTCTCTTGTAACAGAATGAATGAATGGAACAGCTATTGTTGAGATAGATGTCTGGTTTTTTGCATCAGAATATCTTTTGTTAAAATTTGATCTCATTATTGCAAATTTGCAATCAATATCAATGAAACTTCCTGTCAGTCTTTGTAAAGTCATTGTCAATGTTTTCTTATTTATTTTGTGTAAAATATCTTGTTGAAGATGATATATACAAATTTTATTGCATCATCAGATGATGAGGATATCTCCTTGGTGCTGAATAAAAAAATGTTATTCATTAAAAAATAATTGAGGTGAAATTGTCGAGATTAGTGTTGAGTGATTGAAAACTTTTAATTTTTTTATTTTTTATTTGGACTTTGAAATAATCATTGATTATGATGATGATATTTAAAAATGATTTGCTTCCCAATTTCTGGGGAAGTATCTAAAGTTGCAAAAGAAGCTTATAGGGGAAACGACGATGATCGGGGGGGGTAAGGTGAGAGAAGGGGAGACTGGAGAGAGATGAGGGAGGGAAAAGGAGGGAGAGAAGAAAAAGAAAGAGAGAGGGGGTGCTTTAGAACAAGAGAGATATTTATTGTGAATAAGAGGAAAGAATATAATTTAGGAAAGAAATACTATAGGGAGGAAAGAGGATAGTGATGAAAGAAAGGGGTCGGTAGAAAAGGGTAATGACTAAGGGTGAAGGGCAGGGAAGAATTTTCTATTTAAAAAAATATGATAATGATATCATCATATCATTATTATCGCTATCATTATTGTCAATAATATTGTAATTACTTAAGAGTGAAATGGCAGGGAAGGGGCTGGGTGAGAAGATGATGAAAACAAGGCCCAAAACAAGTCGTAGAGAAAGAAAAAAAAAAATAATGTATACTATTAGAGAAAGTGGGAAAGATTTAATGAAGGTGATAAAGAAGTCAGATGGAATGGGGAATTCTCTGTCTCCTTTCTAGACTTCAACCATCATCTTCAACCACCCCTCTCTATCTTTTCACTGCCCTTTATACCCATTCCTCAATGATTGTAACCATCCCAGCAATTCTCTTCCCAGACGCCCATCCTCGATATCCTATTAAAAGAATTCCTCCCTTTCTCCACCAATCTTTCTTTTCTCTAAACTCTTTGTCCTATATCGATGGCCCAACCCCTCCCCCTATATTCTCTTCCATCTCGTCCACTGTCGTCTCACATCCCCAATCACTAACCCCCCCCCCCCCCCCCTTCTGGACTCGAGTCTCCGATTGCATTGACCCGAAGTACTTTCCTTGTCATAGCTAGCTACCACCGTCTGGACATGAAGTGACATTATAAATCGAAACGCTTTACAAGTGTGAAAACGGAAAACGAGTCTAATGAATAGAAAAGCAATGAATAGCAACGCAATCCACCTCAGACTGATCACCTGTCACTTGCTTTGACACGCATCTGCAGCTGAACAATATACGCATAGCGAAATTGAGAATTGATACATCAACCATACCGGAACGTACAGAAGTCCTACATTGGAATACCGGCAAATCTCCATAGAATAAGCGATGGGAATGGAACTTCTCGGTTGCCTTTGCCGACCTCTTGAATTCCTTCGATACGATCGTCTTTTTACCAGGCTACTTCGTTACAAGGAATAAATGATCTAATTAATGCCATGGTTTAGCCGCAGCGCCACAGCTAGACTTGACAGTAAGTATTGACAAGGACTTCATTGAAATCAGATAATTAGAAATAGGGATGCAGATTTGTTTCCATGGTTATGTATATGGCTTGGCTAAATTGGCTTTCGTAATGTAGAGGGATGCCTATATATATCTGTCAAAGAGTGATGAAGAAATGGACAAACTGTAAATTGTTATCAGTCAAGTACCAGAACCTGTAAGTTTTTTTTTTTATCTTGATATCAATAAAAAACTGTGCTGAATGCTTCATGTTCTATTAGTTAAAGGGTAATGAAACCTTTGGAACAAGAATAAAGAACAAAGAAAGTTTGAGAAAAATCGCATGAATATATAATGACAAAGTTATGAGCATTTGAATATTGCAATCACTAATGCTATGGAGATGATCCTCCTATTGGCAATGCGAAAAGGATGTGTGATGTACACATGTGAATAACTTTCCCTTTGATGGGATTATAAAATACCCACAAAATTTCTCTTTTTGCTTTTTCTTATTGTGATACAAACTCTTTATCCGTGGTGTATTCTTTAAAAATCTGTATTACATGCTCTCCTCTAGACAGAACACATTATCTACTGATAGATGTGATAAAAGAGGCAATTTAAGTGAAATATATACTAAAGTAATAGGGAGAGTTGTTCACAGGTGACATCACACATCTATGTCGCATTGCCAATTTGAGGATCTCCATAGCATTAGTGATCACAATATATTCAAATGCTCATAACTTTCTCATTATTTGTCCGCTTTTTCTCAAACTTTCGTTGATCTGTTTCTTTGATTTTTCTGTTTTCCCACAAACTATCTTGTTCCAAAGGTTTCATTCTCCTTTAATGATTTATGTATTATGGGATGAGGGCCTTTGCTCTGGGGCTGGCCTGGATTTTCAAAACAAAAATTGTGCATGAAATTGATAAAAAAAGAATTGTGACTATTTGTGCTTGAATATATGAATGAAATACATCAATTGAATGATCACATAGTTCCTGAAATTGTCATTTTTGTAGGATAAACAACTCATCCGGGCATATAAAAATTGCAACATGAATTGATTAAAAAGCTAATTAAGGCATGCACACATCACAGAAATTCAAATTTCCATTTACTCAAATGATGAGCTCATATAAAGATAAAAATCATATTAATCATAAGGAATATTAATTGATTGATATCAGCCTGATATCATTTTCATATCCACCATTCACAAAAGGAAAACATACTTTGCCAGCTATGTATGAATGATCAGAATGGAAAAATACCATAATTAAACAATTCACAAATTGGGCAAAATTGTAAAAATATGAAACAATTTCATATTTGAATTTTTTATGAATGACATTATTTTTTAAGATGTAGTCTGAAGTAAAAATGAATGATTTCAAAGTAACATGATTTTGCAATGGAGGTATGATGATAAATGCTGTATGAAATACATTGCTCACCTATATGAGTCTATCATTTGTTGCCCTATTTATAGGCCATGATAAAAGTGTAGGGAACTAGTTTGTACATTATTCAAGTTTATTGCAGTTTTGTTTGTTCATCCAGTTTTAGTTACAAGTTCATTGCTTTTAAGCCAGAGTTTACAGAGTTATTTAACCCCTCTCTCATTTTCAGGACATTTCTCTACTCCAAAATAACCCTAATTTACTTTCCCCTTTTCTTCAGTCTCCATCAGCATTCTTACCTGTTATCCTCATTTATCTTTGTTATCCCCATCTCCTTTGTTACCCTCATCCATCCTTCATTCCTTGCATCCCACACTTGACCATTCTTTTATATCAAATTCCTTTATCTCTTGGCCCTCTCTTCAGGTATGTTAATTACTCCCCTCCTCTCTCTTGGTTGACTGAATCATGAATATTTATGCATAGAGCTACATGTATGTAATAGCTCTATGATTTATGTTGTAAGACTCCTTATGTGTGATTGGTTCTTATTCATGATGATGCATTACTTCTGTTATTGCCATCTTCCAAGTTAATTTGAATATGTATTGAAATCTAGTACCTTGTGCAAAGAAAGCCTAGAGAAGAAATGAAGAATAAATTATGCCCTGCCAAGCTACATGTAAGGCAGTTGAGCACAGACCTTCAAACCAGCAACATCTACCTCTTCATCTGTTCTTGTTCTGTGTTGGAAGAACCCGCGTATGAACAAACAAGAAAATTTTGGCTTTTTAAAAGTTGTTACAATTGGTAATCACTGTACCTATGGAGACTTCCAATTGCTCTTACATTTTTTAAGTGATGTAAAGCAAGGACTACTCTCCGATTTACTCTATTAATGGCAAATTTTTTTTTTATAAAGTTTTTAAATAATTTTTTTCTTTTATGAGGACATAATAACAATAAATGCTAATTATATTTTGATATTAAGGAGAAAACCACAAATCCTTGATAAGTACATGGCCTATATATATGGGAAAGTTATTCCTACCACTTGTCATAATTTACTTACCCTGTTGCCAATTTTAAATTTAAAACAGCCATAACTTTTTATTGCTTCCTCAATTTCTTTTAAACTGTCACCATTCTGTTTTACTAATTTTTATCCACAATCACACAACATTTTATGACCAATGTTGTATTCCCTTTTAACTATGTGAGATCCGTCAATGTTTCAGAATGAGGAACCCATCCTAATGGAAACTGACATGGGTTTGATAATTGGATGCAAGAACTCGTAGACCCTCATAAAATGGCTACCAAGAAACCCCCGGATCCCTTTCCTCGACCCAAAGGAGGAGCAGCTGGAGCCTCTCTCAGCTCCACCTTGCTGACAGACAGACCCGGAAGTCTTCAGCTCAAAATGGATGAAATGAAGGAGCACATCACAAAACTTAAAAAGGAACTGGAGACGGAGAGGATGTCCTCCAAGAGACTCAAGCGTGACAAGATGATGGAGCTGCGCAACATCCGTTGCGAAGAGCAGAAGAAATCTGCTGAAGCCCTGGCAACCCTCAGGCTCAAGCTGGAGACAGAGAAGGTGAAGGAGCTGGAGACTTTGAGGGAATCTCTTCTGAAGCAGATGTTTTCTGAGAGGAGTAAATTGTTAAAAGAGAAGGATGCTTCCATGAAGAGTCAGTCTGGACAGCAAAGGGAGATGGATGCAGTCCTACAGAAATCAAAGAATCAGTACTTGATAGAAGCTAAAGAAGAAGCCAAGAAGCTGCATGAGGCAGAAAGAACCCGCTTCCTAAATGAGACATCTGAATTCAGGAGAATTAAGAAGAAATTAGAAGCAGAACTTGAACATGCGGTGGCAGCAAACAGAAAAAATGGTAGCGAGCTTCGGAGAATTTCAGAGGAACATTCAAGAGAGCTAGACCAGCTGAAAAGAGAGGCTAGGAGGGACATCATTCATTTGGTAAGTGCATTCTGAATGTTTGATATCAAAGGAGGGTTAGTCTCAGAACTTTTTCTGTAAGCTTCTTGTTGCTTGTTTCAGTAATCTCAATGAAAGCAGCCCTCTTGAAGGCAAGCTATGGGGTGTGAGACATACCATGTACCGATGGAGGTGATAATTAGGTGTGGATGTGTCATGTGCTTTTTTTCCCTTAAATATATATACAAGGTATATAGGGCCATAGTAAGTGGCAACTGAAATAAATAGTATTACTGAAAATAGCAGCCAAATTAAAGGCTTAATTACATTCAAATTACAATAAAAACATGCAACATACTATTGTATAAAAATATAGACCGTTTCATGTAAGTTGTCAGCACTGAGAAGTTGTCTTTCTCCGACAGTTACCATAGTAACAGTCAGAGGCCAGTGCCTTTCAGCCAATACAAACCAATGATTTAACTGAAATTATCAGCACTGACAATTTTGTCAGTGCTGACAACTTTCATGAAACACCCACCTGATTATAAGAAAATATATGGATTATTTACAGATGAATTAATTTGTTAAAGTCTTATGTTTGTGGCATATGAATGATGTTTTTCAATTTACTTTGGTGTATATGTCATGAAAATGATAAATCTTTTATGAATATTCATTGACCACGTTTGTTATTATTCTTACTAGTTGTAGAAATGTTTTTCAGAGCAAACTTGAGAAAAAAATACATGTAAGAGAACTAGGGAAGAGCAGGACATATCTTCCACGCCAAAGAACCCATACTATTGCACCTCTCTCCTTAAAAATGAATGGCTTATCATTCTGTAATCAGCTTAGAAATGTAGATGTACAAGTGTTTGCTGAAGAAACACAGTAACTGTACACCACTTGGTGTTTTATTTGTTTGCAATTTGCATTTGAAAAGAGAAACTTGTTCCAGTTTGCATGTACAAGAAAGTTTGGCTTTGGCTTCTTGTTTCATGGAATATTGTGTGCCAAAGGATTAGTAAACCTTGCTCCTGCTCATAAAGACAGTAAGTTCATGGGGAAAACTTTGCAACCAGTGTTGTCTTATAGGTAGGCAAATCAATCAAAAATCCAGTAGTTCCCTATAAAGTCCATTGAATATTTGATTGTTAAGTGTTCTATTGTCAGCTACTGTGCATGCATGGAGTAGTCTTTTGTGTGTTATTGAAAAGACTTCCATCACCCCTACATCTCCAATCTTTGTATTTGGAGAAATAGATGGGGATCAAAGGAATGGGTCAGGTTGAAGGATCTACCAATGCAGAGCTGCCAAGTAGTACGATTTTTCCATATTTAGTATGTTTTTGCAACCAAAATACGGCAGTACGTTTTTTCTTTAAAAAATATATTTTTTTTTTAATACAAAATCGACATTTATTGAGAAAAATCATCTCAATTTCATAAAACGTACACAAATATGGTTATTAGATCAATGTAATTTCAGGTAACTTCTTTTTTTTTCAATCATTTTGTAAAAACCAGGGTGAGATATACACAAGTTTCAATGTTTTTTTTTTTTTCATCTGCAAGAGCAGTGCACATTTTAGCTTGCATGCAGCTTGAGCGCCGTGATGGGCGAGTGCGTCAAGCATTTTATTATGAAATACACTTTTTTGGGGAAAAAATACAAAATATTTATCTCACACGGTAAAAATACTGATTTTTTGTCAAAATACTGATTTTGGGGATAAGAATACTGAAAATGCAAAATACAACTTGGCAGCTCTGCTAATGGTTATAGGAGTAGTCAATCTATTATTGATTTTTGAAGTGCTTTAATTGGGTTAGCTAGTTAAAGTTGTGGAAAATCATAACAAGTTTACTGTAGCAGATGTTTAAAAGCATAACAAATTTGTTATGGGTATGGTGAGAGATATAGGCTAGTTATTTGAATTGAATGTCCTTCAAAATTGATTGCACCAGACAACTCTAGTTTCCTATAAATTCATATTTGGAATAGTTTGTTGTAATTTCATGACTTTATTTAAAAGTATTCAATGCATGGCTTTTTGCACTCGATGGTCACTGTTTGTAGTCATTGGAAATTAAAAGAGTTCACAATTTTATGATAAAAAAAGTGAGATATTTCATTTTCACTGACTGAAAATAAGAGCCATTGACTCGACTACGAAAATATGTTATATACCGTAGGCCTACCATTTTTGGTTGAGATTTTTGAATAAAATATGAATCAAGGTAATACACTGTAGGTACATGGTATTATATCTAGTGTTTCTCTCTGACCAGCATGCACAAGTGCAGAACTAAGACTTCGCTCCTCAATCTGAGATTGGAGTACCTCATGCCTATCACGATCAAATTCATATTGTGCTGATCTATATTGACATTTCCATATCAGCAGGTGTGCTTCTCATAGAACGTATACCCCTGCTGATCCATGACCAAGCCAGAATGCTGTAACCATGTTAAACAAGATCCTTAGCAACCACCATGACCCCATGACCTTCTATTGTAATTTGATAGTGTAAACATAGAGCACTTGAGGGCTTGAAATCTTCCAGAGGAGATAGCACTTGGCATTGGATTTTACCTTCTCTTTTGTTTCTTTTCCTTTTCCCTATTTGAATCCGGACATGGTTATCCATTATTTATTTATATTTCCTTATTAATAAGTATTTAAAGGACAAGTCCACCCCAACTAAAAGTTGATTTGAATAAAAAGAGAAAAATCCAACAAGCACAATTCACAACACTGTTATTTCATTAAAATCGGATAAGAAAGTTATGACATTTGTAAGTTTCGTTTAATTTCACAAAGTAGTTATATACACATCCTGGACAGTATGCAAATGAGGGAACTGATGACATCACTCATTCACTATTTCTTTTGTATTTTATTATGTGAAATATGAAATATTCTAATTTTCTCCTCATTGTCCTGTGAAACAAAGTTTTATTTTGCCCTGAACATGTGGAATTAGAATTGTTTAACATTTTATGCTTCAGTCAAGTTAGTCCTTATTGTCAAATCTGTAAAAGTTGAAATATTGTATGATTCAAACAATAAAAAACAAAAGAAATAGTGAGTGAGGGACATAATTGATTCTTTTATTTGCATGTGAATAAATTGTGCATTTATAACTATTTTGTTGAAAATAAGCAAAACTTAAAAATGTCATAATTTCTTATTTTACATCTGATTTTGATGAAATCTTCAGCAATACGCTTGTTTTATTTTTCTCTATT
Source organism: Lytechinus pictus (assembly GCF_037042905.1). NCBI lineage: Eukaryota > Metazoa > Echinodermata > Echinoidea > Temnopleuroida > Toxopneustidae > Lytechinus > Lytechinus pictus. The sequence continues at coordinate 31,790,179 of NC_087256.1, read as the reverse complement.
GATTCAATCAACATTTTTTCTGAGGTAGACTTGACCTTTATGTTTTATAGCGGCACAGGCTGAAGGATGATTACAAATCAAAATAACAGAATTATAATGATCGAATTTGCAATAGGAATCTAAATTATGAGAACACTATGTACTAAAGATGGGATATTTGGTATATATTGAAGTCTGATATAACACTTTGCATGTAGTTTAGATGGTAAATATTGCTTTTAAAAATAGGCCCTAGCTAAACCAAAATGGCCTAGGTAGATAAACCTCACCTCACTGCAGGTATTGCATTCCCTCATTGAATGAATAGTGAACAATATATAACCTTTTGACAGTGTTAATTTTGTTCTTCTGAAATCATTTTTTGTGGTTGATGTGTTGAATTGACATGCAATGAAGTGTGAATGCTTCTGTATAGAATTGAAATAACCATGGTAAACAAGGTCCTTAGCAACTGACAGTGACCCCCATATGACATTGTTGTGCATGATAGCCAAATAGAATTAAAGGTCAAGTCCACCCAAGAAAAATGTTGATTTGAATAAATAGAGAAAAATAAAACTAGCACAACACTGAGAATTTCATCAAAATCGGATGTAAAATAAGAAAGTTATTACATTTTAAAGTTTCGCTTATTTTTCACAAAACAGTGATATGCACAACTAGGTGAGTCAGTCGATGATGTCCATCATCTCACTATTTATTTTGTTTTTCCTTGTTTGAATTATACAATATTTCAGTTTTTACAAATTTGACAATACGGACCAACTTGACTTAACCATATAGTATTAAACAATGGTAATTCCACATGTTCGGGAGGAATTAATCGTTGTTTTACTTGGCAATGAGGAGAAAATTAGAATATTTTATATTTCATGTAATCAAATACAAAAGATATAGTGAGTGGATGACGTCATCAGTCTCCTCATTTGCATACAGACCAGGATGTGCATATAACTGTTTTGTGAAATTAAGCAAAACTTTAAAATGTCATAACTTTCTTATTTTACATCCGATTTTGATGAATTTTTCAGTGTTATGTTTGTTGGATTTTTCTTTGTTTATTCAAATCAACTTTTTGTTGGAGTGGACTTGTCTTTTAAGGTGTTTTTTCAACTTCTGTCATCTTTAGAAAGTATACTGATGAATCATCCTTTTGATACAAGTGTGAAGGAAAAAAATTATGGAAATATCATAAATGCACCAAGATGAAATTTGTGGTTAAATTAGTCCAAAATATAGAGTAGTAACAAGCATGGAGTAAGAAGAGTAATAAGAGTATGGTATTTTTAATAAGCAAAACTAAGAAAGATAACTAGGGTTATACAATGCTCACTGAAGTTCGATTGCTCTGAACAATATTTCACCAGTTGAGTTAAATAGTGTTTGTGGACCTGTTTGACACTTGAATTGATATTTTTGCTCTAAAATGGTGATTTGATGATTTGCATTAGGACTGCAAAGTCTGTAAAAAATAATATTGAGCAATTCATATCTCGTAATCTGAAAGATTAAATTATTCATTTATTTTCTGCATTTATATCTAGCATTTAGTATATTTTTTTAATAGAACAGTTAATCTTTTCTGTTTTTTTTGTATTGTTTGAAAAGAACCAAGAAATACATTGGCCTATATTAACCATTGAAAAATGTGAAAAAAATATAGTCTAATTTCTAAAACTATCTGTTCCATCAATAGTTTATGTAAACTTTGCATCTCAAGATAACAAATCCTTTGTAAAGGAATTTGTCAAGCCATGAACTTTGAATTTCTTAAATGCACTTTGATCAAAGTACAAAAGATCAACAAAGTGTTCGACTGAAGCTATAACTGCCTATGTTTGTTTACTGGAATCACAGACCACCTTGATTGCTTGTATTTGATATAATTTTGTGTGAGTATTTCATTTTTGACCTGCTATTATTTACCTCTTTGAGATATAAATTGTTACTTTTAAAACAGTTTGTGATTTTTCATGCAGATTGAATAAAAATGTATACTATATAGTTTTTAGATTTATAATTAGTGAAGCTGTAAATTTTTTTTTAATGCAGCATATATGTGTGTGCTTATGTACATTGAGTACATGTAAAGACACATAATATTGTGTCTTTAACAAGTTGTGCACAAGCTTAATAAGGTACAATGCAACCCTTTGTTTTTTCGAAACATGCATGTACTTTAGTATTTCATGAAATTCCTGAAATTTCTAAAGCTATATTCAGCAATCACTGCCTAGCTTCCACCAAGATGCCCAAATGATTCTGGTTAACCTTAATTTGATTAAAATTAATTGCAATGAATTGATTTAGGAAGTATTGGAGAAGAGAATATTCATACACCAAAATCAGTATGGATGTTGTGTTTTATGGTATTTTCTAATTGGGGGATTTAAGAATGCTTAACAAAAGATGCACTGACATAGCACCAACTTGCTCATTGTGTAAACCAGGTATTTCATGAAATTCCTGAAATTTCTGAAGCTATATTCAGCAATCACTGCCTAGCTTCCACCAAGATGCCCAAATGATTTTGGTTAACCTTAATTTGATTAAAATTATAATTGCAATGAATTGATTCAGGAAGTATTGTTTGGAGAAGAGAATATTCATACACCAAAATCAGTATGGATGTTGTGTTTTATGGTATATTCTAATTGGGGGATTTAAGAATGCTTAACAAAAGATGTACTGACATAGCAATAACTTGCTCATTGTGTAAACCAGTTAAGTGATATTGATCTCCTTTTGAAGTCTCCCAGTTATGGCTGCCATAAGTAATAGTCAGACTCATGTCTCATAATGTAATGAAATTTCACTATATCTTTATTCCAACCATATAGGTGGAAGAGTTAAAAAGCAAACAGCGTGTGATTGCTGAATTGGAGAAAGAGCTAGGACAGCAGGCAGGCTATGCTTTCAAGCTCCAGGCGGAGAAAGACACCCTCGGACAGGAGCTCAAGCTAGCCAAGATGGCTGACACCTGGGAGAAGAGGAGTCCATCTGTGAGCAGGAGTACAGCTCCCTCACCAGATAGCAATAAAAATCAAGTGAGTTTAATTGTTAAAGGTCAAGTCCACCCCAGAAAAATGTTGATTTGAATAAATAGAGAAAAATCAAACTAGCAAAACGCTGAAAATTTCATCAAAATCGGATGTAAAATAAGAAAGTTATGACATTTTGAAATTTCGTTTAATTCCACAAAACAGTTATATGCACATCCTGGTCGGTATGCAAATGAGGGGACTGATGACATCACCCACTCACTATTTCTTTTGTATTTTATTATATAAAATATTTCAATTTTCTCCTTATTGTCATGAGAAACAAGGTTTTAATTCTCCCTGAACATGTGGAATTATTTAAACATTTTGTGGTTCAACCAAGAGGGACATTATTGTCAAATCTGTGAAAATTGAAATATTGTACATTTCAAACAATAAAAAACAAAATAAATAGTGAGTGAGTGACACCATCAACTCTCTCATTTGCATATCACTGAGTTGTGCATAGAACTGTATTGTGAAAAATAAGTGAAAGTTTAAATTGTCATAACTATCTTATTTTAATTACATCCGATTTTGATGAAATTTTCAGCGTTATACTTGTTGGATTTTTCTCTTTTTATCTAAATCAACTTTTTGTTGGGGTGGACTTGTCCTTTAACAGTGTCTGGACTACACCTAAACTAATACCCCTAAAACTGAAATTCAGTGACATTTCTTGGACTCTTTAAATCAGCCATTTTCACAACACTTTCCAACTTTTGCTGTCCAAACAATGAAAAACTTCAATTGGTTTTGTGGTAATAATAAGTACTATTGGGTAGTCATGTAAAAAATGACAATGAACAAATATGTTGTCCATGGATGAATTAGAGGTGAAAATGTTGTGTGTCGTACGAGACATTTCTGAGTCCTGTATTACACACAACATGTTCACCTCTAATTCACTCATGATCAAACACTTTTTGTTGGTTATCGTTTTTTTACATGACTACCCACTATAGCTTTATCATTGACATAAAAAAGGAAATTTTATTGCTCAAGCATTCAGCTATGAGACTAGAAATTGTTGTTGAAATGTCCCGTAAGACTCATATGGAATCGCTCAAATACATTTTCTAAACATACTTTTAAAAGTGATACAGCATGCAAGCCTGAAGTAGAACAGGTGGCCAGAAATAGAGGATTATATAAGACAGCTTTTGTCGACACATTTCCTGAGTTGGGGGAAAAAGAAATCTCAAATAGAAATGTTTCGAGCTACAAACTGTGCAAATATTTCTATAACAAATATTTATTGTAACTTGTTACATTTAAGTATTGTGTCAGTTTTAATTTCAAATTTCCTTGAACCTCCTTGAGACTTTTTTTATTTCTCAGAAATTTTGGAAAAGAGGTATAAATTTCCTGGAATTCAGGAAATTTCATTCAAAGTGGAAATATTGATTGTAAAAGAAACCTGGAGAACTGCAGTACCATAATTTAGCTATTCTTAATGTCCATGAATGTGAATGTTACAACTATCACCATGATTATTGTAATAGATGAAAGTATTTTTAATTTTTTTACAGAATGTATTTTCAAAAGTAATGATTGTTGTATCCCCCGAACAGAGTTCGGAGGACTATGGATTTGGCCTTGTCGCGCCGCCGCGTCCGCCGCAGAGATTTCCTTGTGAGCGCTCTATCAGCTGCATTTCTTCTCCGATCGTCTTCAAATATGGCATGAAGGTTGAGTATGGTATAGCGAAGAAGTCTATCGATTTTGGTGTGGGCGGAGACATCGTTGCCATGGTAACAAGAGTTTTTGTGGAAATAGCAGAGATGTCATTGTGAGCGCTCTACCAGCTGCATTTCTTCTCCAATCATCTTCAAATGTGGCATGAAGGTTGAGTGTGGTATAGCGAAGCCGCCTATCGATTATGGTGTGGGCGGAGACATCATTGCCATGGTAACAAGTTTTTGTGGAAATAGCAGAGATGTCCTTGTGAGACCTCTACCAGCTGCATTTCTTCTCCGATCATCTTCAAATGTGGCATGAAGGTCCATTATGGTAAAGCAAAGCTGCCTATTGATTTTGGTGTGGGCAGAGACATCGTTGCCATGGTAACAAGTTTATGTGGAAATAGCAGAGATGTCCTTGTGAGCGCTCTATCAGCTGTATTTCTTCTCCGATCATCTTCAAATTTGGCATGAAGTTTGAGTGTGGTATACTGAAGCCGCCTATCGATTTTGGTGTGGGCAGAGACATCGTTGCCATGGTAACGAGTTTTGTGGAAATCGCAGAGATGTCCTTGTGAGCGCTCTACCAGCTTCATTTCTTCTCCGATCATCTTCAAATGTGGCATGAAGGTCCATTATGGTAAAGCAAAGCCGCCTATTGATTTTGGTGTGGGCGGAGACATCGTTGCCATGGTAACAAGTTTTTTTTTTTTAAATAGCAGAGATGTCCTTGTGAGTGCTCTATTGGCTGCATTTCTTCTCCAATTATCTTCTGATTTGTCTTGAAGGTCCATTATGGTAAAGCAAAGCCGCCTAATGATTTTGGAGTGGGTGGAGACTTGGTTGCCATGGTAACCATATTTTTGTAGAAAATTTGGCAATACCTGTAACTTCTGCTTTTTTTTCCAGTTTGTCATAACAGTTGGCACACAGATTCAATATTAGAAGGTGAAGCGAAGATGCCTATCATTTTTGGTGGGGGGTCTTAGGGTTAGGTTTATAATATATATCCAGATTACTCTATAATTGTATTCCCCAACAGGTGATACTGGACAATATTTTAGGTTCTGCAGAGTCATGCTGCTACGTCATATTATTGTCATCAAATTTGGTACTACAGGCAAAATGTGGGCAGGGTCATTGTCGCCATGACAATGGTATTTATTTTTCAAATATCTGTGTGAGCTCTATACAGTGCGTATCAAAAAAAAGTTTACACTTTGAAAAAGCCCTGGGAATAAGAAAATATACAACATGTGGGTAATTTTTTCCCATAATCTTGGGTTTGGGTCTCATCTATCTAATGCAAGTAAAAGTTTTGACAGAATGTTACACTTGAGTGAGCACTGTCCATTTTTGTAAAGCTCTCAGAAGTCTGTTTGCGCAGAAATGCTCATTTTCACGCTTTGTAAAGGGGAAAGGGCGAAATCAAACTTACCCTGCGAAAAATTTCTCATCCATTTCCCTTGCACTTTTAGTCAATTGAAATTAAACGGATACATTCAAGCATTCTGTAACAATTTTGCCACCCAAATTGAAATTTCAACACTTATTAAGCACAACCTTTACCCTTTTTGTGCCAGCTGGATCTGAGGACATAATTGAATCTGAACAAAAGTTTATTTCAGACATCTCCAGCATTTTTTCACTAAGTTTGTATCATTTAAAGTGGGTTTACAGTTCATTTTTCATTTAATACCTGTTTCTCCACACTTTTCCCAGGGCTTTTTCAAACTTTCACTGTCATTGGATAGACCCAAGAATATATGTTAAAAAATTACCCACATGTTGTTTATTCTTTAATTCCCAGGGCTTTTTCAAAGTGCAAACTTTTTTTGATACGCACTGTTACTATACATTAATTTAAATGTTAATCAGATTCACAATGTTTACTTTTCTGCAGATTTGTATTATCTATCTCTTCTCATATTAGGACCGTAGATTGAGAATGGCCAGCCCCTCCTCACATTACTAATGTCCTGGTTGATGTCTTTTTTTGGGGAGACCGGTTCTAATCCATTGTGGAATATAAATTTCTTTTGTTTACAGACCAAAGACAACTCAGCACCGGAATCATCAACTCTTCCATCACACTTTTTAAGTGATATTCATTTTCATACAGCCTTTGAACAACTCTCAGTAAGTAATATGTTTTGTCTAGATAATTTTCATGATTCATCTGACTCTGCCCACCATAGGTGGTTGTTATATTATATTCAGTGTTGTTATGAAAAAGTTTTTTGTAAAAAAAAAATGGAGGTCTTTATACTTTTTCATATGTACACTATCAAATTGTTTTACCATGGAAACCCTGATTATGTTCCGTGATTATTTGTCGACCTGTTTGTCCCGTTTTCATTCTCATAGTAACTTGAAAGCCATTTGCTATATTACCTTAAAAAACTAGTCAGATGTGTTTATGATCAGAGCGTTGGTCACAGATTTAGAGGTCATCATATACCTGAAGATAAATAAGAAATAAAGAATCGCTTGACAAATCAACTCCAAAATTAATTCATAAATATTTGTTTGGGTCGTGTGGTCTAGTGGTTAGAGCATTGGACTCATAGTGGTGAGGTTGTGAATTTGAATCTCTATTCTGCCATTGTCTCCACTTTTATAAAAAAAAGAAGCAAGAGTAATTTCTGTTGTCTTATACCCTTTTTACACAGGCTAAAATTTCCTTAACCCCGTACTATAGGTGGGGCTAAATGGCAATTTAGCCCCACCTATAGTACGGGGTTAAGCTTAGCCCACTTTCTTTTTACACAGCATTTTTGCAAAGTGGGCTAACCCCACCTTTAGTACGGGATTATTTGGCCCTGCAAAAAAGCAGGGTTATCCCAGCAATTGCGGTGCTAAGAGCGATAGTACGGGGTTAAGATCGCTAGTGTAAAACGAAAGTGGGCTAAGCTTAACCCCGTACTATATAGTACGGGGTTAAGGAAATTTTAGCGTGTGTAAAAAGGTACGAGTGAAGTACTTGTACTACGAATGATCGACAAAAACCACTAGTCCGGGGTTAGCGAGTTTCGTGTGTGAAAAGCAAGCATTCCTTATCCGGGGTTAGCGATAATAATTTGGCATGTGTGAAAAGGAAAAAAAAATAGTACGGGGTTAAGGATAGTACGGGGTTAGCGATAGTCCGGGGTTAAGAAAATCCTGTGTAAAAAGGGTATATAAGCCTTCAGCCTCTATCCCTGATCAACCTAGATGCGAAATGTTTATAGAATCGGTTATATACAGTACCAGCTTGGCATTTACCAGCAAAAAGCTGTCCTGCCGAGTTTCTTGGAGAGTTACCATAACTGAAACAGAAATATTTGACTGACGGTCTGATTAGGGATCGTGAATCAGTTTGACAATTTTAGTGGTGATCGAATATGTTTTTTTTTAAATAATTTGGCAATTGTAGAGGCATAAATTTTGATAATGTTCAATTGAGAATCCATCTATTTATTTCATACACATATATACATTATTGATTGATTGGTTTGATTTATTCATATTCCACATTCATAATGTAATATTTACAAGTAAAAACACTAAGACAAATAAAACAATAACAATGGATAGAATGGTGACAATAAGTGATAGGATATACTAAAAAGCTTGGCTTGTGTGAGAGATCCCCTAGTTGATTAGAATCATGACAATATTAGGAGAATGATGAATGAAGTGGGGAATGCTTCAAGAGAGGAGTGTGGAGTTAAGATACATAGAAAAAACCCACCAAGATGCTATCAGGGTAATAATAATAGCAGGGCCCGCTGGGAGAACTGTTTTCGGAACTGAAGTGGCTACTCTGGGTAAATATGCCGTTATTATTATTATTATTATAAACGAGATAGAGAGGTAGACAGACAGACAGACAGATAGAGAAAGAGAGAGACAGAGAGAGAGAACATTTAAGAATGAGTAAGAGAATACAATGATAGAGAGGATTCAGTTGGAAATAAACATGTACTATATATTTTGTCATTCTTGTTTACCTACAGTATTTGCCATAGCTTGCATATAATGCCATGTGGGTTAGTGGTTCATTTTTTTTTCTCTCTTTTTCTTATGCAGTATATGCACATTCCAGAGCTGAAGCAAAAGTTGGACCAGTTAGCTAGCAAAGAGGTATATTTACATTTTTCATAAAATAATCAACAGTTTTGTACACCCAACCCTCATTTTTCTCATGAAGTTCTGATCATTTGAGTGCATTTCATATTTTCCCCAGAGGGGCCACTTCCATTGACGAGTGGATACCATGCGCGACCACGGGGTCTTGAAAAGCACCCTAAACACGTATTTCCATATGATTTTGAAAATGCACCCCTTAACAAGTATTGGCATGTGAAACCCTACCCTTAACAAGTATTGGAAACAAATACTATTGGCAAGTATTCGCAGAATTGAGCCCCTTAACAAGTACAGCAATGTATTTTCCATATTCTGAAAATGCGCCCCTTAAAAAGTATTGGAAACAAAACGATACTATTGGCAAGTATTCCCTGAAATGAACCCCTAAACAAGTAACAGCGATATTTTATTGTTATGTCACGGGTCCGTTGGTCATCGGTTTTACCTTTACACACCATTATTTTGGTTAAGTACGGCCCCACCTTCCACATCTCGCGCAAATCGGACTCTAAACACGTAGTGTTGGGGCAAAAAGGACATCCTTTATAAAACGTTTTGTTTTTGTTTTATCATCCCCGCATATTTGACCCTAAACACATATATTTTTCCGAGCGAAATAGATACCCTTTTTTCAATATTTTTGTGTTTTTGACACCCTTATCACATTACGTACGTTACGTGCCCCATCTTGAAAAAGACATCCTTTTTACATGTTTTTTTGGTCGCGCATGGTATCCACTCGTCAATGTAAGTGCCCTCCCCTGGGATATTTTCATAAAGGTCCCACATATAGAGAGTTTTAGAATTGCCCTTATGTAAATGTGAACATGCCATGAAATATTTTTTATCATATCTTGTTATGATTTGTTATTAACTTCTTAATAATTTATTTTACTTCATCCATTAAAATATTACTGTCAAGGAAGCCATCTCCTATGATATGCTGTAAAGCACTAAAAACCATTTTGTTTAGTAATTGTTATGCACGGATGTAGCTTATAGTCAGTACATACATGTATGCAGATCAATTATGGTAATGCTTTAACTCTATGCAACCTTATATTCATATATTTCATATTCATGTGCATTATACAAAAAGTTGTTAATGGGGCCTGTCTTACAAAGAGTTGCGATTAATCTGTTTAATCCTAACTTTGGATGGCCAGCAACGTCAACATCTATTATGCACGTTTGTTCAAAATATTTTCTAGCTATGGTGTATATTCATACATTCATTGTTTTCTTGAAAATTCACTGCGCTTCTCCTTGCATTCAGAGGACATTGTGCAAATATTTCGAAGAAAAAAATTATGGCACTGATGGATTTCCATAGAGTTACGATTGATCGTATCAATAGTAACTCTTTGTAAGACGGGGCCCAGATTAGCTTGTTAAATAATAATTCTATATTCAGTATCTCTTGCAATGTGTTTTCTTTGTATTATAACAGGAAAATTTATTAGCTAGTCAGGATCATATGACATTTATCTTCTCGATTTCAAAGGTGCTACAGTCTGCTCAAGAGGTAATTTCATTTTATTATTTTTTTTCACATATTCTTTATTTAAATTTTCTGAGTTTCACATTTACAATGCATATACATATGGGAGCAGAAATTATCTGACTAGTTTCTGGGGTCATAAAATCAAAGGTCAAAAAGGTCACTTTATTATATACACGAAAATTAAATTTTTAGATTAGTGAAGATCTAGCAGATCAAATGAAAAAATTTGCTCATGCATGCATACTTTATGGGAATGATATTGGCCTGAATCATATTTTGTAGTTACTAGGTCAATGGTCACAGAGGTCATTGTAGTTTAATGATAAATGAAGAACCATGTGGTTGATCAACTTCAACATACATGTTGTTCATTTTTACATATGGGATTTACAAAGATCTGGTCAACATTGCATAAAGTTGCTATCTTGTTTAATTTGCCATCCAATGGCTACTCCCACAGAATCCTTGATTTTGATCTTTGATATTGCTGAGCATTGCTACAATGGTAGTTACGTCCACATAGTGAACTGGTACGAAATGACGTCATTTTTTGGCCTGCCATATGCCTCACGTCCTCACACACGTCCACTCTCAAAATCGAGAACCTCGCCACATCCATTTTGCGGTTCTCCTAAATCATAGACGACGTGCACGTGAGTGACGTCATTTTAACCGTTCAAGCCCAGCATGAAGATCAACCTTTCCCTTTTAAAACACAGTTATCAGAGACTTTTCACAAAATTAATGTAAGTTGTACGATGAATTATGTTTATCATATTTGAAATTGCTTTCTGATCTCCAAAATATACATCGAAATATATCCTAACTCGCGTAAAAAGGAATCAAAGCAAGTGAAAGGGCACATGTGCACAAGTTGCACCTTCGCATCACCCGACCGGGTCGCCAGGCGATGGTGCGCCAGATCTTCCGGGTCGCGCAGCGTGTCATGACCCGCTGGTTATCGCGCTGTTTCATGTGGACGTACGTACACGTACAAGTCGAGTGAAATCTAAAGTATTCGCATCTGTAGTGAACAAAGGCAGACGACGACGTTGACTCGAAGGATCAGAGGACTGCTACGTCGTTCACGTTCACTGCTCCTAAAACCCTCTATTACTGTCACTATTTAGTAGCAGGGCCCTGATTAGATTCGGATTAATTGGTTCAAAGTTCCTATCTCTGTATATCTTTGTATTTCTCTCCAGACCATATTGAATTTTGAGGAAACCAATGTTAATATGAGACAAAGACTTCTTGAAATGGAAGAACAGTATGAGAAACTGAAAAGACAAACAGAAGAAAAAGAAGAAGATAACAAGAAATTACAGCAGGTAATTTAACCACATCTAATTTCAAATGGAAGTAAAACCTTAGGAGCTCTAGCACTGAGTGCCTGAGAATCATGTGCATTAGAATAGCATTAGTACCCTTTCACAATGCAATCAGAAATATATTGTTAATTTTAGTTGAAGAAATCATGTTCCTTGGATTTTATTGATAATAATTTATACAGAATGGAACAGTGTGCTACATAAGCACTTGCCTGATTGCCCGGGTCAAGTAAAAGTTAGATTCGTGCAAGTGTTTTGAAGTAAAGACCAAAGCTACTTGCCCAAATTGGGCAAGCAAAATTTTCAAAGTAGAATGACCAAAATTAGGGTCGATATGATATATTGACCCCAACTTTGGTCATGGCAGGCAAGATAAAATCACTTTGGAAAAAGAAATGCAATAACAAAGTAGATCAGTTCATGTCAAAAGAGAGAAAAAGGTCAATGGTTTATAAAACCGCAAAACTTTCTTTTGAAGAGGTAAAACTTCTTTTTTCAATGATTTTTTTCAGGCAAATGAAATAGATTTTTGGGCAAGTATAGTCCAACTATTTAAAAATTTACTTGCCCGACTGGGCAAGTGCTTCTAAAAAGTTATGTAGCACGTTGCTTGGAAGCATACTGTGAACATTTTATTTCCATAAAAATGTGTGATATAACTTTTGTAAAGAGTAGCAGAAAATTAATACATTTCTAGAACATGTAGGTACATGTATATATTATAAGACTACAACATTAAGATGCCACATTGTTTGAAGGGATACAGGAGCTAAGGTCTTGAGTTACTTTCATACTGACTGATATGATTGACAAATATATATTGTAATTATAAGCTGAATAGATATAGTATCCCACCTCTGCCACTAGAAAAGATTAATACTCTAAACCAAAATATGGCTACCAGTTTCTTTATTGATTCTAAGCTGTGAATAAGAACTATTACTGAAGAAATACAGCTTACTACTGTACCATACTTGCAACTTTCTACAAATTATCTTTTCTTTCAGAGATTTGCTTCATTTCTTCATCTTTTTGGGCTTTGCTATTCTCATGTGTTCACAGAAATCAGTGAACCCCAATGATGAAGTTGGTTTCCTAAAATTGTCTTCTTTCTGCAATTATAATCCTTCTAATTATTATTCTGAAATTATCAATTTTATAATGACATACACTCTATCTTCCATGGTAAGAAACATAGCGTGCTTAGGACAGTGTCATAATCAATGCACCAAATTGTTTGATGGGTACAACACAGTGTGTGTGGGAAATCTATTTTTTTATAGATTTTTTTTTTGGGGGGGATAAGGGCTAGAGACCCCCTAAGGCACCCATTTGTACACTGGTAGTTTAGGATCCACTCTTCATCTTATGTACCACTATAATGTTCTATAGTATATTGTCTTTTTTCAGAGGGATGACTATATGAAGAAGGGCTTAGCTGAAATGGAAGCAGAAGTATCCTCATACAAGGTACTGGCAGACATGAAAGCTACTGAAATAGATAAACTTGGAGTAGAAAACAACCAGATGAAGAAAGAGATTAATAAAACCAGGGCTTCCAAAGAGACAGAAGAGAGCTATAAAGAGGTATGTTTACTTGTATTGTTTTTTTTTTTTTGCTTTTTATTTATGATGTTAAACTCCATCTGGTATTTGTTAAGGCCTGTCAGAAAACTTTGGTAACTTTACAATCTTATTAAAGAGTAGTTTCAGTTGAATCTTCTGATATATTAGATGCTGTAAAAAAGCAGATAAACTTATTATCATCGTTATTATCACAAAAGTGGAAAGAAATTAAGTTTCAAATCCTATTCTAACCATTCTTTCAATAGAGGATCTTGGAGTTGGAAAAATTATTGGAAGAGCAGCGCTTCCATATAGAGAATCTATGCAAGGAACATTCACAGATGGAAAGTGAGCTACTACAGGGTCATCAAGGTCATAGAAGACAGCTGGAATATACACAGAGAATGGTGAGTTCTTTCAAGTGCTTTTCATCAAATTAAACTCTTAATTTTTTTCACATCATGGTTTAATGAAATTTCCTCATTATGCTAGATTGATTCTTTTTTTTTTAAATTCAAATCAGCATGTACAATCATTGGGATGAACTTGACCTTTACATGGTACTATAGTTTGCTACAGAAATGGTGCCATATGATTGGTCAAGAGAAAAATTGTAGTTGCATGATTCCACATTTATTCTTGAAATAGCTCAATGAAACAAGACTTGATATAAAATCAACACAGAAAACTTAATCGTCAAGTGATTGAAGGCCAAGTCTACCCCAAAAACAAATTGCTTGGAAAGTTTGAATGATAGAGAAAAATCAAAGATACGTAATACTGAAAATTTCTTTAAATTTTTTTTATAGAAAATACAAAATTTAGGAAATGTGAATGTGACCCACTTCATTTCACAAAACAGTTCACAAAGGAGATATGCAAGTGAAAGAATGAGATGTCACGCACCCAATATTTGTTTTGTATTCTATCAAATGAAACAATGAAAAATATGATTTTTATCTTCATAATGTTAAAACTTGTCATTGTAGTAATATATCATGATTTCATCTTGGGCTTCCTGTTTGTCAAATAAACAAACTACATGTAAATGTTCTATATATGATGGAATATAAAACAAATATACAGTGGGTTTGTATCGTCAATGGCTCCTATTTGCTTATCAACTATGTTTAACAAAAATGTTTTGTGAAAATAAGCAAAGCTTTAAATCTAATCTCATTTTGAATAATGAAGCCTGTGGGTCGGGAAAGAAATTTTCACTTTTCAAGAGTTTTTCTATTGAGCTGAGAGCTTTGTATTGATAATTTTAATGTGACAAGCCAATTTAATAAGTGCTCATGCCCACTCTGTAAATTGCTCGATGTGTTAATTGTTATTCTTATCTCAGCTTCAGGATTGATGATTTCCAGCATACAAGCATTTATGAATGTAAACCCCTAATCATTCCTTCTATAATATTCACTTGTGGTTTACAGTAGAATGTATTTTGACAAAGTTTGTAATGAATAAGAATTAATTTAGTGATAAATTTTCATATGGACATGAGTGTGTGAGAGATGCTGAAAGGAAAATAATCGGATGATAAATGGTTAGCATGATTAATTCAAATTCATTTTACTGAAATATATTCCTCTATAATGAGAAGTGATATGACTCTACATAGTCACCAATTGACAGCTTGATTTATTATTTGCAATGATAAGTAAATAAATATTTATAGATACAGTAAAGTATAATGTATGTAGTGCATGAGAACAGAAATGTGTGGCATTTCAGTAATGGGAAAAATGAGAAGAAAATAATCCTTTCAAAGTAAAAGGAAACGGCAAGAAGAAAAATGTACTGTCTTTCAATTGCATAGACGTGCACAGTTGTTGCACTTGATATACAATGAGTGTCATTCATATCATTGTTTCATGAAATTATATGATTAGCTTATATTAAAATGTTCAAGCTTCTAAAACCTATTTCTTTATTAAGACATTATGAAATTTTAAAATGATGGCTTTCTATTTTACATCAAAATTGGATGAAATTTTAAATGTTTTGTCAACCCTAAAATGACTTGGGGGCATGATATGCTCCCCCCCCCTGCGGCTTTTCCGACACACCCAAAGATAGCACTGGTGAATTTTATGACTTTCTTTTTTTAATTCTAGCGCAACTTTTGAGACCAAATTTGCTACCTACGGATATAGCATCGTAACGCCACATGGCTTTTTACGTGACAATGTCATGACGAAAATGGCTCACTTTTTACTTTGTGTACAAAGTCTTTTGGAGATGAAATTCCTATGAGGGTGATAAATTTTCATTCTAATTGGTCTGCTGGGCTATTCCATGGTTACTCACGTTACATTTGGAGACACCTTGACTCATACTTGGAGCTGTAACTCCATTATTATTGATAGGAACTAAACATCTCTTTATCACAACATAGTATGCAGTCTGACTATCCTTTGTATAAAAACAAAACTAGGGAAATTTTATTATGCTCCTGGCAAATCTTTGAAATGTGTTGGTTACTCATGTTACATGATTTGGACATGCATAAAATGAAAAGTCGACATAAGTGAAAAGTGTCCTCATACAAGGCTTTTATGACAGTTGATCCATTTCAAAGAAGTATAGGGAGACAAACTTTGTATATAATTTAAAAAAAAGAACACATGGTTTTTACTAGGGGTGCAGATAAAGTGGTTACTCACGTTACATTTTGTCCATGTATGGTCAACAACATAAATGTCACTAAAAATTCAATAATGTGTGTAAGATTCATGTTTCAGTTTCTGTAATAATATGAGTAGGATTTCAGACACCAGTTTATGTTTAAAGGTAACATTCTGAATAAGTTTCCTCCTCTCTTTTACTTATTGGTCAATATATTGGTAATGTATTAACTAAATAGTTTGAGATCTGGCTTGGGCTGTGTAAATAAAAAAAATGTAAAACAAATGCATTCCATTTCTTGCCTCAAGCCCTCAACATCAATAAAGAACCAGCAATAAGTAGGGCAAATACAATTAAAATGTACAGTTCAGATGGACTATATATTGAATTTGATTTTTTAAGCTTATGTCCACCAGCCTATGGAATTGCCCTGCTTAATTAATTTAGGGTTAAATTTAGTTGCTTCGTGGTCTGTTGTAATTTTCATTATAACAGTGAGAAAGAAAAATACATAAGAAATTCTAAAAAAAAAACAAATTCATAAAGAAAAACTGGCTTTCAAAATAATTCTTTCTGGAAATCTTTGAATAAGATTGCAAAGATGACATCTCGAAGAAAAAAATTGAAGTAAGATGAGAAAAAAACAACCACCAAAGAGACAAGCCCCCCCCCCCCCCCCTACGTCATACCAATTATTGAAACTGACAATGAAGATTGCATGGTGCCTAGAAGGTTTAATTTTGTGACGTCATACTACAACAATGATGAAATAAAGTAGTGTTCCACTAATCAATAATGATAGGCCTATGCAGTCCCTTGCGAGAGTTTTGATCATCTCATTAAACATATAAGCCCAAAAGGTCTAATCAGTCAGTGAATTATTGATAGATGCCCAATGATGTAAGCAACCAGATTACAAATCTGTTTACATAAAATTCAAAGATGTGGCATAATAAGATCAAGGAAGAAAACAAAGATGAATCTACCTGATCTAAACCATGCCAGACTCATCAATAACTATGACTTCACTCTATTATACACCCTCTTGTAAAAGAATACAGTAACAGTAATCAATATTTATCCCCTCAATAAAAGCCTACTAAGGTTAGGGGATGGTATTGTCCCCATTCCCTTCCCCATCATAAGATGAATGGGTGCAATCTTCATGCTTGACTGCCCCTTTTTAAAACCAGTTAGGAGAGCAGTGAGTAAACGAAGGCTGTTTGCAGAGTTGAACAGTTAGAAGGAGTAAATTTGAAATGTGTGTGTGTTAGCGCAGGTCTTCCTACCCATCTATACTGTTATCTTTCCGAGGTCTGTGAAAGTCAACTCCTCATTTGTTTAGTGTTTTCATGGAATTATTGATGTTGTCTGACTTTGTATTGATCATAATGTGGAATATTACCAGAATTTAAGGTGAGTTGAATGAGAATTGTGATAACTTTGAAATTATGGAAGTATCTATCATAGTTGGGAGTGATTTGAATGGCTTGTTTATGAGAATCCTTGTAAGTTTGTTTGTGTCTTAATATAGTTACACATGTATTATAATTCCTTGGTGGAGAATCCCAAGTTGTAAAATATATAGATCAAGCCATAAAATCACTAGTTACTGCATATAAACAAGACAAGTATACAATCTTTACTGCCCAGATACTCTAATTTGGAATTTTGTTTTGAAGTCGACAGTTAATATCCTGCATGTTGTAGTATGTACATGTATTTTTATCTGAATATCTTCATGTATTCTTTACAGTAACTAATTGACATACATGTATATTTCACAATACAATATAAATGTTATGTATTTGACAATTCAAATAGATCCTAATATATTCACAACTAAAAGGTGAAAGACAAATCAGCATTTAAACTACACATTCATCTTAAAGCGATCATCTGATTTGAAAATTATGAAAAATTACTTTGGATTGAATGATTTTATAATGATTGTACATTTAGTGTGAATAATGTACATCTGGCTTTGTGTTGCTAAGCAACAAACTACAGTTTGATCATAGAGATAGCTGGACAGTACACCTGTCAGCATACATGGTTTTCCTTGATATGTTGCGTGAATGATTTGTCGTAGAGAGAATATGGACCCATGTTTAAGGCCAGTATCTAAAAATTAGGGCTATGTTTAGGGATTTTCCAACATAAACCATACCTCATGTTTAGGGAGTTCTTCCAAAAAAAAGCGACCCATTCCAGCGGCACATCCCGTATGCCTTATTTCGTGAGTACTACATATGTGGTAAAAGAATTACCATAGAATCGAGCTGTTTTTAGAGGCACAAAATGTCTTTTAAAAGTAAAATAAAATATAAATTATTACATTACTACTGACTATTCTGGTCCGATTCCAAATACATGTATTATAACCTTCCATAAGCTTCTTTCAACCCAAAGATTTGGTTATTATAATATCAACATGATTGTCTCAACATGCATGTTTTATACTACAAATTTGGTTTTCTGTCAACTACTTAAAGGACTGAATATTACTTTGATAATAATTGATATCTTATATTATTCAATGGATATGTCATGTATGATGACAAATTAGTTTGGTTAAACTTATATATTCCAGCTGTTGTAACAATATCAAAATATGTTTGACTAGAATCCAATAATACAAGTTGGTTGTTATATATATGCCAGGGAAAGGAGTAATAGATATAGTATTCATTTTGAGGAGGTTGCATGCAAGAGAAATACTGAGCTAAAGGGAAGAAACTCTCAGAAGAAACTGTAAATTTGTTTTGAGGATCTGTAGATTTGATGGAGGAAGGTGACAAAGTGGGTTATGATGTACCAGAGGCAAAGTTTATACATATATGATTGAGCTAAGACAAGAGTTAGAGTAGGGTCTGAGTTGTCCAAGGAGTTTGATGCGAAGGTGAGTGTGCATGGAGTTGATATTTATAAATGTGATTGATGTGGTTTTGGAGAGTGCAAGCGAATGGAGATGCTGATGATGACTTGCTTTTGATGAATGAGGCAATGGATTGACTTTTAAGGCAGAAATTTTGGAAATGGAAGAAAGCATTTGAGAGTAAGGGTCTGAAGGTAAATCTTGGGAAGACAAAAGTGATGGTGGGTGGGACGAAGGGGGGGGGGGTGTTAGTGAGTAAGGTAGATCCATATGGCATATCAGGGGCGGATCCAGCTTTTTATAAAGGGAGGGGTTGGGGTGGTATACGAGGGAGCGTAGCGACCGAGTCCAAGCGAGCGAGGGGGGAGGGTGTGGGAGGGGGGTGTCCCCCCTCCCACAGTAGGGAAAATTTTTGAAAATCTGTGTGTGAAAATGGCGTTTTCTAAAATTACAAGTTTAAAAAAAAAGATAAGATTTTAAAAAATGGTCCCCGGATTTTTTTTTTGGGGGGGTTGCAACCCCCCCAACCCCCCCTCTAGATCCGCTTCTGCATATGTTTTTTTGGTATTTTTTTCTCATTGAATTTGTGATTACATGATGTTTTCAATATTTCTTTAAGTACAATTTTTGTTATGGGTTGGCCTCACACAAGGTTTCTTCCTTTTTGGTCATTACCTTCCTCACTTTCTTTAAATTTGATGTTCATTGTATTTACATTGTCTATTTTTTTAATGTATTTTTATCTTGATCTATTGAGGAGAAATAAATGAAATTTGAAACTTGAAACTGAAACTTGAAAGAGGGTGAGAGAAAAGTCAGTGTGGTGTGAGAAATGTGGGAAATGGATCCGTGGGAGATACATGTACACAAAGATGGCGAGAGTGACCTTAAAGGTCAAGTCCACCCCATAAAAAACGTTGATTTGAATCAATAGAGAAAAATCAAACAAACATAATGCTGAAAACCTCATCAAAATCGGATGTAAAATAAGAAAGTTATGACATTTTAAAGTTTCTCTTATTTATCACAAAACAGATATACACAACTCAGTAACATGCAAATTAGAGAGTCGATGATGTCCATCACTCACTATTTCTTTTGTTTTTTATTGTTTACAATATTTCAAATTTTACCAATTTGACATTCAGGACCAACTTAACTGAACCATATAATGTTGAACAACGTTAATTACACATGTTCAGGAAGGAACAAAACTTGATTTCACATGACAAGGTGGAGAAAATCAGAATATTTCATCTAATAAAATACAAAAGAAATAGTGAGTGGGTGACGTCATCAGTCCCCTCATTTGCATATCAACCAGGATGTGCATATAACTGTTGTGGGAAATTAAGCGAAACTTTAAAATGTCATAACTTTCTTATTTTACATCCGATTTTAATGAAATTTTCAGTGTTTTGCTTGTTAGATTTTTCTCTTTTTATTCAAATCAACTTTTTGTTGGGGTGGACTTTTCCTTTAAGCTTGGCAAGAGTTTTTGTGTGTGGAAGATGCCAGAAACAAGTGTGAGGGATGGTGGAACAGGAGAAACAGCTGTGTGATGAGGTAGAATCAGTGAAGGAGTTCTCATACCAGGGGGACAGGGTAAGTGTGGGTGGTGGATATGAGGTGGCTGTGACTGCTAGAGCAAGGTTTGGGTGGGTGAAGTTTAGGGAATGTGGAGAGCTACTACCCGAGAAAAGATTTCATTTGAAGATGAAAGAATAAAGAGTTGTGTGAGAGTGGTGATGCTGTATGGAAGTGAGACATGGTGTCTGAGCGAAAATAGTGAGCGATAGTGAGAGGGATGTGTGGTGTGAAGTTGATGGATAGGAAGAAGACTGACGAGGTCTTGATGCAGATGTTTGGTTTGGAAGAAGCAGTTTGCAAAGGCAAGTGGGGTACGTTGGTTTGGGCACATGATAAGGAGGGATGACAGGCATGTCTTAAGAAGGTCTTTTGAGTTTGAAGTGAATGGTTCGAGGAGGGGACAGTCAAAGAAGACATGGAAGAGTCAAGTGGAGGAGAGTAGGAGGGTTGGGTTGAGGATGGAGGATGTACTGGATCAGGCAAACTGGAGGAAGGGGGTAAGAGCGATTGCTGCTAGTGTGAAGTGAACTTTGGATTTACTACTACTACTACTACTACTACTACTACTACTACTACTACTACTACTACTACTACTACTACTACTACATATACATGTACATATACATAGATATATATATAGAGAGAGTAAGATATATATTCCTTTTTTATATCGTTTATCAGGCATTAGTGAACATTACTGTACATTTACTTTCATTT
Organism: Lytechinus pictus; assembly: GCF_037042905.1. Classification (NCBI taxonomy): domain Eukaryota; kingdom Metazoa; phylum Echinodermata; class Echinoidea; order Temnopleuroida; family Toxopneustidae; genus Lytechinus; species Lytechinus pictus. The sequence continues at coordinate 31,769,108 of NC_087256.1, read as the reverse complement.
GTTATCATGTCTTTGATACAGGGAGAAGGTGGTCTTAACAGAGGTGAGGAATCGTTTCCAATTTCACATGAGTCTGAGCATAGACGTTCAAGCTTTATGGAAACTGAGACAGAGAAAACCGATTCTGAACTCCAGGCAGAGTCCCTTTGGGAAGCCATAGAGGCCAACAAGAGTTCTGAGACAGACACCCAACTGAACTTCCTTCAAGATCAGTCTGATCAAGAGACTTCTGCAGTGGAGGAACTCTTCCAAGTGTTGGAGAAGGGCACAGAAAAAGCTCCACCCACTGCTGGGGCTGCTATGGATGACTTACAAAGAAAAGAAGATGAAGAAGAGGATGCAAATACTGTAGCAGATGACGTTGATACAGATAGTTCATTCAGTCTTCCATTGCCAGATGATGAGGTTGAGGATGATAGTTCTGATGATGAGCCTCCAAAGAGGAAGCTTCTGGTTCCTGAGATGTTCCAAGATGCAAATTCCGGTTTTTGCACTGAGTCCAGACTGGATTCCAAGGATGATGATAACAAGCCTGTCAAAGACCTCACAGAAGCAGATATGGCAGCTAGAGAATTCAATGGTTCAGGGATGCAAGGAGCACCAGCAAAAAAGGCAAGTGGAGTCCAGGATAAAAGTCCACAATTTCCTGGAATTCATACGACAATGGGTTTCAGTGATGATAGCAGTGATACTGAAGAGGAAAGTGACAAGGAGTGGGATGAAAGTGAAGTACTTAACAAGCTGGGAGTGGAAGATAAGACTTCATCTACAAAAGTAGTAACAGATGGGACTCAGAGTACAGAATATGATCATGATGATCATGAGGAAGATTCCCAGGCAGAGTTCTCTGATTTGGTGTCACAAAATGAAGAGCTGAAGTCTTTGGTAGAAGAGAAAGACCTAACCATTCAGGAGATGAAGTCAACAACACGCACCCTGAAGCAAGTGATCCGTGATCAAATGACAGAGTCTGAAAAACTTAGGGTAGCAGAAGATACCCTAGGTTTGGAGACCAAACTAGAGGAGTTGAAAATGAAGGAGGACACTTTGAAAAGAGTTGTCAAAGACCTTCAAATATCAGAACAATCTCTGAAGGAACAGTTGAACCAGCTCATAGAAGAAAGGGACGACTTGAAATATCAGTTAAAATCATTTGGAGATACAATCAACCAGGGGAATGAGACTAAAACTTGCCAAGATGATCTAGATGAAAAGTACAAAAGAGCTGAACAAAGGGTCAAGGAGATTGAGGAATTGAACATCAGCATGATGGAAAAGTACGAGACTGAGATAGCTGAGAAAGATTTGAAGTATCAAACCTTGGAAACAAAACATGATGAGCTTAGTAATATCATGCAGCTGAAAGATAATTTACAGCAGAAATTATCAGAAACAGAACACATTTTAAGGGAAAAGGACAAAGAAATAGTATCTTTAAAGGACAATCTTGCTGAATATGAACAAAATGAGGAAAGTGAAAGGCTAGGTAAAGAGCAGATGGTATCCAAGTTCCAAGAAATGGAAGAAAGTCAGGACAAGGTACAGGAAGAAATTGCTAGAAAATGCTCTGAGATAATCCAGCTTCAGGCACAACTAAAGCTAGAAAGGGAAGAGAAGCAAGTTCAAGGCAATATAATGGCAGAGAAAGAGAAACATCTCCAAGAAATTAAAGCTCAACTTGAACAAGCAGAGAATAAGTTGACAGCAAAGAAAGAAGAATGTGAAAATATGAAAGAGAGATTGGAACATCAAGAATTAAGAGCACAGCATGATTTTGATGATGTCATTGCTGAGAGAGATCAAGAAATTGAGAAGCTAAAGATGCAGCTTACAGAAGGAGAGGATAACCTGAAAGCAAAATTATATGAAAGTGAGAACAAACTTGTTGAAGCAGAAGAGAGCAAGAGGAAATGTGAGGAGGAGCTATCTGGACTGCAGTTACAGCTTGCTGACTTCCAGGATTCTCAAAATGAAGTGTCAAATTTAGTGGAGAAGGCAGAGCGAGATATTGCTTTGAAAATTGCTGAAGTGTCAACACTGAAGGCATCTTTGCATTTAATGGAGGAAAAGTATGAAACTGAAAAGTCAGAAAAGGAGATGTTCAGGAAAACTCATTTCAAACTGGAAGGAGAATTGATGGCAACAAGAGAAAATGTTATACAGTTGGAAGAACAGCGATCTTCTCTCAAGAAATTGCTGATGGAAATGAAATCTGAAGTTGAAATTTTGAATGAGGAAAACAAAATATTGGATGAGAAACTGAGCCTTAATGAATCAAAGTCTGCCTCTAATCCTGTTGTATGTGAAGATGTTATCATTGCTCATGCAGATGACACAACAGAAGCTGTACCTGTAGAGCAGTTGACTGAAATTCAAGAAGAGAAATTGCAATGTCAGCTCAAAGAGAAAGAAGAGGAAGTCATCAAGTTAGAAAGTCTTGTGAGAACTTTAGAGGATGAAAAGGTAGCAATGGAAGAAAGAATGAAGGGTATTGAGGAGCTTCTGAAAGACAGTGTCATAGATAATGAAGATATGCTGAGGGAGAGAATAGTAGAGCTGGAATGTATAGAAAAGACCATGAAGAGAAGAGTCCAGGAGCTGGAATTGACTCTAAAGGAATCTGAAGAGAAAGTGAATGATACTTTTGAAGAAATGAAAAATCTTGAGGAGAGCTATGAGGAGAGGTTTAAAGAGCTAAGGGCGTCGGAGCAGCTGCAGATGGAAAGAGTTGCTGAACTTGAGGAAGCTGGAAACCATTTGAAGAGTGAGACTGAAATGCTCAAGGAGCAGTTGGATAACAGTGAATCTATGAACAGAAGCATGAAAGAGAAACTCAAGGAGATGGAGACAGAGTTAGAAGAGTTACAGGTTGTGAGCAAGCTTGCCGGAGATGAACTTGGAGGCACCCACAAGAGCCTTCCTTCCTTGATGGATGAAGGATTGGGTGCTCTAGACACAGGAAGGACTAACTTCTCTCACTACGAAGAAGACTTTGAGGATGATGATGTAGAGGAGGACTTTGTCTTGAGTGATGACCTGCCCCAAGGATCGGCTTCTGAAGCACTTAATGATCATTCTGATGAAAAGGTTAAGCTACAAAGGAGAGTTGAAGAACTTGAGAAATCTGAAGCCATGCTCATGGAGAAGGTTGAAATCCTTGAACAGTCTGAAGGCGAGTTAGCAGAATTATTGGAATCCTTGCAACAGAATGAGGCTATTGTCAGAGAAGCTTCAGAGCAACTTGAAAACACAAGGGTACAGAACCAGGAAATGGAAGAGAGTCTTGACAAAGCACTAAAAACAAATCAAGATCTCCAGGAAAAACTGGCAGAACTGGAGATTGAACGAGATGAACTTTTGCTAAAACTGGAAGAGGAAACTGAGAAGGATGAGAAACTAAGTCAGCTACAGAAGGATCTGGAAAAAGCTCAAAATGTTCAAACTGATTTGGAAAATAAATATCACAAACTTGAGGAAGAAAACAGCAGCTCATTATCAAAATATAAAGAACTTGAAGAGGCTTATGATCAGATGGCAACTTTAAAAGATGACCTTGAAAAAAAGCTCAGGACATTGTCTGAATTTGACACTTCCAATTCAAGTTTCATAACTCCAGAAAGTGTCTCAAAACTAGAAGAAGAAAACAAGCAGATAGCAAAGCAACTATTGGAGGCAGAGGAAGAGCGCACATGCTTCGTAGAAAAGATGAAAGCCTTGCAAGCAGACATTGAGTTTTTAGATGAATTAAAGGCTGGAGGAGAACAGTCTATTGCTGAATTGAGCTTCCAGGTGGAGTCTTTGGAAGGTGAAGTGGCTTCAAAATCCAGGATGCTAGAAGAAAATGAAACTGTCCTGGAAGAGAGGCAGACAGAATTGACAGAGCTGAGAAGGAAGTTGGAAGAGGAGATGGATTTGAACCTGGAGCTGGAGGCACAAAATAAGCATCTGAAGGAGGAATATGTGGTGAAGAACAAAATGTTTCAAGACAATGCAAATATCATGGAGAAGAAAGTGATTGAACTTGATGTGACAAAGAAAGAATTAGCAACAGTTACTGCAACATGCAGTGAACTGAGAGTCACCATCTGTGATTTAGAAAAAATGATGGATGATCTCAAAAGTGAGAGAGTTCCTGAAGTACCTGAGAAGAATGTGAAGACTCCCTTTGTAGGGGAAGAGATCATTTCAAGTGAAGTTCAATGTATGGAAACAATGGCTCCTCCTCCTCCACTGCCCACTTCTCTTCCCCCTCTGACTCAATACAGTGCTCAAATGCATAACGATGAGGATGATGAAGATGATGATATTGACAGTCCTGAAGAGGGCAGTAGAATGGAAAGTGCTCCAACGATTGAAGCCCTGCAGCTTCGCATCCAGCACCTCATGGACAATGAGGAAAGGCTGCAAGAAAAGATTGATGAGCTGGAGCAACGTCAAAGTGCCTTCAATGAAACACTTGCTGCAGCAGACTCTATCATGGCAGAAAGAGATGATGAGTTCAAGGAAGAGATAAGTGAACTCCAGAGCTCAAACAATGATTTGAAACAAATGCTGGAAGAAGCCAGAAAGCAAGGACAGATGAGCAGAAGATCCAGTGATGTCCTGACTAAAAGTGAAGAGGAGTGTAGTATATTTGATTGCATTGATGAAGACAGTGAGACAGAATATGGCTTTGATGATGATTTTGAGGAAGATTTTGAGGAGACTGGAAAACCAAAACACCAAGCAGGGAATGCTAAGAGGAGAAGGTCAACGCAATCTAATAAGATGCCACCAAAACTGAAGAGGATAGATAGTGATGACACTCTGATGCAGAGCCAGGGGAAAATAGCTGATTTAATGGTCAAAGTTGATGAACTGGAAAAGCAGAATACAGACCTTTTATCTGCCTTGCAGGAGATGGAGAAACGCCTGAGTGAAACTCAATCTGATGAGGAATTACAAGCAAAGTCTAGTCCTACACACCAGGAGAAGAATGAGATGGAATCGGAAATCCAATCCTTGAGAGCCCAACTAGATGCATTTAAGCCATTCGAAGATCAATTCAAGCTGTTCCTGGAAGAGAAAGATCTAAGTGAAGCAGATAGACATGCTCAAGAACATGTATCCATTTCATCTCCTGACAATGAAGTTAAGACCCTGAGGGAAAGAATAATGGAACTGGAGTCTTTGCAGGAAGAGTTGAAAGAAGAGTTGAAAGACACCAAACTTAGTGAAGAAACCTTGACAGAAATTAGTGAGGAACAGGTAAATGAGATACAGAGGCTCAAGGATGACCTTGATGAAATGAGATCAAAGATATCAAAAGAAAAGATTGGTAAAGGACAAAAGGTAAATGTAAACAAAAGTGAAGTAGATGAGCTGGAACAGCTTCAAAAGAAACTATCATCTTCCATTGCTGAAAATAAGGAATATGAAGCAAGTGTTCAACTCATGAATGATAAGATAAAGCAAATGGAGAAAGCAAAAGAAGAACTGCAGGATGAAGTGGATATTCTTAATGCTCATGTAGAAGAACTTGAGAAGTCAGAAACCAAAGTCACTGAAGATCCTCAAGCCAGTGAAAAATCACAGGAAAAGTTAAGGCAGTCCAATGAACAGCTTGAAAGAACTGTGAAGGCACTTGAAGACAGCATTGAGATGCTGACCTCCCGTGTGCAGGAGAGCGACCAAGGACAGGAGAGGGCAAAGGCATCCAACAAGGTTCTTGAGAGCAAGTTCAAGGACATGCTAATGTCTGAATCAACACTCAAGAACAACTTGAAGCAAGTGGAAACCACAAATCTAGACCTGGAACAAAAGGTGAATAAGCTGGAGAGATCAGATGAAAAGTGGAAACAGGAGATGCAGGAGATGGAGGATGCTATCTTGGACACCAAGAGACAGAGCAGGAGGCTTGAGGAAGAGGTCAAGCTTTTGAAGCTGGACAATAGCCAGCTCAAGCATGAGAATGAGATACTATTGGAGAAGGTAGAAGACAAGAAGGGCCAGGACCTTCAGACTCAGAACAGGTTGTCTGAGATGGAGATTGGAGAAAGCAACCTCAGACTGCAACTGAAGAATTCTGAGATAAGGGAAGCAAAACTCAAAGAACAACTCAAGGACTTGGAGGACTCTATTTCCACTTTGAAACAAAAGGTAGGAATTACATTTTGCAATTTTTTATTTGTTTTATATTTTTAACTTAGTATTTTTTTTAATGTTTATGATTATGATTTAGAAATAGATTAGTTCATAAATTTGCCTCTGTGCTTCCTGTATTATCAACATATTTCAAGCATCATTGTACAGTCTGTATACTTTGAAAAGCAAAACAGATAACTGTTGTGACTTGTGAGGCTTAATTTATGATTACATAGCTTTATTCTTTGTGCATATACATATACAAAGCAAATCAAGCTTTGGAGGGCTTGTTTTAGAGTAGAAATGAGTAACTCGATCCTTTATACTACCACTACCCAAAAGTCTTCAAGCAAGAGCTACCCATGGATTTCAATAGATTTTATTTAACAACTCTAGAGTTGTTTTACAAACAGATCGTTTTATGATTGTGTAACAAAAACATGTGATCATATTTATAGATTTAAAAATAAGCTCTATTTAATTGTACCTACTGTAGCATTTCAAATTGAATATCTCAGCTTAGCACTAACAGTTTAATACCCATTACTAGGGTCCTGGGGAAAATCCATAAATCCCAATCATATGGGTAAATGAGTTCATGTAGAACAATTCTGTCCAGTTGCTTAATTTTGTGGTTATTTTTAACTAGGGGCTTGAAGTATGCCTAAAGGCGACCGCACACCTTACGACTGGTCTGCGACCCAATTTAGGAACAAATCGCATTTTGCTCATTTTCTGAAGATGTGAATGGAACATATCATTTTATTTGAGGTTGAAATTAATTGAAATAATAATATTATAACAATTTTGAAAGATTGCAAGCCCTTATTTTGGAGTAAAGTCCAAATTAGGTTCAAATCGTAGCCAATCGTAAGACTGCTATGACGTCATTACGACTAGATATTAAATTCCCTTTTATTCTAAGAAGGATGATAGCATAGTCACAAATTTGATCATAGGTATTCGTACGATGATTTCGAACATTACACAGTAAGATATTCCAAGTCTCAATATTAGCATCAAATTATATTACATTTTATTCTGAAATCGGGTCGCAGACCAGTCGTAAGGTGTGCGGTGGCCTTAACCAAATATAATTTATGTACTGATATAGCAATGCACTTGACTCAGTACATAATCCATTGAAGGTGTTTCTGTTCTTCAGAAGCCACCCCCCCCCCCCCACCTTCCCTGCTTAATGGTTGTCGATGGTTACAGGGCTCTGCAGTCAAGTTTATATTCATAGACACATCCTATTCTGGACACATCCTTTTCTGTACACACGTCCAATTTCAAATCAAACTCTACATCACATCTACATATGAAGTTCTAGTCAATGTCTGCTGAGAGGGGCAGGTGGTTTTGGTATTGTTTCCATTCTAATCTAAAGGGCAGCTACAGCTGTATGAGGGAGTGTTTCATGAAATGAATTGACGTTCACTGGCAAATTTGCTCTGAGCCAATCAGATGCAATGATTTTTGTAGCTTATAACAGCTGAAGCCGATGACTTTGTTCATGTGCTATTATCCGAAAGTGATACCTACATGTATGTGCATAAGAAATTGCATACGGCAGTAATGGTAGCATGTCTCCCAGAGTTGATTAGCCAGTGAGGTGAACATGTATGAACAAGACAAGGAACTGACTGCCATTTTGAATCGTCGTCGCTTGCAGGTTTCCAAGACGAACAAGTTGGAAGGGGATTATGACTCACTGCAGAGAGAGCTACAGGCGGCACAGCAGAGGGCCGATGACTATGAGAGGTCAAATGGCAAGCTGGAAGAAAAATTACAACAGCTGGAACAGAATCTCAGGAGTCATGGCATGGTAAGACATAATAATACTAGATCTTATATATATATATATATATATATGATGTCATAATCACATAGCGCCCTCCCTTGGAGGATATGAAATGCACATAAAAAGAGTTGTCAGAGATTGCCATCTGATGATCACCAATGCAGGCAAAGCAACGGCTTCAACCCCTGATATGTCAATACATAAGGTTTTGATAATTTGAAGTTTTATTGTCATACAGTGTATGTTGAAAATGTGGTTATCTTAAACTTTACTGATTTGAAAGCCATGAATGTGTTAAATTCCAATTGATATTTGCATGTACATGTATAGGTATGAGGTTATGAAGTATGCCAAACTCTGTGTTATTAATTACTGATCAAAGATGTCAACTAAATGGGGTTTTTTTAATGTCACAATATTCCAATGTACATGTAATATCATTTTGTATATAAATCATGTACAGCCAAATAGAATCTTTGTTATTTGTTGATAAAGGTAAGTTTATCAGTGAGTGAATACCAGGAGCTAAAAGCTCAGGCAACCCTGGCCTCCTTGGCTGATGGAGACACACCTGGAGCTAAGGAGATTGGAGGAGGAGGAGGAGCAGCAGGAGAAGTATGGATGAGATTGGATCAAAAGAACAAGGTAAGAAAATATCACAAATATCTCATCTCATCTTACTTTTGCTCATTCAATCATATGAAATTCATGGATTAGAATAAAATGATTAACTTTCATATTAAAGTCTCATCTAATATTTGTTTATGTACTTGATATGAAATCAGTTGTTCTGAGGGAAAGAAAAGAACAAAGTGCCTCCAATTTCATATCACATTTTTGCTCATATACTTAAACCAGATTTGTTAAATTTGTGATAAGAAGAAAAACTTATTCAAATTTGCTATTTCACTTTCGCTCATTTACTTCAATTATTTTGTGAAATTTGTAGATAAAAAATAAGGAAAAATAATTTACATTCTTATCTCATTCATGCTCATTTAGACATTTACTGAACCATTTTGTGAAATCCATGATAACAAGGAGATAATTCTTTGAAAGTATTTTTTTATCCATTTAAACCTATTATGTGAATTCTCATTGACTGCATAATAATTTGTACTGAATAATACTAAATCATACAAAGTTTACATGTTACATTCATATATCATTCATTTGTGTATATTGCACTTGTTGGTAATATTGGTTCATTGATTATGGTGGCCCCTAGAATTTAGTTGTTCACTTCTTAAAGAATGGCATGTTCATCACTTCTAATGAAAATACAAGCCTCCAAAGAAATACATATAAGCAGGATTGAACTTTACATAAATCAGACCTTCATGTATATACAGTGTACATGTAATGCATTAAACTCTGGAATATGATATACATATGCATAATTGGAATTATTTATTCATTTCTTAGATAGGTGTTGAAAAAAAGATATCCATTTCAATAGTAATTATCCTTTCCAGTATTATTTCCTAAGTTTACTACTATTGGCCTGGTTCATAACACTTAGAACCAGGCCAATAATACATTGATTTCAATGGGGCTATGATGTATTCATGAGGTCATAACTTGTGGCGCCATAGACCAATTCCCACCAAATTTGGGTTGTGGAGTTTATTTCATCATTCTCAACCAAAGTATGGTATCAAAAACAGTGAAAAAAAAAAGAAAATTGATGACGTCACACTTTGGTACTCTGTCTGAAAGTACTTAGTTCTTCTTCTCATTGGTCTACTACCGATTGGTCTTGGTCTATGCATTTGGCATACATGTACACTTGGTCTGATATTTAGTCTAAAGTCTGATACCCATATGGTCTAATTTCTAATTCATCACCTAATTATTTCACTCTTTGTGAAATGAAAATTTTATTCTCTGAAATAGTTCAACTAATCAAGACCAATAGACAAAATGGGTATAAAAGAAGATGAGACAAAATGGTATATGAATCAAATCTTGCCAAAAGAAAGTCAGAAAACAAGAGACAAGAAGAGGGGGGGGGGTATCAATGTAGATTTATTCAACAGGACTTCATTTCCTGAATGGCAATTGGAAGTCAAACTGGTTATAACCCATGTGGGTTACGACCATGGAGTGTAGACCAATCACCCTCTTACCTCCTACCATTCTGTATAGTATCTCATTCATTCATCATCAACTCATTTCATGCTTAACTAGGAACTGAGAGAGGTTCAGGAGTTATATAACCAGTCTGTTAAAGAGAATATGAAACTGAAGCAGAGGATTCGAGAGCTCCAAACAAAGGGAGGCCCTAGCAGTCCCATTCATCCCCAGGTATAATAACTGGTATATTAATTAACTATGTGTTTTAATTGTTTCAATGTATGTGGTTTGTGAGTGACATGGTCTTCATGTTTCTTCCATATTTTCACTTTGAGATTCATAGTCCGTCCTTAAAAATAATCACTTTTCTGTTCAGGAGCTGCATATAGTATGTTTTCTATTATATTTCTTATGCATTAAAGTGCTCATATTAACTCTGCAAAGTTCTTAGAGCACTGTTACTATCAACTCATCATGCTGGCATGTAATTAAAAAGAAAAGAAATTGATATCATCTTACACTTGTAATTCAAAAAATGTTAATGTATTGAGAATTTTTGATACAACATGTATTTTGTCAGTAAGATAAATCCGGAATTTTTCAATATCATGCAACCAAAATCATTTTTGTTTCCGTACCCGAAATGAAACATCAAACTCTTCACTGATTGTGTGTTTGATGTTTTAATACATGCATCTGTAATATCTGTAATTTTTATTTGTAAGACATTTAGTTTAATGATTAAAGAGGAATGAATGTAAACATAGATGATTAATTGCAATATATTCACTAACATATCAGTCTACATAATTCTAGCTACAGTGCATCCCAGAAAAAAGGAAACCAAGGTTCCCAGGTCTTTTTTCTGAAGTCAAAGGCAAATAAATTATGATATTTCATTTATATATTCATGTAATTCAATTATTCCTCTTTATTTTGATACCAAATATGAGACAAACACTTCACGCATTAATGAGCAAGACGAGTTTGAAATTTTAATGTCAAACCAGGTTGCGCAGACAAATTGGACAAGATTGGTTCATAATACGACGACCGTGCTTATTTGATGATTGGCTCATTTGCATTTCTTTTATATTCTTTGTTAAGATTCTCTCACTGATCCAGAAATGAGAGTGGATTCAGATTCACTCGTGAAATTCTGCGCAATTTTTTCTGATATGTCGTAATATTTATTGTTTGTTATCTGCCATGTGTGAACGACTTGCTAAGCTGTTGGTTTAAAATTAAAGATGAGATTCAATCTTGCCATGAGCATCAAATTTTTAGTAAAAGCATAGTTGATAATTGTGAAATCTATCTCTGAAAACGGGTTTCCTTTTATGTGGGACGCACTGTATACCATTGTCATAATATTGGTCAATGATGTCACCCTAGATGTACATGTACATGTATACAGCCAACCTCTCAACTTAACATCATTTCTGAAGCCCCTTGCATTTAATTGAAATTATTTTATTTACCCAAGACTTGAAGATCAATAACGAATGCCGGTGGATGATGTGCATTGTATATTTGCTCACTATTCACCATCAAGGGAGGGTTATAATGACTTATATCTAATGGCCTAGATGACTCAAGGGCTCATTGAGGGGGGATATGACTTGGGAGTGCATGCAAAAGCAGTATATTAATCATCAGTCCATTGTCATACAGGGCTTTTGTATTCATACACGTATATTGCACTAATATGCAGTGCTTCTACAGGTGTATTATCTGAAAATGATCGGTGGTAAGTGAAATTATATTATAAATGTTAGGTATTTGAAAGTGCATTAGAGGTATACATGTAGATATTGATCAGGTATTGATAATATGATCAGTTCGGATGGGCGTACACCCTGTTTGCTTGTACATGGATATGAGACATACTGTATATGTTCTTGCTCCAGTATAAGACAAGAGACTTGAGCCAGACCATGGATATTTATCGTATTGTGTGAGAATAAGCAGGGGGTTATACTGATTAATCAGGAAATACTTGGTATCTCTGAAAGACCGACCAGTCAGATTACAGAATTCTTGAACTCTGTAGTGCTAAGGGATAAGATATATGAAATATTTTTGAAATTTTGGGAGTTGAGCTTCAGATGTACATACAGTGTATACGATATCAGAAGTAGATATTAAATGCATATTGGAAATTAAAATGCATAAATGTTATACTTTGTATAGCACCTTTTTATGTGAAATATGTGATATACATGGTGTAGGCATTTATAGAAAGGAAAAATTGGTAGACTCTATTGCTTCCACTTTTTGAAAAATTGTATGATGCAGTCCAGTTTTCAGGCAAAAGCTTACCTTAATTAGATATTTTATTTTCTAAAAAAAATATCCTATTATATCTAATTGTTAGACCTGTCAATCAATTCTTTTTTAGATAGTTTCTATTATAGAAATAGGATACCGGTACAACCTTTCTTTGTGTAGAGATTCGCATTGCACTTAAGTGGTAATTTGCTTGCACAGATACAGAATGTAAATGTTGAATACTAGTATGCTAAGAAGATTAAATCCAAATCAGTATCATATCAAAATGCTGTATTTGAAGGTCAAGTCCACCCCAGACAAATGTTGATTTGAATCAATTTAAAAAAAATCAAACGAGCATCGACACACTGAAAATTTCATTAAAATCAGATGTAAAATAAGAAATTTATCATATTCTAAAATTCTGCTTATTTTTCACAAAACAGTTATTGCATTATCGACGATGTCTCTCACTCAGTATTTAATTTGTTTTTTAGCGTTTGAATTATACAATATTTCAATTTTTACCTGTAGATCTGACAATAAGGACCAACTTTAGTGAAACATGACATGTTAATTCCACATGTTCAGGGAGGAATACACATTTGTTTGACATGACAATGAGGAGAAAATTTGAATATTTCATATTTCACATAATGAATTTAATACAAAAGAAATTGTTAGTGGATTATGTCATCAATCCCTTCGTTCACATATCGACCAGGGTGTGCATACAACTGTTATGTGAGACTAAGCAAAACTTAGTCTTAATGTCATAACTTTTTTTTATTTTACATCCAATTTTGATGAAATTTTCGGTGTTGTGCTTGTTGCATTTTTCTGTTTTTATTCAAATCAACTTTTTGTTGGGGTAGACTTGTCCTTAAAGGTCAAGTCCACCCCAGAAAAATGTTGATTTGAATAAATAGAAAAAAATCAAACAATCATTATGCTGAACATTTCATCAAAATTGGATGTGAAATAAGAAAGTTATGACATTTTGAAGTTTCGCTTATTTTACACAAAACAGTGATATGCATGACTCAGTGACATGCAAATGAGACAGTCGATGATGTCCATGACTCATTATTTCTTTTGTTTTTTATTGTTTGAATTATACAATATTTCATTTTTTTACAGATTTGACAAAAAGGATCAACTTGATTGAAACATATAGTATTAAACAATGCTAATTACACATGTTCAGGGAGGAATTACTCATTGTTCAACACGACAACAGGGAGAAAATTGGAAAATTTCATATTTCATATAATAAAATACATAAGAAATAGTGAGTGAGTGATGTAATCAGTCTCCTCATTTGCATACCTACAAGGATGTAAATATAACTGTTTTGTGAAATTTAGCAGAACTTTAAAATATCATAACTTTCTTATTTTATATCCGATTTTGATGAAATTTTCAGTGTTATGCATGTTGGATTTTTCTCTTTTTATTTGAATCAACTTTTTGTTGGGGTGGACTTGTTCTTTAAGAGAACACGTACATGTTGCTGTTGGTGCTGTATGTAAATATAACACAGTCATTTGTATAATAAACAGACTATATTTTCATGTTTGTTGGGAGTATATGGATGTGAAATGGGAATAACAGACCCACTTTAAATCACACTATTAAGAGATATTGAATGCTTTTTTGTACCTTGAATGCATATATACCAGTAGTTACTGATTTTATATGCATTAAAGTGAACATCCTTTCTAAGATAGTGTATATCTTCCCAATAATACAACTGTAGAATCAAACCCAAGGCATTGTTGTGTCATAAAAAATCAATGATTGGGAAGACTTTGATTGTGGCTTCCTCAAACAA